>NC_141878.1:576917009-577220039 GCF_056163025.1 Triticum urartu | reverse complement strand
AGTACGCATGCCGGAGCACGGTCAGCCAGTGCGTCAATTCCAGAAACGGCGCTGGGTACCGGTGCAAGTGCTCCAAGGGGTATGAGGGCAATCCCTATCTAGACGATGGATGCAAAGGTATTCACAGATATTGATCTTGCTGCAACTGGAACATTACTCAACTGTTGTCCCATTTAGTTAAATGTCTACTGTCCTTCTACCATTTTTGCCTCATCCTCTAACAACAAGTTTTGCCAAACTGAAGACATCAATGAGTGTGAACACGAAGAAAAAGACGCATGCTACGGAGTCTGCATAAATACGCCGGGAAGCTACACTTGCGAGTGCCCTCCTGGGACTAGTGGAGATGCCACAGCGAAGAATGGCTGCCGGCCAAACGACAGTTTCACTTTAGTACTGAAAATAGTTACAGGTAAACAGACAGATCTTCAATTTTTGCCCCTTTTGTTTTTCATGCTATTTTGCTGCTGCAGAACTAAGGGCTATGCAATATGTCGTACACAGGTGTCAGCCTTGGAGTGTTCTTGCCATTTTTCATGTTCTTCTGGCTCTACTTGGGGCTCCAGAAGAGGAAGCTTATCAGAACAAAGCAGAAGTTCTTCGAGCTAAATGGAGGCCTCTTCCTGCAGCAGCAGATAAGTAACTACAATGGCACCAGCAAAGGAACTGGTGGGTTCAAGATCTTTTCCAAGGAAGAGCTGGAGAAAGCGACCAAAAACTTTGCAGCTGGCCGTGTTCTCGGCCATGGAGGACACGGCATTGTCTACAAGGGTGTCCTTGAGGACAAGACAGTGGTGGCGATCAAAAAGTCAAAGATGGAAGAGGCCCCGACCAAGGAATTCGCAAGGGAGATGTTCATCCTCTCCCAGATAAACCACAGAAATGTCGTCAAGCTGCTTGGATGCTGCCTTGAAGCCGAAGTGCCCATGTTGGTCTACGAGTTCGTCTCAAACGGTACACTGTACCACTACATACATGGTGACAAGGGCATCAACTCTGACATAGCATTTGGCACCTGTCTTCGGGTAGCGGTAGAGTCAGCCGAGGCACTGGCATACATGCATTCTTCGGCCTCGCCGCCAATCCTCCATGGAGACATCAAGACAGCAAACATTCTGTTGGATCACAAGCTCACGGCAAAAGTTTCAGATTTCGGAGCATCAAAATTGGCACCAACTGATGAGGCCAAAATGGCAACGTTGGTGCAAGGAACTTGCGGTTACCTTGATCCAGAATACCTAATGACATGCCTGCTGACTGACAAGAGTGATGTATACAGCTTTGGTGTCGTGCTTTTGGAGGTTCTGACAAGGAAGAAGGCATTGTACTTGGAAGGGCCGGGAGAAGATAGAAGCCTCGTTTTATGCTTCATGACGGCAGTGAAGGTAGGTCAGCACCAAGAGCTTCTGGACAGACAAGTGAAGGATGAGATGAGAATCGAAGTGCTTGAAGAGATCATGCACCTTGTGATAAGATGCTTAAACATGAGTGGGGAGGAACGGCCGACAATGAAGGAGGTTGCAGAGAAGCTGGAGATGCTGAGGAGATACCAGCACCATCCGTGGGCTCAAGCGGATGCAAATCCGGAGGAGAAGCAGAGCTTGCTTGTTATGAACCAACAGAATGTGAATTACAAGTTCACGCAGGATTACATCCTTGATTTTTGAAGGAAGCAGTACATTCATCTTTAGCTCGTAAATCAAAATATTTTGTATCATTATTTTTGCACATTCCCTTATATATGAATTCTTTTGGATGTAAGAAAACAAACGCACATATGATGGTGGCAGAAAAATGAACACTGCAGAGATCTAACCGCACAGGTTTCACAATTCAGTGAAATTTTAGAAATGCTCCAGATCAATACTCCAAGTATGTAACTATGCACATTAATTAAATTTAAAAACTATGCTCATTAATTGGTTAATTTTTTATCTTCATTAAAAGACATTTAAAACAATAAAAGAACGGGAATTTTGCATTTGTTAAATTCCATCCTAATTATTCATAATAGAATAATAATAATACAATGCAAGATATACACAACAAACAGAACAAGGAAATCCAACATCATCGGTTTCAAGCCTATAGCATATAGCATTTCATACCTGCGAACCCGCAACCATTGTCGAGCCTGTGTGCAAGATGCACTATTTGCTCGAACAGCCACCAGAAAATGCCTATAAATTAAGATAGCCTCTGCCAGTTGATCTGTGCAGCTTTGATTTACCAGAGACGGGGAGCTTGGGTACCAACGCTCCATTAAAGGCTAGACTGCTTTGCCTCCGGCTGCAAGGCAGA
This sequence comes from Triticum urartu, assembly GCF_056163025.1. Taxonomy (NCBI): domain Eukaryota; kingdom Viridiplantae; phylum Streptophyta; class Magnoliopsida; order Poales; family Poaceae; genus Triticum; species Triticum urartu. Next base: position 577,217,738 of record NC_141878.1, on the reverse strand, counting down.
AAGGTTTGTCACTGCTGTGAATAAAGGTACTTGGACGGGTCGGCAAAAGGTAACCAATTGGAGCTTCTAACAAGGAAGAATGCATACACGCATCGCAAATGCGAGCCAAGTCTACGCTCCGTATATACGCATACGGCCGGTTTTTTGTCTATTTTTCATGTGATTTGAATTTCTGTTTTTAAATGATATGATTTAATTAAATTGTTTTCAAAGTAGAAGCAGAAATGCGAATTCCAGCAGATCACTAGATCCAAGAAGAGTGTAGAAGCAGTTGCAAGGTCTGAATATGATGAGAACATTTGTGTGTGTGTGTGTGTGTGTGTGTGTGTGTTGGGGCTGACCTGACAATGTGTACGATGGAAACCTCCTTTGCGGCGCTACAAGATACTGATTCCTCCATTCATTTGCTACGCACTCATCATCTCATCAAAGGCCTAACCTACCGAGTCTGCAGAGTAGTAGCAGTAACATGCATCGTTCCACACTTGTGCTATATATCTGCATTCCCCGGCCATGTGCAGTGCAGACTACACGTGTTTGGGGTAGATCCAGCAGCTAGCAAAAGAGGAGCAGAGGCGGCAAGAAGAATGGCATCCAAAACAGCGCTCATGGCTGTGCTTTTTCTCGTCCTTGTGGCCGGCGATCTCGCCCATGGCCACGCCGTTCCGCCGCTCGGGCGCGCCCGGCGGAGCCTCGGCTGGATGCAAGGCATGAAGGGAGGCCCCCCTAGTGGCATGCAGCCATCAGAGACTGCTGCTTCTGCTGCCCGCCGCCGCGCCATTTCTTGGGTGCAAGAAGGTACTAGATGATTCTCCTGTAACTTAATATGTGCTGGCTGTTGCATTGATATGTGCTAACTTAAATATGTTTGTCATCAGGCGAGGAAAGCAGCCGGGCCGGCGGCATGGAGGAACGCAAGTTCATCGCGCCTGTGCCGGGATTCAAGCTCCCACCCCTTCCTCCAAACGCTGCCTGAAGAGATCACATCACAGGGTGAGCATGCCACGGCATGGACCATCACTAGGTCTATCAATGAATAAAGGTGCCGGAGTGTTCAAGGATGCTTTATATATATTGTTCAATAAGTAAGGCAGCGTCAATCTGCTATGTTTAAGTTACTAAGTATGATGCCGCCTTCGCTCAGTAACTGTAAGGTTGCAGCATCAGTTGTAATAATGGGAGAAAACAGTGAGCATTCAGATCGAACTAGCTCGGTTTTTGAGAAAGGGTCAGTGTGATGAATTGTTGACAAGGGAAAGCACAAACAGTTTCAGAAAACATCAAACGAGACTTGAACAGGCTCGACGTGCGTTTCGATCGACAAACATTGCCCCACACTGCTGAGGTTGTGCTAAAAGAAACTGCAAGTTTGCTCTTGTTAAAATCCATCCTATTAAACTCTAATACCCACAAAAAATTTAAACTCGTAACAGGATGGTAATACACAGCAAGTACAGACAACAAACAGAACAAGGAAATCCAGCACCATTTCACCGGTTTCAAGTATATAGCATTACGTACCTGCGACCACTTTCGAGCCTGTGCGGACCCTCGACGGGGTCAAAGATTCAGAGGGGCAGAATCTGACCGGTAGGAGTCCATGTTCATTATTCCTGTTCAGACCAGTAAGAGGAAACATGAGTTTTATGCATGCAACAAAATGTCCTTACCAAAAGGTTAAGTGAGTGTGCATTATTTAGACATGTGATTCTCTTAGGGTTGTAGATACTGAACCAGGAAGATTCTCACAACAAAAAGTTCCAACAGTCACAAAAAATATCTAAACGACGATGTAAGTTTTGTAAGCGAGCACCAGTTCGTCTCGAGTGATGTCTCACGTGCTGGACTGGATGAGGTCATCAAGTGGCTGTAGTAAACTCGGTCAACTACATTATACGGATAATGAAAGAGAGAATGACCACCGGCAGTTCAGTTAACCACTACTACACTAGCTGTCTACAAGACAAAACATCTCTTTTCAGGTAGGTACACATGTCAAAAAAATCAGAATAAGCATTGGAAACTCTTTGTGCCAACATGTGGCGACATGTATGTCTCTGCCAAGAGCTTCCTGGTTAAACAAGTTCTGCCACTGGCTAGTGTGTGCTGTTCTTTTGCAAAAGTATACCAAGACTTGAATTCTTTTCAAAGTAAAAACAGAAATGCAAGTTCCCACAAACAATAAATTGAAGAACAATGTGGATGCGGCTGTATGGTCTGAATATGATGAGATCATTTGTTTCCCACCTGAACTGAGATGGTAAAGAAGATCGCCTGAGTTCGGCCTGTGAAAGGAGTTCGGACGGATTGCTTCCGCTGATCCAGCGCACTGCCTATCATATACATGCCCAAGCCCAGTTCACTGGTTTCGGGCCTAAAGCATTTTGTACCTGCGACCATTGCCGAGCCTGTGTGCACCCTCGACGGGATAAGAGATTCAGAGGGGCAGAAATATTTCTGCTCGCTGACAGTCCCCTGTTCATGTTCATTTCTCCTGTCAAAGTCAGTAAGAAGAAACATGAGTTTTATGCGTGCAACAAATGTTCTTACAAATGGTTAAGTGAGTACATTATTTAGAGCTGTGATTTTCTTAGAGTTGTAGATACTGAACCAGGATGCTTCTCACAAATAAAAAGTTCGGAGAAAATATTCTCACAAGAAACTAAACAGCTATGCTAGTTTTGTAAGTGAGCAGCTGTTCGTCCCAAGTGATGTCTCATGTGCTGGACTGGATCAGGCCATCAAGTGGCCATAGTAAACTCAATCAACTAGATTACATGGATAATGAAAGAGCCAATGATCACCGGCAGTTCAATTAACCACTAACCCACTAGCATCTCCAAGACAAAACTTCTCTTTTCAGCTGGGTACAGATGCCAAAATTTCAGAACAACCATCAGAAACTCTTTCGACTGACATGTGGCGACATGCATGGCTCTGCCAAGAGTGGCCTAGTTAAACAAGTTCTGACATTGGCTAAATGGCAAAGCTGTCGTCACCGTCAGCACCCTGGATAACACATAATGAGAACATCATTTACTAATGCTGGGTATGATTGACCGGACCCGGTCCAAGCTAGTGACAGAATCTTCAGGCCTTCAGCATCCGTGTGCACTCTGGATAACACCTGACGAGAACATCATTCACTAATGCTGGGTATAGTTGATCTGGTCCTAGCTGGTGACTGAATCTTCAGCATCCGCGTGCATATATGGACTAGCATGACTCTTCAGCAGCTAACACTTCCCACTTCCTCAACAGTCTCTTAACAGACCAGCAGAGCAAGAATGGCGATGACACTGGTCGTGCTGCTGTTGCTACTGCCAGTAACTCGAGTCTCAGCTCAGGAGCAGCAGCAGCAGCAGCAGACGCCGCCGGAACATGTTGTGCAGCCGGGCTGCCGTGACAAGTGCGGCAACATCACCATTACCTACCCCTTTGGCATCGGCGCAGGTTGCTTCCGCGACGATGGCCGAGGTGGCTTCCAGCTTTTGTGTGACGACTCCTTACCAGTCCCACGGCTCACCGTAGCTGACTACGGCATCCAGATCACCAGCTTATCCATTAGCACCGGCGAGGCCCATGCCTCCCTCAACGTGACTCGCCGCTGCTATAACAGCAAGGGGAGCGTCATCAGCCAAGGCGGCCCGGTAGCTGTACCACTCGTTGGGACCAACCTCCTCTTCTCGGACACCAAGAACCGCCTCGTCGTGCTCGGCTGCCCCAACCTCGGCTACTTCAACGGCATTGACGGCTACTACGTCAGTGGCTGCATGGCCGTGTGCCGGCCACGGAAATCCACTGCATCAGGATCCTGCACAGGTGTCGGCTGCTGCCAGAGCATGATACCCCCTGCTGTCGACTACTATCAGCCGTACCTGCTCGACATCCCAAAGAGCAAGGGAGACCTGATCATCTATGTAAACAGTGTGACCTGCCGGTATGTGTTCTTGGTGGAGGCGACGTGGTTACATACCAACTACACCAGCAAGAACCACAACAAGACCGACGACTTCGCCGTGCCTGTCGTGCTCGACTGGGCTGTCCGGAACGTGGAAAACTGCAGAGGCGCTAGGAAGAATGCAACCACATATGCATGCCGGAGCACGCTCAGCAAGTGCGTTAACTCCAAAAACGGCGCTGGGTACCGTTGCGGCTGCTCCAAGGGATATGAGGGCAACCCCTATTTATACGATGGATGCAAAGGTATTCACCGATATTTGATCCTGATACAACTGGACAACAAAAATTGTCCAGTTTAACTTTTTTTGTTAAACCTCTACTGTCCTTCTGCCAATTTTGTCTCGTGCTCTGACAAATGTCTACTGTCCTTCTGCCATTTAACTGAAGACATCAATGAGTGTGAGCAGAAAGGAAAACACGCATGCTACGGGGTCTGCACAAATACGCCCGGAAGCTACACTTGCCAATGCCCTCCTGGGACTAGTGGAGATGCCACCGTGAAGAATGGTTGCCAGCCAAAGGACAGTTTCACTTTAGCCGTGAAAGTAGTTACAGGTAAACATATAATCCTGCAATTTTTGCTCCTTTGGTTGATGCTGGAAAACTAATGCCAATGCCTCATCATACTCAGGAATCAGCCTTGGAGTGTTCTTGCCATTTTTCATGTGCTTCTGGCTCTACTTGGGACTCCAGAAGCGGAAGCTTATCAGAACAAAGCAGAAGTTCTTCGAGCTAAATGGAGGCATCTTCCTGCAGCAGCAAATACATAACTACAATGGCAACAGCAAAGGCACTGGTGGGTTCAAGATCTTTTCCAAGGAAGAGCTGGAGAAAGCGACCAAAAACTTTGCAGCCGACCGTGTTCTCGGCCATGGAGGACACGGCATTGTCTACAAGGGTGTCCTTGAGGACAAGACAGTGGTGGCGATCAAGAAGTCAAAGATGATGGAAGAGGCCCAGACCAAAGAATTCGCGAGGGAGATGTTCATCCTCTCCCAGATCAACCACAGGAATGTCGTCAAGCTGCTCGGATGCTGTCTCGAAGCAGAAGTGCCCATGCTGGTGTACGAGTTCATCTCAAATGGCACCTTCGACCAATACATCCATGGTGGCAAGGGTATCAACTCCGACACAGCTTTTGGCACCTGTCTTCGGGTAGCAGTAGAGTCAGCCGAGGCATTGGCGTACATGCACTCTTCGGCCTCGCCGCCAATCATCCATGGAGACGTCAAGACAGCAAACATTTTGTTGGATGACAAGCTCACAGCAAAAGTTTCTGATTTTGGAGCATCAAAATTGGCACCAACTGATGAGGCCACGATTGCAACGCTGGTGCAAGGAACTTGTGGTTACCTTGATCCAGAATACCTAATAACATGCTTGCTGACTGACAAGAGTGATGTGTACAGCTTTGGCGTCGTCCTATTGGAGCTTCTAACTAGGAAGAAGGCGTTGTACTTGGACGGGTCGGCAAAAGATAGAAGCCTCGTTTTATGCTTCATGACGGCAGCGAAGGTAGGTCAGCACCAAGAGCTTCTGGACAGACAAGTGAGGGATGAGATGAGAATCGAAGTGCTCGAAGAGATCACGCACCTCGTGATAAGATGCTTGAACATGAGTGGGGAGGAACGGCCGACGATGAAGGAGGTTGCGGAGAGGCTGGAGATGCTGAGGAGATACCAGCACCATCCGTGGGCTCAAGCGGATGGGAATCCGGAGGAGCAGAGCTTGCTTGTTATGAACCAACAGAATGTGACTTACAAGTTCACGCAGGATTACATCCTTGATTTTTGAAGGAAGTACATTCAGCTTTAGGTCGTAAATCCAACTATTTTGTATCGTTATTTCTGCACATTCCCTTATATATGAATTCTTTTGGATGTAAGAAAACAAATGCACATATGATGGTGGCCGAAAACTGAACACTGCCAAGATCTAACCTCACAGGTTTCACAATTCAGTGAAATTCTAGAAATGTTCCAGATCAATACTCCAAGTATGTAGCTATGCACATTAATTAAATTTTAAAAACTATGCTCATTAATTGGTTAAAAAAATCATCTTAATTAAAAGACATTTAAAACAATAAAAGAACAGCAATTTTGTATTTGTTAAATTCCGTCCAAATTATTCATAATAGAATAACAATACAGTGCAAGATATACACAACAAACAGAACAGGGAAATCCAACACCATCGGTTTCAAGCCTATGGCATTTCATACCTGCGAAGCTGCAACCAATGTCGAGCCTGTGTGCACGACGCACGATTCACTCGAACAGCCACCAGAAAAGCATTTAAATTAAGATAGCCTCCACCAGTTGATCCGTGCAGCTCTGATTGACCAAAGACGGGGAGCTTGGGCACTAACGCTCCATTAAAGGCTAGACTGCTTTGCCTCCGGCTGGCAGGCAGAAAGGTTCGTCACTGCTGTGAATAGAGGTGGTGAATCTAAAGAAGAGTTCCTCTACCGGATCAGAGACTCAGAGGGGCAGAATAGTTCTGCTTGCTGACAGGTAGGGGTCCGTGTTTATTTTTCTGTCTAGGTCAGTAAAAAGAAACATGAGGTTTATGCAACAAATGTTCTTCTTACCAAAACGTTAAGTGAGTGTACGGCATTATTTAGACCTGAGGTTATCTTTACAGGCAATGTACAGAAAATATTCTGTACAACGAACATACTGAACAAGGAAGATTCTCAAAAGAAGAAGTTCCAACAGAAAATATTCTCACAACAAACTAAACGGCGATGCTAGTTTTTGTCTCCAGTTATGTCTCACGTGCTGGACTGGATCAGGTGGCCGTAGTAAGCTTGGTCAACTAAATTACATGGACAACGAAAGAGCCAATGATTGCCGGCGGTGCAATTTACCACTTTAGTCTCCACTAGCATTAACAGGCCTAAAGTTCTCTTCTCATGTAGGCATACATGACAAAATTTTAGAATAACCATCAGAAACTCTTTGTACTGACATGTGGCGACATGTATGGCTCTGCCAAGAGCTGCCTGGTTAAACAAGTTCCGCCATTGGCTAAATGGCGAAGCTCTGGTCGCCGTCGTCACCATCAGCACTCTAGATAAAGCATAACAGAACATCATTAACTAGTACTGGGCAATTGACCCAGTCCTAGCTAGTGAACAGATTGTTCAGCATCCCTGCGCATATATGGACTTCCATGATTCTTCAGCAACTGACACTTCCCACTTCCTCAGAAGTCTCTGAGCAGAGCAGCTTAGCAAGAATGGCAACCACACTGGTTGTACAGCTCGTGCTGCTGTTGCTACTGTCAGTGACACAAGCCTCAGCTCAGGAGGAGCAGCAGCCGCCTCGGCAGGTTGTGCGGCCAGGCTGCCAGGACAAGTGTGGCAACATCACGATCCCCTACCCCTTCGGCATCGGTGCCGGTTGCTACCGCGACGATGGCCGAGGTGGTTTCCAGCTTGAGTGTGATGACTCCCTCCCGGTCCCGTGGCTTGCCGTAACTGGCTATGGCGTCCAGATCACCAACCTATCCATTGGGACCGGGGAGGCCTGGGCCTACATCAACGTGACACGCCACTGCTACAACAGCAGCGGGAGCATCATCAGCCGTAATGGCGCCACGCCCGTGCCACTCATCAACAGCCACCTCCTCTTCTCCCAGGCGAGGAACCGCCTCGTCGCGCTTGGCTGCCCCAACCTTGGTTACTTCGTCGACACTGCTGGCTACTACGTCAGTGGTTGCATGAGCGTGTGTGGTCCGTCAAAGTTCACCTTGCCAGGTTCATGCACAGGCGTCGCCTGCTGCCAGAGCGGGATACCCGCTGCTGTGGACTACTTCGAGCCATACCTGCTCGACATCCCAAAGGAGCAGACAGACCCAATCTTCTATAGCAACAGCACGACCTGCCGGTACGTGTTCTTGGTGGAGGCGGAATGGTTGAATACCAAATACACCGGTGGGAGCCTCAACCGGACTGATGACTTCGCCGTGCCCGTCGTGCTCGACTGGGCAGTCCGGAACGTTCGCAACTGCAAAGCTGCCAAGCGCAATGCAACCGACTACGCGTGCCGGAGCATGCTCAGCCATTGCGTCAACTCCAAAAACAGCACAGGGTACCGGTGCAACTGCTCCAAGGGGTATGAGGGCAACCCCTATCTAGACGATGGATGCAAAGGTATTCACAGTATAAATCTTGCTACAACTGGAACACTTAAATATTTTCTTAAACGTCTGCTATCCTTCTGCCATTTTGTCTGATGTTCTGACAAGTTTTTTGCCTGAAGACATCAACGAGTGTGAACGCAAAGGAAAACACACATGCCACGGGGCCTGCACAAATACGCCGGGAAGCTACACTTGCCAATGTCCTCCTGGGACAAGTGGAGATGCCACCAGGAAGGATGGTTGCCGACCAAAGGACAGTTTCACTTTAGCCCTGAAAGTAGTTACAGGTAAACAGATAATCCTGCAATTTTTGCCCCTTTGGTTGCTCCTGCAATTTTACTGCTGGAAAACTAATGGCTATGCAACATCGTACTCAGGAGTCAGCCTTGGAGTGTTCTTGCCATTTTTCATGTCCTTCTGGCTCTACTTGGGGCTCCAGAAGAGGAAGCTTATCAGAACAAAGCAGAAGTTCTTTGAGGTAAATGGAGGCCTCTTCCTGCAGCAGCAGATACGTAACTACAATGGCACCAGCAAAGGCACTGGTGGGTTCAAGATCTTTTCCAAGGAAGAGTTGGAGAAAGCAACCAACGAGTTTGCCGCCGACCAAGTTCTTGGCCACGGCGGGCACGGCATTGTCTACAAGGGTGTACTTGAGGACAAGACAATAGTGGCGATCAAGAAGTCAAAGATGATGGAAGAAGCCCCGACCACAGAATTCGCGAGGGAGATGTTCATCCTCTCCCAGATCAACCACAAGAATGTCGTCAAGCTGCTCGGATGCTGCCTCGAAGTGGAAGTGCCCATGCTGGTCTACGAGTTCGTCTCAAATGGTACCCTTTACCACTACATCCATGGCAGTAAGGGCCTTGACTCTGACGCAGCCCTCGACGCCTGTCTTCGGATAGCAGTAGAGTCAGCCGAGGCACTGGCATACATGCACTCTTCAGCCTCGCCACCGATTCTCCATGGAGATGTCAAGACGGCAAACATTCTGTTGGATCACAAGCTCACAGCAAAAGTTTCAGATTTCGGAGCATCAAAACTGGCACCAACTGATGAGGCCAAGATGGCAACGTTGGTGCAGGGAACTTGCGGTTACCTTGACCCGGAATATCTAATGACATGCCGGCTGACTGATAAGAGTGATGTGTACAGCTTTGGTGTCGTCCTATTGGAGCTTCTGACAAGGAAGAAGGCACTGTACTTCGATGGGCCAGAGGAAGATAGAAGCCTTGTTTTATGCTTCATGGTGGCAGTGAAGGTAGGCCAGCACCAAGACCTTCTGGACAGCCAAGTGAGGGACGAGATGAGAATTGAAGCGCTCGAAGAGATCACACACCTGGTTGTGAGATGCTTGAACATGAGTGGGGAGGAGCGGCCGACAATGAAGGAGGTTGCAGAGACGTTGGAGATGCTGAGGAGATACCACAGCCACCCGTGGGCTCAAGCAGATGCCAATCCAGAGGAGGAACAGAGTTTGCTTGCTATGGAACCACGGAATGCTAATTACAAGTTCACACAAGATTGCGTCCTTGATTTTGAAGCAAGCAGTACATACAGCTATAGCTTGTAGATCAAAATATTTTGTTCCATCTTTTCTGCATATCCTTTCAGATATGAGTTTTTTCGGATGTAAGAAACATATGCACATATGGTGGTTGCAGAAAGGTGAACTAAACCCCTCACAGGTTGTAAAATTCAGTTAAATATTAGAATTGATCTAAATCATAATACGCAAATATGCCCATTAGTTGGTTGATGCTTTTCTTTTCTTTTCTTTTTATTAAAAAGATGTTAAAAGCAATAGAATGTAAAGAGAACCCGCAATAATTTATTAGGATGGAAAGATTACAAAACTTATACAAGGGATTTGCAACTCATCTTTTATCCACTTATTGAATAGGCAACTACTACAGAAAAATAAATACTTAACTTCATTTGCAGGCAACATCCAAACTAAAACTACAAGATGGTTTATGTGTAAAAACTGCAAGTTCTACTTTTTTATAAGATGTACCTTTTTTCCGTTTGGAGGGGTGGTGTCTCATGAACTTTCCTGATGTCAGAGCTTCCTTATAAAGGAATAAACTTTCCAATGTATGTCATAGCACTTGAGTGTCCCATGATAAATCATTTGCTATTGCATCCTTAATCCACAAATCCCACCTGAACGGTCATTCTTCTGCACAAAGGAGAGCAAATTGTGTTAGATATGCCCTAGACTGGCCTATGGTGGCTATGTTCAGAGCAAATAAGTTCAGAATATAGCTTATTCAGATATATAGATTTTGCTTCCCAGTTTTGTAATTGCAAACTTGGTTTATTCTGATGGTTCAGAACTTCACTTTCTTGATTCTTGCAGAGATGATCAGTCGCACATAATCAGCAACATACAGCACAGTGACATGAAAGCTAGTACCCTGTTCTGTCAAAACAGCGGCTAGTCCCCTGGAGATTGTGAACTTACTATGTCGGCGAGAGCTTGAGAAAGAGACATATGTCTCCATATGTAGAGGTGATGTACTCGGACATAGCTGTATTGTGGTGGTCATGACGGAAAGATTGCCTGGTTACAAGTAAATAAAAGCCCAGGGCCATAAGTTACAACATAATTGTCAATCAACTGATGTGAAAGCATACGTTGCTCCATAGTACGAGCTTCTGTCATAGCCTAGTTCTTCTGTACAGTCTTTTAGACTTCGTTGTTTGTTTTCATTTTGGTTTGGAACTTCAGATACTGGTTAGTAAAGTTACTCCGGCTGAGCCTCGCTGAAGAGCTCCCAAATGCTACCCTTCTTCTGTTGCTCATCAGCCAAGTCTGTCCCCTGCAATAGCAGCTGCACGAAATTCAGAACCCCCATGTCAGGTTGAATGAACAATAGCGGTCAAGTATATACTATACAGATTTGACACTGTGAATTTGCTAATCCACACCTGGTCGATGTTTGCTTGGACGTCGAGCCGGAAAATTCCCCCAAACCCGGCAGAGACAAACTTAGGGAATCGATTAACCCCACATAAGCTCCGGAAATCGAACCGAAACAGAGGTGAGAGGAGCTCGCGGGCACCCACCTGACGGCACTTCTGGAGCTCCGCCGCGGCGGGTTTTAGAGGTGGAGTGGACGAGGCGGCGGCGGCGGCGGGGCTGGGACTGGCACTGGCGAGGAGGAGGGGGTCGCGGAACCTGCATGGACGGGACGGGACAGCGGCGTCGAACCCTCCGACGACCCGCCGGGCAGGACGGGACCGCGGCGTTTGGGAGAACCGCCGGAGAAGAGGATGAAGAAGGGGCGGTGTGGGTGACTGACTCACAGCGGGCCGCGGCAGCTCGGGCCTCCCGGTCCTTTGGCGGGCCAAGCGTTCTGCCGCCTCGCGGCCTGGACGGGAATACGGCCCAGCAAGAGAGGTACTTGCATCTTTTTTCTGCTGGAACGGCTTGGGTTGGGCTTCTGCGTGGGTGGATCTCCCGCCAAATCGATCCTCGCCTTCTTCGCCAAACCATCCCAGATTATCCTCCAGATTTCGGATCGAATCGTACCCGCAGGAGATCCAGAGGGGTGTCCGTGATTGCACATGGAGAATCGGACAAGAGCAGATCGAAGGCCTTGACTGGGACAACGACAAGCTCCAAAGGGAGTTCATTTCTCTTTTCGAGGGGTTGAACGGCGGTCCCCCTGCACCTGAAGACGACGACAACGACAACGAGTCATCGGCCTGGTGCGACGAGCAGCAGCTCAAGGCGCTCAACCAACGCCTCGCGCTGTGCCGCATCAGAGCTCACCAGGTGCCTTGTCATCAGCACCACAGCATACATATGTGTGGCAAGATATCATGTTACAAACTTACAACAACTTTCTGCGTCTAATAGACTCTGTTTTGCGTTAAATTACTCTGCTGCCGGGATGTTTGATTTGATTTGATGCAGGAGAAATACCGGGGAATGGATGATGCGAGCCTCTTAGCGCTGTTCCTGCCCTCCCATCTGGAGGACAAATGGTACTATAAGTATTACCAGCGCGATTTTCAGTGGGACTTTGATCCTGACTACTGCAAGTACGTTCACTTGCAGGACTATCAGCGGCTCATGCTTCCGGATAATGTAGGTAACGAACACTTGGACCCATGCAACTATTTCAGTGGTTCATTGTTCAAAGATTGTATTCCTTAGTATAAACTGTTTTCTCTATTTCAGTGGTTCGTTGTTCAAAGATTGTATTCCTTAGTATAAGGTGCTGTGTGCTGTAAACTATTACGTAAACATTATAACGCACGATTGTGCTGAAGCTGAGTGATGGCGTGGCCAAGCATTGCCCCTGCTGTTTCTGAAATCTGTGCACCGTTATCCCTACTTTGTTTACAAACCATGTAAATAGATAACAGTCCTTGCAGAGTGCCACATAACTATATAACACATCCTTCTAAACTATAAACCTTCGTGCGCAGTTTAGAAATGGATTTAATTGTTGGTAAAGGTGAGCTATGTAAAGACTTATAGTTGACGTCTGCAAGGAAAGTGTAGGCTCCGCTTGTAGAAGTCGGTTACTTAATCTCCAGTCATGGCCTAGATTGGTCATTGGTACCTTGCTTACATGTCTCTAGTCCTTGCAATGACTTTTTGCTCTATGTGCCCACTTGAACTGATCAAATGGCTGAGTTAGTGCAGTAGGAAATCTAGAAAAGAACAATACATGTTAGTCATAGGTTAGCATTGGTTGCAGAGCTGCTCTTCATGGCACATATACTGTATGTAGCTAGCAATGAATGTGCTACTCATAATTTTTTTCATTGTGCAGGGTGAATTTGAAGACTGGGAATACTACCACAAAACATGTAGTACCCTCGAGGGCAACCAAGAATTTGTCCAGTTCTGGGAAGAGTTGTCGAGTAAAACCGAGGCACGATGTGATCGATTGTAAACTTCTGCTCATTATTTCTCATCATGTTCTGATTTGCCTTCTTGTCGTGTGCAGTTGATTGAATTGTATTTTACACGCAGGTCCCGTAAGGTAAGCATTCCCCAAAATTCTCTTGTGGTTAATAGGTTAATTGTATGTATTTGATGCGGTGGCCTTGCGTGCCAGATCCTAAAGCGTGTTTCAATGTTTAGGAGCTAGGCCATTGGAAGCTGTTGTTTTAACATGGACTGAAAATCGCACGAGGCTATCCCCATGTTTATAAGTATTTAATTTGCTCAGGCTTAACTGTAATGCCCTTCCGTCACTTGTCAATTTACTTGGCACTGCAAATTACAACGGTGTTTGATAGTCTTATATTTTTTCCAGGAATTCGTGCATCGCATGTGGCTTCATTATGCTAGGGATAAATACTATATTGGTTTCCTTTTTGACATGTGGCAGCTGGTTGCCGAGCAAAAGATTTGGTTCTTGCCTGAATACGCTAAACTAGGGAGGAGGGGTTGTGTTTCGCCCCCTTATTCGTTCCAGCTTTACATGCTTAATGACAAAGACATTGGTTTTTCTGAACACCGCTTAGATGAATTTCGAGGATGCCTTGAGGCAGGTCCACAGGAAAGGCAATACCATTTTCATTTTTCCCTACAGAGCTGAGTTTGAACCAAATCTACCTCCGATCAAAGAGCGTGTAGGTTGCATTTCTCCGCACATTTTGTCACTTCATATCTCTAGCTAGCTAGCTAGCTTTTTGGTTCTGCTCTCGGCCCCAAAAATAAAATTTAATGTGTGGCTAATTCTTTTGTATGTTGGTTGTCCAGTATAAGCCCCACTTGGATCGCATTGTTGAGAAGGTAACCTTCTTTTTCTGAGGTCAAGGTCTAACTGGGATTGTTTGTTCGCACTAAAGCAATTTGTGTTTGCTTGTAGGCTCAGGAAGGCCATGATGTTAATCAGTTGATCAAGGATACCGTTAAAAAGATTGTGAGTGGCTTCTTTTTCTTGCCAAGATGTTTGATGTGCCTCAATTCTTTCTAGCTTTTAATGCACGGTCTGTTGAAATTCGCTTTATTTTGCTGATGTGGAAGCTAAATTTACTATATTTTGAGGTTACGAAACCCAAGACCTATTATGATTATGCGAAAAAGAAGTTGGGTATTGCTGAAGAGATCGGTTTGATTCCCCCCTCAACCGCCAACCCTGATGGACCGACCGGTTTGATACACTGAAACAAAAATGCTCGCCGTCGTCCCTCGATTTGTTCACTCACGCTTGTGAATCCGTGGGGCTTTCCGCAGGCACTACATGCACTCCGCCCATCCTATTGCAGATACATCTTCCCCACAGATGATGGCCCAAATGTTTGCCTTGTTAGTTTCGGCAAAATGGCGATGGACAGAGGCGGTGTTTGTGCTGGAGTTGAGTCAGTAGAACTGGTGCTAGGTCGTACAGTCTTGTTCAGTTATAGCTGAAGAAGATAAGGTTCTCGTAAAGTCTTGTTCACGTAGGCAACATATAATAATTATATATCCAAGTATACATGCCGATTAATTGCCGAGCCCGTGTCTTCTCCTGCTTACAATTTTTTTCATTCAAATGATTGATTGTTTTTATGTTTTGCCTCGGCTGCTTGCTTACAGTTACAGGTATTGACCGATCGATCGACTAATCCCGTGCCGTACGCCGGCCGTGGTAAATAAATTTGTTTTCCTTTGGTCACTGTTCGCCGGTCCATGGTACGTGCTGGTTTCCATTCTCTTGTTGGAACGAAGAAGAAATTTCAGGTCCGGTCCAATTAAGTTGCAACTTCCAGGTCGCAACTCGCAACACTGGAACAGAGGGAGTCATGGCCATTGGGCCACGACTGCCGGCTTAAAATATGATTAGCCGGCCGGCCGGCGTCGAGCCTAGACGGACGTGCGTACGTCCAATGGTTAAATCCAGCCGGTCTGCTGATGACCTCATGGAGCATGCGGGCAGTAGCTCGGCTAACTTGGCACCACGTACAGAAGCCAACGTTTGGTGTGAGTTTGCTTCTAGGAGTATATATCATGCATGCGCGACAGCGGCGTGAACAACTTTTAATTGTTTCCACCAATTATCAGCGCCTAGATTTGTGATTTGTTAACCGCCATGCCATTGGATCTGCTCCACAACTAAAAATGCATCAAATCATGCTTGGTGCAAGGTGGCCATCACCCAGAAAGACTCCCGAATAGTATTATCCAGCAGACAAAAAAGCCGACTACGACGGTTCCGGCCAAGTGCAATCGCCAGGCCGGACAGAGTGGAGGTGGACGTAGCAGCCACACAAAGCCTTTCCCGGACATCCTTCACCTTGTGTTGTCCAGCTACAGACTTCATTAGAGAATCTCCAACAGCCGTGCGCAAAAAACCTGTTTACCGCACGCGCTGCGACTGGTTTTACGCGCCCGCCTGCGCTGGCTTCAGCAGCCGTGCTATAATGCAGCGCGCACGCCGCTCCAGCAGAGCGCAAAAATACAACGGGCGCGACTCGTCGGGCATTTTGCATATATGATATTTTGGACAAAAATGAACATGTGAAATTTGACACAAACAAGTTGATGAATAAAAGTTCATGCCCACAAGTTCAAAATCATGCCCACAAGTTTATCCAACCAAGTTCAAATGCAAACTAAAGTTCAAGACATGAAAGACACATCAATCTTCATCTTCCTTGTCTTCGTCTTCGTCCTCATCTTCCAAAGACGACTCTTCCACCTCCGAAGATGAATCTTTCTCCATCTCCTCATCACGCACCGCATCACGCACCGCATCATGTGAAGCTCCGACGATGTTGGCAAGATCTTCAACGGCATCTTCATGGGAATGTGTGTGAGAAGGCACATCGAAAAACATTGCACCCATGGCGGCCGGAGGTGCACCCATGCCTCCCATGAGAGAAGCAAAACTCATGCCTCCCATGGCGGCCATAGCGTCGGAGGGTGCTCCAAAGCCACCCATGCCTCCCATGGCGGCCGGAGGTGCACCCATGCCTCCCATGGCGGCCGGAGGTGCACCCATGCCTCCCATGGCGGCCGGATGTGCACCCATGCCTCCATTGGCTCCGAAGCCACCCATGCCTCCCATGGCGCCGAGGCCACCGCCACCCATGGCGCCGAAGCCACCGCCACCCATGGCGCCGAGGCCACCGCCACCCATTGCACGAACCAAGGCTCTTTTTTGGATCAAGACTTCTTGTTGGGCAAGATTGACATACTCTTTTTGCGGCGCATTAAGGTTAGATGTGTCCAAGAAGAACAAGTGCTTCTCCCATTCCAACAACTTAGCTCGCTCCTCGTTGCTCACTTTCCTCTCCTCCAAAGCCACCTTTCTCTCCTCGGCCGCCACCCTTCTCTCCTCGGCCGCCAACCTCCTCTCCTCGGCCACGGCATCTTGGTTCCTTGCCATTTTCCTCACCACATTGGCTTCGACCCTTGCCTTCACAATAGCTTCCATAGCATTTTTGAACTCATCATCTCCTTTCCTCTTCTTCTTTTCGGTTTTGTCTTTCTTGCACCCATCCGGTCGTTTTGGCTTCGAGTATGAAACCGAGTTGGGTGTGGGGCTTCTCTTGCCGTCATCACTTGATGCATCCTCCTCCTCCTCATCATCATTCATCTCAATTGCTCGCTTCCGTGTGTTGCTCAAATGCAAATCCTCCAAACCATCGCGCTTCTTCCATTTCTCATCATCCTTTAACACTTCATAGCAATGAGGCAAGGTAAAGACCCTGCCTTTCTTGATCTTCCCCTTCTTGGTTGTCCTTGTCTCTTCTTTGAACAAGTTTTGTGCAATGTTGTACTACAAGAAAAACAAAACAAGTTAGCACTTCGGTCACCAAAAACAAGTATGATGAACATATATAAGATGCCACTTACTCGATCATCCTCATTTGTGCCACTTGGGTTAATCTTGTCAACTGCCTTTTGTACGGCCGCCCACTTTTGACAATCCGAGTTGATTGTCGACCATCGGGACCGAAGTGATCTCTCGGAGCGGTCAATTCCACTCAAGTTGTGAGCATCAAAGTGTTCTTTCATTCGCCCCCAATACGCGTCTCTACTTTGATCACCTCGCCTTCGTGGTGCCGGAGCCGTCCGCCGCCTTGTTTTTCTTCACGGATGTTTTGCCCTTCTTCGTCCGCGCCGCATTGGGGACCTTCTTCGACGGTGCGGCGGCGGCACGGGACGGCGCCGGTGCGACGCCACCCGGCGCCGTGGTCATCCGCGGCGGCAAGAAGAGGCTGCGCGCGAGGCCGACGCTCGGCGGAGCTCCGGCGGTGGCGACGCCAGCGCTTCCCGCGCTAGGGTTTCCGGCGGCGGCGGGGGGGGGGGGGGGGGGGTCGCGGCTGTACAGCGGGGTGAGCGGGGCGCCGGTGTGCGCGTCCATGGGTGGGTGGCAGGGCGCCGGCGCCGGCGCGCGTGGGGCGTAGGACGAGGAGAGGAGAGAGTGCGGCGCGAGCGCTCGAGTGTGCCGCGCGCTGTAGCTGGCGCCCGAAATACCCCCCGCGGGTAAGTGTTTTCAACCGCGCGCCCAACCCGTTATAGCGCGCGCGCCGTTTTTGCGCGCCCGCTGGAGCGACCCGCCGCGTTGCGCGCGCGCTAAAACGGCCTAATTTGCGGCGCGGCGCTAGTTTAGCACGGCTGTTGGAGATGCTCTTACTGCTACATTTTCGAAAGTAAAAGCGTTTTCAATTAGGTAGATGTATGATGATGGTACGGTGGTTTCAGTTTTTTTTTCTTTTTTGAGAGGTGGTAGTAAAAGTGTGTTCAGGTAGGCACTCGAATGAGCCATCCATCAAGTATGTGATTGCATGCAAAACCCAATTGATAATGCTACTAGCATTTATGAAACATAACAAGTTGCAGAAAGTGCAGAACCAGCAAATCAAACCATGGGATTCATACATACAGAGTTTGCAAGTTGTGACCGGCAGTATCTGAATCATGCTCGTCAGCATCATCAGGCCAACTCCACGGCGCGACCCTATCCTGTCCGCCCCCGTCTGTTTGGGGTAAAAGGGACAAACGAGACGGCCCAGCGCGCGGGCGCAAACGGACTTTTGTCCGCTTTGTGTCCGCTTTCGACCCATCCCCGGCCCAAAGTTGCGCCGGTTTTGGGGTGAAACGGACAGCGCGGACGGGCGGGACGCGCGCGCTTGTCCTCCCCTGGCCCGTCTGTCGGTGGGAGAAACCAACCCCCCCCCACGCCCATTTGGCGCCATTTCCCCCAAACCCTCCCACGTCCCTCCCGCCACCCCCTCTCTCCCCCGTCCATGGCCGACGCCCCGCCGAGTTCTGGCGGCCTGGTCGTCGACCCGACCGCAAAGGTGAAGAAGAAGGCGCCAAGGAAGCCGCGGTCGGAGTGCACGCCGGAGGAGATCGCCAAGTTGGACGCGGAATCGGCGAAGAGTAGGAAACGGAGAGCGGCCGTCAAGACCAATGCCGCCGCGGCCAAGTTCGCTGCCCAGCGCGAGGAGCTGGAGGCCGCGCGGCGCAAGGCCGCTGCCGACGAGAAGGAGGACCTCGTCAACAAAGCGCACGCCATTCTCATGCTTGGCATGGCCGTCCGGCGGGGTTCCATGCAGCGGCCGTCGGCCCGGCGAGCACAGGCTCGTCGGTCGCCCGGCCTACGCACTGCCAGTCGCCGACGTCGCGCGCCGCGCCCATGTCGCCCGGCTTTCCTCCGCCCAGGCACGACGGCCAGACCCGTTTCTCGGCGTCGCCGGACGTGGGCTTGTTCGCGCCGTCCACACCACGCCCCGCGGCCGTCATCGACCTCAACGTCACGCCTGGGTCCAGCCGCGGCGGGCGGCCGTCCGTCGAGATGCAAAGAAAGCAGGCACGTGCACCGTTCACGAGCACCATGCCGGCCCCCCGCGTGTTGTTTGACGGAATGCCAACCTCAGCGCCGACGGTGGACGACCCCTTCTACAACCAGTACATGGAGGACGTGATCTTTCAGGATGGGCATGGCCGTGCCTACGACCCCGAGGAGACCCAAAGTCAGGATGCCCGCGCCCAGTACGTGCCCAATGAGGAGGCCGACGACCGTGCTGACTTCGACCATGGTGATTCGTGGCATGAAGACGACGACATCTATGTCGAAGGTGAAGATGAAGATGAAGCCAATGAAGTTGATATTAGTGGCGCTCCATTGTTCATAGACGAGCTCACCCAAAGAGCGAAAGCACAAAAGAAGTGGAAGAGCATTCGCACCGGTTCATATACACAAGATGAGGACAAGTTGATTTGTCAATGTTGGATGGAGATTAGCCAAGATCCAAGGACCGGCGCGCAACAAAAGGGCATTGTTTTTTGGACGAGAGTCCACAAAACATTCCATGAAAGGAAGATGTTTGAGCCCTACCAAATTACAAGCAACCGTGGCATCGGTTCGATTCAAAAAAGATGGTTGTTCATCTAACAAGAGTGCAACAAGTATTGTGCCGCATTTGAGAGCGTTGAAGCACGGCCCGTGAGTGGTCTCGGCGTTGGGGACATGGTATGCTCTTCTCTTTCTAGCCCTTTCCTTGCTACGGCCATGATACTTCGACCGTGTATATGTTTGCATGTTCACTTGTTGTTGATCATGTGGTGTAGGCATTTCAATCTTTGGAGGCATTCAAGGCCCGGCACAATGACAAGCCATTCACTCTTACACATTGTTGGACGCTCATCAACAATTGCCCTAAGTTCAAGGATCAATACCGTGAACTTCAAAGGAAGAAAGGCAAGAAAACGGCCAAGTTCGCCAGAGGTGGGGATGGCGAGGCGTTGAAGAAGCCGAGGGGCAAGACCAACTCCAAGGTGGACGACATACGTGACGCCTCAACCATGGCCTTGCATGAGACTTTGCATGGCATGATGTCACATAAGGATGTGAGGGACGAGAAGAAGTGGCAAAGTAAGGACGAGCAAATGAAGCAATACCTAGACCTCCAAAGACAGAAGCTTGAGATGGAGGAGGCGGCCAAGAAGAGGAAGATAGACATGGAGGAGGCGACCCGGCAAAGGTAGCTCGACATGAAAGAGGCCGCCCGGCAAAGGCAGCTCGACATCGAGGCCGACAACGTCAAGGCCAGGCAGAGGCAGCTCGACATCGAGGCCACCAATGCCGCCACCAAAGCGAAGGAGGTGGCCCTTGCGATCATGAGCGTGGACTTGTCGAAGATGAGCGACAAGACGAGGGCCTGGTTCGAGGCCAAGCAGAAGGAGATGCTCGACGCCGAAGGCCTGAACTAGGTCGTCCGATCGGCGTGGCCGTTCTTTTCGGAGGCTGGCATGGGTGCCGCCCGCCTGCTGGGCCGCTGGCAGTGTGCCGGCGAAAAAACATTCACTTTGAAGGCCGGCTATGTTGCCGGCCGCTGGCTGTGTTACCGGCGAGGACAACTATTCATTTTGGAGGCTGGCTGTGTTGCCGGCCGCTGGCTGTGTTGCCGGCGATAATCGTGTAGGCCGCTGGCTTTGTTGCCGGCGTGATGAACTGGGGTTGTGAACTGAGACTTGGCATTTGAAACGTCCCTTTTTTTAAAATAGACGATGATCGAATGGGGCAAAAGGATGCGTCCGCGTGGTGGGCGCACGGCCACCGCATCCCAGGGCAGGCCCGGACACGATCCCAAATCTTTATCCAAAGGGACAAAAACAGAACAAAACGGACGTCGGTTTGAGATCGCGCGGTGGAGTTGGCCTCAGCAGGGCATTCACCAAATGTTCAGCTCCGTGAGAAGACAAGACATCACATCATGCAGACTTGTAGAGACCTCTGAATTTTTTAGTTGGTGTTCATTTGGTAACGAACTAGTAAGAGTGTTGTGGAAGCACGCAGAATCAATGACAGGTTAAGCTGAAGCAACACGCGGAAAATTATACTATACAAAAACATGCAAGTATTTTTGCTCCATTTTCGTTCTTGTGAACAAACTCTGCCGACTACTTAAGCACTATACGTAGTTACTAACCCTCTTCTTCTTCAGCTAGAACTGAACAAGACTGTATCTACAAGTACAGAGATTCAGAACAAACAGGTTCAGGCTCAGCGAGGTGAAAGCTTCTGCAATTCTAGCTTCACCACCACCACCTCTCGACCTTAAACGATCACAGACTGAATTAGCGCTACTTCTACTGACTGAACTGAACTCCGGCACCACCACCGCTTCTTGTCCATCGCCAATTTGCTGGCAGGATGAGATCAACGAGGCAGAAATTGAGCCGTCGTCTCATCTGCGCAGAAGATCTTCTATCTACAGATGGATCATGGATGGAGCCTTGGTCGATCCATTTCTTCAGCCCGCGACCGCATGTCCACCGCAGCTCGTGATCCATGGATGCCCTGCGGAAATCACCACCCGATCCAGAAACGTCAGCTATCAACTCGAGGGCGACGAGCATTTTTCGATTCAGGGGATCACTCATAGTTCTTTGTTGGTGCTTACTCAGGACTTGTTCGGCGGAGAGCCTCCGCGCGACGTCCTTGCAGAGCATGCGGCGCATCAGGTCCTTGGCCCCGGGCGAGACACCGGCGAAGGCGCGCGGCGGGAAGCGCATGTTGCCGCGGAGCACGGCCTCGAAGATCTCCGGGGCGGTGGCGCCGTAGAAGGGCACGGTGCCGGAGAGCATCACGTAGAGCACCACCCCGGCGCTCCACACGTCCACCTTCTCCCCGTACTCCCTGCCGGCCACCACCTCGGGCGCCACGTAGTACGGCGTGCCGACGAGCCCCGACATGCGGCGCCCGTCCCCGAACCACTCCGCGGAGCCGAAGTCGGCGAGCTTGAGCGCGCCCGTGGCGGCGTCGAAGAGCAGGTTGTCGGGCTTGACGTCGCGGTGCGCGACCCCGCGGCGGTGGCACGCGGCGAGCGCGGACGCCAGCTGCGCGGCCAGCCCGGCCGCCTCGCGCTCCGGGAGGCTGCCACCGCGGGCGGAGAGGAGGGAGAGGAGGTCCCCGCCGGCGCAGAGGTCGACGACGAGGTGCACGGCGTCGGCATCGTCGAAGGCGGCGTGGAGGGCGACCAGGTGCGGGCTGCAGGGCGGGGAGGAGGCGAGGAGGTGCAGCTTGGGCTCCTGCTCCGCGAGGGCCAGGTCCAGCGCGTCCCGCAGCGACGCCTTGGGCGTGGTCTTCAGGGCCAGCGCCTCCCCCGTGGCGTTGGAGTGGCACCGGCGCACCGTGCCGAACCGGCCGCGCCCGATCTCGTCGCCGATGGAGTACTGTTGCCTCAGCGCGTCCTCTCCGCCGTAGACCATGGTGTGCTCTGGCCTCTGCTCTGTGCTGTGCTGTGCTGGTCTCCGTCCGACGGACGGCGAGGGTGCTTATAAAGGCACAAGCGAATATTCTGGGAGCTGCCTCTTTTGGCTGCTTCTGGGCCCTTTGGAGCAACAAAAATCGTGTTGCTGATTTTGGGAAGGCGTTATTAGTTTGTAAGTTAATGAGTGGATTAATTAGGAAATAAACTGGTAAATCTGAGCAGACAGAAAACAAAGATACGCCTATCATCATGTTTTTCTACAATTGGACGTATTTCATGCGACGAATAAATGAATGATTGCCTATTCAATGATTCCGTCGAGTAGGACATTTTGAAGACCGAGCTTCACGAAGCCTTTTTGTTTTGAAAAATTCAAAATTCATAAATTTTAGTTTTAAAAAATTCTGACAAAATACACATGTATGCAAGGATGTAAAGTGTATGTGTGAAAAATTTCAGCATGAAACACCTTGAATTGCGAGCTGCACAAAAAAAGTAAAATCACAAACTTTGAAGATGAACAGTACATATGCTAAAAAGCCCCAGATTTGTCTTTTTTTTTGTAGCTCACATTTTAATGTATTTCGACCAGAAAATTTGCACACATGTAAATTATGTATCTAGATATATGTGTATTTATTTTCAGAACTTTTTTGAAACTGAAATTTTTGAAGTTTGAAGTTTTCAAATAAAGGCCTTCATGGAGCTCGGTCTTCATTTGGTATTTTCGGATTCCGTTGGCATTTAAGAATGTTTTACCAGTACTACATCAGAATGCACATACAAAATGCTACCGATCAACCTTTCTAAAAAAGGAAAGGTCTCTCCAACCAGACCACAATTTGTCATGGCTGAGTTTGTTTTGGCCCATATTAATTGACGGTTGATGGGTTTAGGATAAGATAATGCAGCAACAGATACACTGATTAGCAATACATCATGACCCTTTGGAATGGGTTTAGGATAAGATAATGCAGCAACAGATACACTGATTAGCAATTCATCATGACCATTTGGAATCTCCTGGAGACACACTTCCCCATTTGCATGCTTAAACCAAGAGTGCCTCTATAATTTGCAGGGTTTTAAAAATGCAAGAATTGGAGGGAAAAAAACCACATGATTGGAATGTTTGATTGCAGCACAGAGAACACAAATAAGATTTTCTTCAAAATGTTTGAGTTGAGATTTCCTATTGGGACCCAGTTCTTTTTGCCGAATCTTTCAGAATCTTGAGAATCGAATTTCCCCAGATTCCCCCGGAATTTTGAACCAATATTGTTTTTAACAAACCAAGGTAGCTAGGGTCTAAACCAAAAAGGCTTTTACCCCGTTTTATATATACATATAAGGCACCACACCAACAACAACATCCAAGAGAAGCAATTTGTTCAAAGACTGATAAAACAATAAGAAGAGGGAAAATAAAGAAAAAGATGAAAGTGCTATTGTTAGCTTGAGCTCACATGAGCTCGGATGAACAGTATGTTTCAAAAAATAGTAAAAAAATAAAAAGTAATCACTTGGCAATAAACTTTAGTGTTTTTTACACCCATGCAAAATCTCCAATGAAATCACATTTGTCGAGGTGTGGATTAAAAATTTGATCCTCCAAAATATCTATGAAACACTCTTTTTGGAGCATCGATTTTTTTTGGCCTACACCGCGACAAATGCGATTCCCTCCCGAAAATTTGCACGCACCTAGAAAAATCATCAATGTTTCTTGGGAAAAAAATTAGTTAAAAAAAGTAAATTACTATTTTTTTGGATTTTACTGTTACCAAGCTCATGTGAGCCTGAGCTCACATACTCCATGTCCAGAAAGAGAGCACGAGAAATCCAACGAGGCAAATGAGTTATGTTGAGGGCACCAGCTCAACAAGCCGTACAAGAAGAAAAAGGTGGTGAAACAAGCCTAAATAGCCATGGTTTTTTTTGCAGGTACTAAATAGCCACAGTTGTCAAAGAAAATGGGCGGAACAAGCCTAAATAGCCTAGGATGAGGTCCGAATCTCAAGATTCTGAAATAATCGACCAAAAGAACTAGGTCAGGATGTATATGAATGGTTACTTACGCAAAAAACATTCTATTGGATTTAATCCTATGAATTCGACAACCAACGTAGAAAATATTCCTAAGGATTCCAGTACTCCAAAAACCATGTGAACTTATTTGAATCAAAGAGGTCCTCCATGAATTTACTAGGGAATCACATGTGCATCTCCTGATCGCAGCGGGGATGGCGGGATGTTAACCACGATGATCCGATGGAGCTGTCACGTAGAGTGCGTAAGCCGGAGAGAGACCATAGAGAAGGCAATTCCGGTGGACCATCTCGGACACCGGATCCGGCCAGGTCGGCCCGCGCCGCCGGCCCGGACTGGCTTTGGAATTCTCGCACCGTAGAACGGTGCTACGTGCCAGCACGCCGAAGATTTGCCGTCACGGTCACAATCATCAACAGTTCAGCTTGCGACGGACGGAGGCGGACACGGCTGCAGCACGTCGAACAACGTGCGCGATGGACGTCGCCGGTTTCGTACGTGCTTGAGATGACTGACCAGACCGCATTCGCGTTTGTAGAACGCCCATTTGGAAGAGTAGGCACCTGGTTCTTGCACGTCTTTCCGAAATCTAGGCAGCAGGAGTAGTAAAATGTAGACGACCGACTTCGACCGGTCCGTCGTTTAGCGCATTGGTCGTGAACCGGCGTATTCCGAGCACACAAGTTCGCAATGAATTTCAGCTAAGTAGAGGCTACTCCGTGGCATGATTCTGTTACCCATTTTGATACCTTTTTCATACTATAAAACTCCAACATAAATAAATTTGATTGCGACATGAAAAAACTAGGACTAGAAAGACCGCCTTAAATATCTAGGATATCTGTATCAACATGAAGCTGAAGAAGATATCAAGCAAGAGATTGCTAGCCGCACAAATAAAAAACTACTACTACTGACGTCTAGCCGGACGGGGTGCTGTGTGCCGCTTAGCACAGGCGCATGGTCCATGACATGCACACGATTGCACCATCCATCCAATGAGCTTAGCACGGGTGCACCCACGGCGCTCACATGCATGGTGCATGACGTACACGTGCACCCGGGCACGTACATACCTTCATTCACGACACATGCTTATCACCCCTCCCCAGCCCTGACCGGTCGAGATGGCTCGCTACTTTGATAGTGACAAATAGATTTTAAACACTGAAACTGCACTAGTGCACTAATGCAAATTAAAACTCCCAAGTACACGGTCTGGTCCAAGATAAGATTACACTATAACCGGCGTCGAGCATAAACATCCATCGTATAATTGAATTCGGGTGCTCGCCTCATCGGCCACGCGGGCAGGAGCTGCTCCGTCCGTTCCATAATATAAAAACGTTTTTAAATCTAACGTTCTTATATTAATTTTTTTAAACACAGTACAGACGTAAATGTTTATATACACGTGCATACACTCGTCCCTATGAACACACACGCGCACCCTATCACTATGAGCATCTTTGAAAAACTGAGTTGGCATATCATCTTGAAATTTACGAATTCACCGTAGTCATCTCGTCATCGACGAGAACGTCTCCTCCCACTAAATGCGCATCGTCAGAAATCCTGAAATAAATCTAAAAATAATTGCGAGCATCAGGACTTGGGTTCTGGTGGGCTGGAAATACCATAGTCCCTCTAACCATCGTACGCAATGTTTTTATATTATGGGACGCAAGAAGTTGCTTATTATTGGCTAAACACGTACGATGTTTATATATTACTAAGCACAAACGTGTCGTCGGGGTTTGCGTTCATGAGGCTAGTCATAGTGGAAGTAATTTAGCTAGTAACATAACGCATTTCAAAACAAGTTTGCTTATGTGGCACCTAATTAAGAGGAGAGAGGTATTTGGAGTAATATGTTATGTTACCATCACATAGCGCTTCCCAAGAAATGTTGAGTCTATAAACTAATAAATACAATCATATATGATACTATTTCTATAACATTTTACACTATAAAAATAGTAACATAAACTAATATCATATACATGACACTAGTCCAAATTACTTCCCACTATGACCAGCCTGACGCGGACCAGGGGATCGACACGGACGTTTCGGCACCATGCATGCATCCAAATGCCGTCGGCCGATCACACCAACGCAACAGCAGGGACGCTTGAATTGGTACTGACTCACACGGCCACTATATATATTCCGAGCTGTCAAAAATGCATTGGCCTGTACTGTGTTGAACATAATGCATTTTTTGGGTAACATAATGCATTGGTTGATAGTACATCACTAGATAACCGTGACAACCCAGAAGAAAAAATCATTGACGTGAACATTGGTATACTCACAGGGACGGATCCAGCTCAGACCAGTGCCTCGGGCCCCCTTTGTATACTACTGAGTCCAAGACTTCAATAAAATTAAACCCGGATTCGCTCAAGCAAACATTAAACCTGGTTGCTCACCTCATCAGGTATGCGGGGTGCAGCTAGCTACCTTGGCAACCCATACAGATGCAAATGTCCTGTTTTTTCTTTTCAAAACGGAGGCAAAAGTTTTGCCTCATCAATTAATTAAAAAAAATAAAATTACCAGGTTAATTTACAAAAAATGAAACGAAAATCAATACAAACGGAGTACAGACGAATTACTCATGTGGCATAAAAAAAAAGTCCCGCTCGAGTTTGCTACCTTTACGCACGCCCGGAACGTTAATTTGTTTTGGGTACATCCTTCGCAGTGGCCAAAAATAGCAATCATTCTGTTTGGTGCGATATATCCATCACCTAATTAAGAAAAAAGAAACTATTATATCCAGCATGTACTTAGGATTGTAATTCTGTCGATCATTTGAATAAAGTGACAACTGGCTTCCCTTCAAAAAAAAAAGAAAACAAAAATAATGGCTTGGGGGGCTCATTGTCGTGCAGCGGGGGGAGCGCCCGATCTGATTTCTCTCGGTCTGTTCTGGCTCGCCTGCGTTTCTACCGGCGGCGAGGAAGGTGGTGGCCCGACGCAGCGTTTGGGGGTGCACGGTCCAGTGGCTGTACTTGTCGGCCTTGGCCGACTGCATGGGAGTGGTTGCTCCGGGTGAAAGCCTGGCCGGCGGCGACGATGGCTGTGGGCGTCGTTATCCTCCTTGAAGGCGTCGTCAGGGATATGCACATCCTCAACTCCTGGATCAAGATCGTCGGGTGAAAGCCTATATCCTGTAGAAGTATCGGGTGGTGGTGCCGTCTTCAACGTCGATTCCCCTCTTTAGGGCACCGTCTTGTAGATCTTGGTTCCATTGGTGCTTCCTTCGGGTCGGTCATGCACGCCCTGGCGATCGGCTTGTGTTCGTTTGACGATGTGGATCGGTTAGGCTTCCCTGGCAACGATTGATGGAAATATGCCCTAGAGGCAATAATAAAATGGTTATTATTATATTTTCTTAATCATGATAAAAATTTATTATTCATTGTAGAATTGTATTGACTGGAAACCTAAATACATGTGTGGATACATAAACAAATACCGTGTCCCTAGTGAGACTCTACTAGTCTAACTCGTTGATCAAAGATGGTTAAGATTTCCTAACCATTGCCATGAGTTGTCATTTGATAACGGGATCACATCATTAGAAGAATGATGTGATGGACAAGACCCACCCGTTAAATTAGCATAATGATCGTTTAATTCTATTGCTATTGTTTTCTTCATGTCAAATACATATTCTTTCAACTATGAGATTATGCAACTCCCGGATACTGAAGAAATGCCTTGTGTGTTATCAAACGTCACAACGTAATTGGGTGATTATAAAGATGATCTACAGGTATCTCCGAAGGTGTTTTTTGAGTTGACATAGATCGAGATTAGGATTTGTTACTCTGAGTATGAGAGAGGTATCTCTGGGCCCTCTCGATAATACACATCATAAGTTTGCAAGCAAACGACAAAGGAGTTAGTCACGAGGTGATGTATTATGGAACGAGTAAAGAGACTTGCCGGCAATGAGATTGAAGTAGGTATAAAGATACCGACGATCGAATCTCGGGCAAGTAACATACCGACAGACAAAGGGAATTGCGTATGTTGTCATAACGGTTCGACCGATAAAGATCTCCGTAGAATATGTGGGAGCCATTATGGGCATTGATACGTCTCCAACGTATCTATAATTTTTGATTGCTCTATGCTATATTATCTACTGTTTTGGACTATATTGGGCTTTATTTTCCACTTTTGTATTTTTTTGGGACTAACCTATTAACCGGAGGCCCGGCCCAGAATTGTTGTTTTTTGCCTATTTCAGTGTTTCGAATAAACAGAATATCAAACGGAGTCCAAACGGAATAAAATCTTCGGGAACGTGATTTTCTCACCGAACGTGATCCAGGAGACTTGGACCCTACTGCAGGGATCAAAGAGGAAGTCACGAGGGTGGGGGGCGCCCCCCCCTAGGGCGCGCCCCCTGCCTCATGGGCTCCTCGGTGCTCCAACGACGTACTTCTTCCTCCTATATATACACACGTACTCCCAAATGATCAGAACAGGAGCCAAAAACCTAATTCCACCGCCGCAACTTTCTGTATCCACGAGATCCCATCTTGGGGCCTGTTCCGGTGCTCCGCCGAAAGAGGGCCGTCATCACGGAGGGCTTCTACATCATTCTAGCCCCTCCGATGAAGTGTGATTAGTTTACCTCAGACCTTCGGGTCCATAGTTAGTACCTAGATGGCTTCTTCTCTCTCTTTAAATCTCAGTACAAAGTTCTCCCCCTCTCTTGTGGAGATCTATTTGATGTAATCTTCTTTTTGCGGTGTGTTTGTTGAGACCGATGAATTGTGGGTTTATGATCAAGTCTATCTATGAATAATATTTGAATCTTCTCTGAATTCTTTTATGTATGATTGGTTATCTTTGCAAGTCTCTTCGAATTATCCGTTTGGTTTGGCCAACTAGATTGGTAGTTCTTGCCATGGGAGAAGTGCTTAGGTTTGGGTTCGATCTTGTGGTGTCCTTACCCAGTGATAGAAGGGGCAGCAAGGCACGTATTGCATCATTGCCATCGAGGATAACAAGATGGGGTTTATTTCATCTTGCATGAATTTATCTCTCTACATCATGTCATCTTGCTTAAGGCGTTACTCTGTTTTTAACTTAATACTCTAGATGCATGCTGGATAGCGGTCGATGAGTGGAGTAATAGTAGTAGATGCAGAATCGTGTCACGGACGTGATGCCTATATACATGATCATGCCTAGATATTCTCATAATTATGCTCAATTCTATCAATTGCTCAACAGTAATTTATTCACCCACCGTAGAATACTTATGCTCTTGAGAGAAGCCACTAGTGAAACCTATGGCCCTCGGGTCTATTCTCATCATATCAATCTCCATCACTTTAATCTTGTTTTGCTTTTTATTTTGCTTTTACATTTTACTTTGCATCTTTATACCAAAAATACCAAAAATATTATATCTATCAGATCTCACTCTTGTAAGTGACCATGAAGGGCTTGACAACCCCTAATCGCGTTGGTTGCGAGTAGCTATCGCTTTGTGCAGGTACGAGGGACTTGAGCGTGGGTTCCTACTGGATTGATACCTTGGTTCTCAAAAACTGAGGGAAATACTTACGCTACTCTGCTGCATCATCCCTTCCTCTTCGGGGAAAACCAACGCAAGCTCAAGACGTAGCAGGCATCCAGGTTCCGCTATTGGTTACTTACCGGAGAGGTGTCTCGGTCATGTCTACATAGTTCTTAAACCCGTAGGGTCCGCACGCTTAACGTTCGATGACGATATAGTATTATATGAGTTATGTGATTTGGTGACCGAATGTTCTCCAGAGTCCCAGATGAGATCACGAACATGACGAGGAGTCTCGAAATGGTCGAGAGGTAAATATTGATATATAGGACGATGGTATTCGAACACCAGAAATGTTTCGGGGGTTGCCGGGTACTTATCGGATCACCGAAAGGGGTTTCAGGAACCCCCGACAAAAGATATGGGCCTTATGGGCCAAGAGGGGAAACACACCGGCCACAAGGGGCTGGTGTGCCCCCCATATGGGCCGGCCTAAGGAGGAGAAGAAAGGGGAGAAGGGAAAGAAAAGTGTGGATTAGGATTCCCACTTCCTTTCCTCCCCCCTCTTTCCTTCCCCCTTGGGGAAACATGGCAGGGGGCGCAGGGCAAGGCAGGGCCCCTAGGGGCCGGCGGCCAGCCCTAGGGCGAGTCCTGGCCTCTCCCCTCCCTCTCCCATATATATATATATATATATATATATATATATATATGTGTGTGTGTGTGTGTGTGGGGGGGGGGGGGGGGAAGGGGCGTCTAGCACACACCAGATCAATTGTTAGCTGTGGCGCCCCCCTCAACCGTTTACACCTCCGGTCATATTTTCGTAGCGCCCAGGCGAAGCCCTGTGGAGATCACTTCACCATCACCGTTACCACGTCGTCGTGCTGACGGAACTCATCTACTATCTCGACGTCTTGCTTGATCAAGAAGGCGAGAAACATCACCGAGTTGAACGTGTGCAGAACGCGGAGGTGACGTGCGTTCGGTACTTGATCAGTTGAAGCACGAAGAAGTTCGACTACATCAACCACGTTGTGAAACGGTTCCGCTTACGGTCTAAGAGGGAACGTAGACACACGCTCCCCCTCGTTGTTATGCATCTCCATGGATAGATCATTACGTGTGCATAGATTTTTTTTCCATGCAACGATACCCAACAGTGGCATCATGAGCCAGGTCTATGCGTAGATGTATGCACGAGTAGAACACAAAGAGTTCTGAGCGATGTTAGTTATACTGCTTACCACCAACGTCTTATTTTGATTCGGCGGTATTGTGAGATGAAGCGGCACGTATCGACCTTACATGTCCACGCACATGAGACCGGTTCCACCGACTGACATGCAACTAGTTTTGATAAAGGTGGCTGGCGGGTGTCTGTTTCTCCTACTTTAGTTGAATCGAATTTGACTATGGACGGTCCTTGAAAAAGGTTAAAACAGCAAACTTGACGAATCACCGTTGTGGTTTTGCGATAGATAATAATGATTCTTTTTAAAAGCCCGTAGCAGCCACGTAGAACTTACGACAACAAAATATAGGACGTCTAACTTGTTTTTGTAGGGTATGATGTAATGTGATATGGTCTAAACATAATTTGATATACGTTATTGTATGTGATGTTCATGTTTTGTAAAAAATTACACTATAACCGGCGTCGAGCCTAAACATCCACTAAACAAATCCTGGTGCTCACCTCATCGGACACGCGCAGGTGTGGCAGCTAGCTTAACTTGGCTAACACTACTTACCAGTTGACTGTGACAACCTAGAGGAAAAATATCACTGATGTGAACGTACGTATATTAAACCTATCCGGCGTTTAGCCCAAGACTCCAGTCTCCAATCAATTTAAACCCGGGGCTCTCTCAAACAAACATTAAACCTGCCATCAAGCATGCTCTCCTCATCGAGCATGCGGGCGCAGCTAGCTTGGCAACACGTTACAGAAGCAAACGTCCCGCTGGAGTTTGCTTCCACTACGTGCGCCAGAAAATGTTAATAATTATTGATAGTACGCATAAGCTATATATTTCCTCCATTTTTAAATATAAGTTTTTTTAGATATTTCACTGTGAACTACATACGGAGCAAAATGAGTAAATCTACACCCTAAAATATGTTTATATACATTCATATATAGTTTATAGTGTAATTTATAAAAAAACTTAGATTTAGGAACGGAGAAAGTATATGTCTGGACCATGGCACTGGCCTAAAGTAATGCAATCATGCATTCCTGTTCGGTGCGACGTGTCTATCACCCAGTTAGGTTAATACACAATTATATCCAGCAAACAGAATAACAAACCAAGGGCCTGGACTTGGACCTAGGGAGAGACCATAGGTAGAGTAATGCTTTGCTCCGGCCAGTATAACCTACGACGTGCCCATGTGGACCCTTTTTCCACGGCATGCAAGTTTCCTTCTCCCGGCCGGTCTTGTCAAGCAAGCAAGCGGACCCGCAGAAAGGAAGACCTGCCCAAGTCTCCAGGTCACGATCCATTTCCAGCGTCTACTTTAGCTGCCAAAAAGATAATCATGCATGCAAAGCCCATTACACCTTTCGCTGTTGTTAAACCATGGTTTCGCGTCGCCGTCGGCGGTCAGTAGATGAGGCCATGAGAGCAATCCAACAAGGCGACCCATTTCGTTTGTAGCCGTTTGTTTGGGTCGACGTGGACAAAATAAATCGGCCTAACGTGCCGACTCAAACAAACGCGTGTCTGCTTTTGTCCGTTTGTCAATTCATTTCCGGGCCATTTTTCAGTCTGATTTGCGTCGGCGCGGATACAAGATGGACGCGCGCGCTCGTTCTCTTTCCTCACCGGGTCCGCTGGTCGGTGACACATTGGATTCACATCCTCGCTCGCCTGCTACGTCGCCGACGCCGCTGGCCATTTTTTCAGATAAAAATGATACATATATAGTTCTAGCGTGCATAGATAAAAAAAAAATACCACTACTCGTCGCTTTCTGACTCCAACTCGGTAATGTCCTCCTCCGACGTCTGAATGTAGGCGTCAGCATACGCCTCGTCTTCAAAGTCCCAACCCGCCGTTTCTCGTAGCTTCAGTTTCAATTGAGCTGCCTGCTTCCGCGAACGCTTGTCCTCCCGATAGGCGGCTCGCTCCCTCCTCCTCGCGTCCCTCTCCAACCTCCTTTGCTTGTAGAACTGGCGCTCGTCGACGATGTCCTACGGGAAGCCTCCGCGCCACACCATTAAGACTTCCACGTCCTTCTCCGCGATGGCGAGGCGACGCTGCCGCCTCCGGTGGACACGACGATCCTCGTCGGTGAAAAACCGCGGGAGAGGCGCCAGATCCTACGCCCGCTGGCTCAACACGTTGCGAAAATTCATATCCCGGCGAGGCCTCAGAAGGCGCCACGCCGTCGCGTCGTGCACGCGGGCCGTCCCCTCTGCGGTGTCGAAGGTGCCGAGGATGAGACGTTTCTCGCGAAACCAGATCTTGGAGGAGAAGGCGCCGGAGTGGCGCTCGCGGACTCCGCGAAAATCCGAAGTGCCCAGGCGGCGGATCGACATGGTGGCACAGAGGCGGCTAGAGTGGGCGGCGGACAGAGTGTGGAGGGAGCGCCTTCTTTATAACGAGCGTCTGCCGCGGCGCGCGCGCGAACCTTTCCCGCGCGCTGGAGCGCCAAAACCAGCGTGCGCTAGGCCGCTTTCCCTCGTGCGCTGGTGCGCCAAAACCAGGGCGACAACATGATTTAAAACGCGCGCGTGGTTATGAAATGGGTCGGGCCGTTAGACGCACTGCCGATCCAAAACTAAAAAAAACGGACAAAAAAGAATAAAAATGTCGTCCGTTTGGGTCTGCCCGTTGGAGTTGCTCTGAGGGCTTTCTCTTGTCCATCGTCGCAATCAGGGGTGTCCACATAGAGATGGAGAGGGCAATAGATCCCAGGATCAGGATATGCACATGCGATTCTTTGTGCGCGCCTCTAGCAGAATATGCCTGTTCACGACCGATGCCTCGACGACCGACCGGTCCAAGTTCGGAGAAACGTGCATGCGCGCGTGCGTGCACTTCAGCTAGCAATGCCCGTGTGGTCAAGCACCAAACCGGCGACGTCTTTTCCTCACGTTGTTGTCGTTGCCTCGCGTTCACAGTCCGTCCGTCCGTCGCCGCACGCCGAATGCTGATGAGTATGGCGGCACGAAACGTGCCCGGACTCGTACCGCTACCGTTCTACGGTGCGAGAGGTAGGAGTACTTGCGTACGTTCTCCGGCCGGTGAATTCCAAAGCTAGCTGGCTAGTTTGGCTGGTCTCGGCGGGCGGCCGGACGTGCGTTGGAACTGGCCGGCTCGTGTGGCCGTGTCTAGGCTAGGGCCGGAAACTTCTTTCCGTGGTCTCCGGCCGTGCGTTTCCCCGAGTAGCCTGGGTACACTTGGTGACAGCTCGATCCATGTGAGTACGTTGGTACGCACTATCGATCTTGTCACTTTAGAAGTTGTCGTCTGGTCCCAGTGAATCAGAAAATGATGCCCCGTCAACTTGTTCATACACGAACACATCATCGTGTACTCTCGGCGTCGAGCGCGATACGCAGGACACGTCGCCGAAGGAGGCTCACCAAAAGCACGATACGCAAGACAATCCGGCGAACGATTTTGAAGACCCGAAACCCCACGCGGTCAGGAAGAACCCCGTCTGGACGCACAGCGGTGATGGGCTGCCCTAGGTCGATTCGCCCGCCCCTAGGACTTCGTACATGGAAGTTCTCTAAAGCAAAGAACACCGATGAACGAGAAGCAGAAAACTAGGGTAGGAGATGAAAGTTTGTAGATGGGTTTTTGCGATTGTGTGTTGTTTCAATTGGCCATCAACCCTCATGTATATAAGAGGCGGCTAGACTTACCGTGCAAGAAAAAATTGTAATTCACGTCCAAAACTCTAGTTTGGGTCCAACTAGAAATCCGAACTTTTCAAAACTGTTCGGTTTACAACCTGGCTGCACCTTGCGGGTCAATTTTGTGGCAGTAACAACCTTCGATGAAAATGCGCCCAAAATCATATTTACTCGTTTCGACAAGACGAACAACTTTCATGTTGAACGCTTTTCAATTAAAGGCCATCTCCAGAGCCAAATCGCTCGCGCAAAACAACTAATTATTCACGCAGCTCATCAGACATACCCACATGTGTGTCTGGTCCGGGCGTCATATTTTGCTCACAGGAGGGTCGCGCTGTGCGGGCTCTAATTTTTGCATACGACCTCGGATTGGGACAATCTTTATATCAAAATCGATCGTTTCGACGAGACGAGACGAAGACAATTGGTGTTGATCAGTCTTCCATATGAGGCCGTCTTGGGGCATAATCAGCCGAAAAGTGTTCTGCATACAAAATCTCAGTATTTCGAACACAATTTCGGCCTTAGAGATGAGATCGGATGGCTATGACCTAAATATCAAAGTTTCTTATTTTGATGATATGAAACTTTCTCACTTTGAGAACTTTTCCATTTGAAGCCTTCTTTATTATGCTTTTGACAATGCCAAAATATGATGTCAACACAACTGAAAACTGGCGAAGCACGCTC
This sequence comes from Triticum urartu, assembly GCF_056163025.1. Classification (NCBI taxonomy): domain Eukaryota; kingdom Viridiplantae; phylum Streptophyta; class Magnoliopsida; order Poales; family Poaceae; genus Triticum; species Triticum urartu. The sequence continues at coordinate 577,182,282 of NC_141878.1, read as the reverse complement.
CGATCTCCGGTGTTTGATTTCGTTCACTAGAAGATGCATGCGATGTGACGTTTCTATCCCCATCACTTAAAGAGTTAGAGCTATTGCCACATGACATTCGGTTCAGGTGTTTGCATGCATGCACTAGTAGAAAACAGAGCTGAAAGGATCGATATAGTTGACTAGAGGGGGGGGTGAATAGACAACTAACAATTTTTAACTTTTCTTTACCAAATTAAAGTTTACATCAAAGTAGGTTGTCTAGACATGCAACTATGTGAGCAACCTATATGATGCAACAACAACAAGCACACTAGCAAGTAAGGGAAATAACACAAATAAGCTTGCACAAGTAAAGGTACGAGATAATCAAGAGTGGAGCCGGTGGAGACGAGGATGTGTTACCGAAGTTCCTTCCTTTTGAGAGGAAGTACGTCTCCGTTGGAGCGGTGTGGAGGCACAATGCTCCCCAAGAAGCCACTAGGACCACCGTATTCTCCTCACGCCCTCACACAATGCGAGATGCCGTGATTCCACTATTGGTGCCCCTGAAGGCGGCGACCGGATCTTTACAAACAAGGTTGGGGCAATCTCCACAACTTAATCGGAGGCTCCCAACAACACCACGAAGCTTCACCACAATGGAATATGGCTCCAAGGTGACCTCAACCGTCTAGGGTGCTCAACACCCAAGAGTAACAAGATCCGCTAGGGATTAGTGAGGGAATCAAATTTCTCTTGGTGGAAGTGTAGATCGGGGTCTTCTCAACCAATCCCGAGCAAATCAACAAGTTTGATTGGCTAGGGAGAGAGATCGTACGAAAATGGAGCTTGGAGCATTAATGGATCTTTTTGGGGGAAGAGGTGAGTCTTCTTGAAGAAGAAGACCCCTTTATATAGTGGGGGGACATATCCAACCGTTGTGCAACCCGCAACCCGCATCTGGGCGGTATTACCGTAGAAGGAGCGGTAGTACCGCTAGCAGCGGTACTACCGCTGTGGCAAGCGGACATAGGTCAACCAGGGCTGAGGAAGAAGAACCCCACGCACACAAACGGTACTACCGCCCTGCGGGCGGTACTACCGCTAGTGAGCGGTACTGCTGCTCCCTACAGCCGCTGGACAAACAGAGAAGGGCAATGAGCTGTGCGACAGTCGGAGCGAACGTAGGAGCGGTACTACCGCTTAAACAAGCGGTACTACCGTGCCCTACTGCTGTCCCTACTACCACCCCCTGCGTGGTCTTTTACGAAAAACCCGACACGAAAAAGTCGAGACCACAGCAGGGGCGGTAGTACCAGCGGTACTAACAAGAGATACTACCGCCGGTTGGCGGTACTACCGCCCTGGCCGCGGTACTACCGTGTAGCACAAGGCACCCCTTGTTTTGCACAACACGGAAATGCCAACAAGCAGGAAGACAGCGAGGGTGCAAGGAAAAAGTGTACGTGATGATTCTGCCCATACTCTTCTGAAACGGATCCCCTCTTGATAGTACGGTTATCCCTACGACTCAATTCCACCGAAAAGAAACGAAGGAAAATAATCCGTCTAAAGTGAAGTCCTCGAGGGGAAGAATCGCAAAGTGCCCCTGAAACACTTAGTGCACACGATTAGTCTGCAAACGTATTGTCATCAATCACCAAAACCACTTGAGGGATAAATATGCCCTTACAATCTCCCCCTTTTTGGTGGATTGATGACAACACGGGATTTGCACAAAAAGTGACTGAAAATAAGCAATCCCCTTCTAACAAAATATAGACGGGCTCCCCCTAGAGATGTGCACCAAGGAATTAGCATGAAAGGCTATGTGCACATCTTTGGGATCAAACTCCCCCTATATTTTGTAGGCAGGCAACATCCTTGCATAAGAAAATAACAACGAGTACAACTAAGCAAGGACGAGCATGAGGGCACTAATATAAATGCTGAGGATGAAGCCTCTCACAATATACTAGGGTACTTGATACTAAAGAGATAGGATAGGGTAGTTCACATCTATCTTACACCATATGGTCTTGCTCACAGCCGAAAGAAAGCGAACGAAAACGAATGAACACAACGAACACGAGACACGAAAACATGAACACGAGACACGAGAACACAAACACGCCAACACAAGACCTAAGGCAAATCCCTAACTCTCCCCCTTTGGCAGCAAGACACCAAAAGGGACGACACGACCCACGATGGTAGTAGGTCTCCATGGCATCACCAGTCATCCTCCTCCTCCTCCTCCTCAGAGGCCTCTGCAGCACGGGGAGAAGCGCGAACGCCGGTGTCCTCCTCAGTGTCAGACCACGGGCAATGCACTATAATCCAAGACTCCTCATCAGTGATCCACTCCTCAGAGCCATCAGCAACCTCAAGGCTAACCTGTCTCATAATGGCCTTGTCACGACGACGAGCCATCTTGGCCTCCTTGTGAGCCTTGTACCAGCCTTTCGCCTGGAAGCAGAACAGACGCTTCATCTTCCTTTTGAGTTTATTCGCCCAAGAGGGCTCTTCAGATGGGGGCTCATACTCCGGCCCATCATCATCCTCCTCCTCCTCATCAGATAGGACAGTCTCCTGCACAGGAGGTGCCGGAGTAGACGAACTCCACTTCTCCTTCTGACGTAGCTCGATAGTGTCATGAGACACCATGTTGTCTGTGACAAGCTCATCATCTGGAAACTGGGCTGCCCAAGTGTCCTCGATAAGCTGCATAAGATAGGGGCCATAGATGATGCACTTGCTCTCCATGACAGCAGAGTGAAGCTCAGACCACATCACATGTGACACATCCAGCACCTGCTGAGAGCCCTGGTGTTCTTGACAGAACAGAAGCATATCCACAAGGTAAGAGTGCACCTGATCCAAGTTGCCAATCCGAGGGAATAGGGAGTTCCGGAAGATCCGATGCATGATGTCTAGAAAGGGCCATAGCTCATAATTAATCTTTCCAGTCTCAGACACCTTCCTGGTAGAACAGGGCCAAAGCTTTTCCTTGTGAGTAGCAGCAACCTCCTTATGAGGGCGAAACCTAAGTGGGGTCTGGGCACCCTCATCATTGTACGTCAAGCTCACCATGAAATCTTTCCATGGTGCGGACAGACGAGGACCATTGGTCATCCAAGACAGAGTACGGGTCGGATCATGCCCAAAGTGAACGGTGGCAAAGAACTGGGCCACGAGCTCAGCATCAAAGTCTTTGTTGAAGGTGATGATCCTCTTGATGTCCAACTCCTCACACCTCTGCAAAGCATTCCCAAAGTATGGCAGGTCCTTCTCCATGTGTGTGAGATCGATAGACTTGGCCTTCACAAACAGGTTCTTCTTTTTCTTCAAGACATCATGGTAGATTGACTGTTGAAACCTGTTCCAAAATGGACGCCTCTGAAGAGCAGGCTCTTGAACCACATGATAGGGATTGTGCTTCATCTTGGTGCAAAACTCCATGGCAGACATCAGATTAGCAGGCTTGCGTCCAGCGGAGATCTTTGATGTTGGAACCTTGGCCCTGCGCTTTGGCGGCTTAGAAGAGACACCCTCACCACCACCACCAGCAGACCCTGGAGCATCTGACGAGCGAAAGCGCTTGGAACCTGTTGCATGGTCTGGATTCCTGCGACGAGCCTGATGCCCGGAGCTACTACCACCTGAAAGCACACGCACACAAAGGCCACAAAAGCAAGAGAGCATAAGCCAGGGAAGAACGACGGCCAAAAAAAGAAATAGGTATAGAAATAGGAGCAATAGCATCTCAGGGCGGTAGTACCATGCACCAAACCGGTAGTACCGCTGTAAGCGGTAGTACCACTAGGGTACAGCGGTAGTACCACTAGGGTACAGCGGTAGTACCTCTAGAGCGGTTGTCAGCAGGCTAACACCTACCGCGGCAAGATTCGGTACTACCGGAGATGCACAAGATCATATTTCTACACCTAATCGGCAAACACCCTAGTCTAGCAGTCTCCCAGGTCCTTCCTAAGCCTCGAATCAACAACTAAATCTAGGGATGCAACGAGTATAGCCCCAAAACCTAGATCCAAGAAGGAGAACCAAGAGAGAGAAGAACGGGGGCAATACCGTCATCGATGGCATGAGGAGAGGGTGGGGAATGATCCCACCAGACGGAAACGAGGGAGCCGGCCTGAATCCGGCAGCCCGACGCCGAGCCTCTGGTGCTTGGGGAGACGCTTGAGAGAGGAGAGGACGAGGGAATGGGGCAAACTGAATGGGGCGGGAACGGGGCTGTTTTTGGCTAGGTCTCATTATCATCATGAGGGAGTCACCGTAACTCCGGCTCTCCTAGTTGTGTCTAGGCTTAATGATTATTCCCCCTCCCCTCTTGGGGTGCCCTGCGCCTCCTTATATATGTTGAAGGGGCGGGTTACATGTAGAGTCCAACTCGAACTTAAGACTTAACTATTCTGTTTTCTCTCCATGGGCTTCTCTCCATGGGCTTTCTTTAACGTTTTGGGCTTCTTAACTGTTAACCTACAATCTGGCTTAACTGTCCGGCTTAACTGTCTGGCTTAACTGTCTGACTTGACTGTCTGCTTAACCTTCTGGCTCATATGACTGTGTCTGCCAGGTTTACATGACTGTGTCTACCGGCTTACATGACTGTGTCCGCCGGCTTACATGACTGTGTCCGCCGGCTTAACTTGATTAACTGTTCCCGCTACTTAACCTCTGGTTTAAATAATCTGCCGGATTACCAATGAAATACCAAGTCCCAGCCGGGTCATATCTCCGGCCGGGTCATACCGCGGGGTATATCCCCGACAGGACCCTTTTACCCCAGTTTCAAAAACGAACCGGGACCAATGGGACTCGCTCCTGGCCCACATCCATTGGTCCCGGTTCCAGCCACGAACCGGGACCAATGATGTGGCTATATATACCCCCTCGCCCGCGAGCAGAGCACTCCACTGCTCTATTTTTTCTGACTGGCGTGGGGAGGGCTTTGTGGTGTTCTAGCTCACCTCCTATGCACATGAGGTGTTCGATGAAATGCCCGAGCCACACTACTTAAGCTTTCTCCTCTCCAAGCTCGACCTCCAAACTCCATTTTCCTCAAGATTTGTCTAGATTTAGCGGTCCGTCACGTCCCGTCCCCGTCTTCACCGCCATCGGTCGCCCGCGCTGATCTCGTCGCCGGCACCACCGTGCTGAGCCTCTTGTTATTATCTTCTTTCCAAAAGAAAAAAATTCTTACTTGTATGATTTAGATCAATTTTTTTTGAACCGGGCATTACCCCTTTCCATTACTGCGACATAACGGAAATACATCAAATGTCCAGAGAAAGAGGCGGGAAAGGGGAAAGCGAGTTCAGGCATCGCCGGGAAACCCACTGTAAGCACTCGCCATCGAGATTACCTACTGTGGGGCGAAAACCCGGCGACACCATTACATCACAGCATCAAACCAAAACTACCAGACTGTTTTAAGTAAGCAAGGATAAAAGGGCCTAATCACCCAACCCACACAAAACCCGCATAAACAGCTTCCCTCTGAGAGCAACAGCAGTAGGAACCACCTCGTTTGTACTTGGTCTTCTTCATTTGTTCTGGCCTCAGCAGGCTCCCTCATCCCGATGCGCCACGGCACATATCTGCATCAGTCTTGAAGCATTTCTCTTCAACATGTTCGCTCCAGTCCTCTAGTCCTCTGCATCCTTGTGCTGTTTCATCAACCCTGCCCAGTAATAAAGGAGAGCACAAGCAGAGAAAATGCGTTCAAAAGGGTTTCTCAGAGGTACAAATTCAAATGTAACTCTGTTACGACACGTCCAAATCGCCCAACATATGGCAGCAATGCCCACTGTGTAAAAAACTCCCCCTTCTGGGAAAAACGAGTGGCACCATACATATGCTTGCCATAGATTATTTGGGCATAAGTCAGTCCCAAACATACAAGCCACTGCTCTCCAAGTTACCCTGGCCACTGGGCAGGTAAAAAAGAGATGCTGGGATGTCTCTTTTGCTGCACAAAAGGAGCATTTTGGATCTTTTTTCCACCCCCTGTGCTTCATTACATCTCTAGTTAAAATAGCATTTTGTGATAGTTGCCACATAAAAATTTGGATCTTCAGAGGTATACTTGCCCTCCAGATCCAGTTATAGTCACACCCCACAATATGCTTTTCCAAGAAAGTGTAAACTGAGCGGGTGGTGAAATAAGTTTTAGACCCCAGCCCCCATTTGATTTTGTCATCCTCACTAGAAACGCAAATCTTACTGACTGTATCCACTATCTGATGCCACTGTTCCCCCATTTCATGGTTTAGCCTTCTTCTAAAGAAAGACATGGGATCAGCCGTAAGACAAGTTTTGACAGTACATTAAGGAAAAATGCATATAGAGAACAATCTGGGAAATTGTTCACAAAATGGAACTTGATCCCCAATAGGATCCTTCCAAAGTCTGGCAATATTACCAGATTGTATCACCACACGTCTACCTGCCATATAGAGATATTTTACTTTCATTATTGCCTTCCAACAGGGGGAGTCGCTGGTTTTCCCTTTAATCGAGGCAATAGTATCTCTTCGAAAATATCTAGCCTTAATAATATCTGGCCATAAACCCTTTTTAGTCTCCAATTTCCACCACCACTTGGCGAGCAAACTGAGATTCTGTTTATGCAAGTCTTTAACTCCCAGCCCCCTTTGTTTTTAGATAGACAGATCCTGGTCCATTTGACCAAATAATACCTTTTCCTATTCTTAGAGACTTGCCAGAAAAATCCCCTTCTGTGCTTATCCAGTCTTGCAATCATAGTTTTTGACAGCAAGAACATGGATAGATAGTAAAAGGCAATGCTAGAGATATTAGCATTAAGCAAAGTAAGTCTGCCTCCAGCATTACTCCCTAAACCGGATTCGCATCTTTTAATATACCTTTCTTCCAAAAATTCCCAATCCACTCCTCTTAAAGTTGAGTAGCTCACTGGCACCCCCAGGTATTTCATGGGAAAGTGTCCAATTTGACAGTTAAACATATCAGCGTATGTTGTCGGAATATTATCATCCCCACCAACACACAAAATCTCACTTTTCTGAAAATTGATTTTCAATCCTGACATTAATTCAAACATATAGAGCAACATTTTCATATTTAAAGCTTTCTCAGGGTCATGCTCAATGCATATCACTGTATCATCAGCATATTGCAAGATGGCCACACCATTTTCCACTAATTCAGGGGCAAGCCCAGTAATCAATCCATTATTCTGCGTTTGACGCACCATTTTGGACAAACATTCAGCTGCAATATTGAACAAGAAGGGAGAGATAGAATCAATTGTTACATTGGTTGCGATTATGATCGCATTTTCTTACTTTTATTATTGTTTGTTATTATATAGTGCGATGGTTTTGGTATCCGCCTCCGTCGGCCCTCGTCCTGTATATGATTCGGATGTGGTATATATTATCTTTTATAACTATTTGGTTCATTTATTGTTTATGACAATTATGCCGACCAACGTGAAATATATTTTTTATCTAAGAGGTATGTGAACCGGAAATTCCAACCGACCCTATTGTCGAGAGGTTAAATTTAGTTGAAGAAGAAAACAATTACTTGAAGGAAAAAATAAAAAAATAAGGAGGAGAAGATGATATTGGAGCTGCATGTTGCGGATGTCGTCGATGATCACAAGATCAAGATGAATGCAATGCGCTTGAAAATTAGAAAGGTTAGAAAATATGCCACTCATACCGAGGCTTGGTATCATTATGTCGTTGGATCAATTGTTATCTTGGTTGCGATTATGATCGCATTTGTTGTTGCATTGAAATGTTTTACATAGTTTCAATGTATGATTTAATTAGATGCTCTGGAGAGCTATATGTTGTTCAATGAGAACTATGTATGTACTTTGGTTTTAATGTGATGATGAACTTCTATTAATTTGATCACTTATCTATTCATGATCTTATGTAATGGTTTTTAACACACTTAATTATATAAAATGCACGTAGATGAACCGACAATGGATGTACGGTGACAGACACACCTTCGAGTACATTAAGGGCGTGCATAATTTTCTCGGAGTGGCTGAGGCAAACAAGCAGAATGGTTTTATGTGTTGTCCACGCCCTATATGTGGGATTATGAAGTCTTACTCTGACCAGAAAAATCCTTCACACCCACCTGCTTTATCGGGGTTTCATGCCACACTATAATGTTTGGACCAAGCACGGAGAAATAGGGGTTATGATGGAAGACAGCGAAGAATAAGAGGATGATGACAACTATGTGCCCCCTGAATACGGTGATGCTGCAACGGGGGAAGCTGAAGATTAAGAGGAACCAGACGATGTTCCCGATGATGATATCCGCCGGGTCATTGTTGATCCAAAGAGACAGTGTGAAAGTGAAAAGGATAAGCTGAAGTTCGATCACATGTTAGAGGATCACAAAAAAGGATTGTACCCCAATTGCGAAGATTGTCAACACAAAGCTCGGTATCGTACTGGTTGCTGCAGTGAAAGGCAGAGAATGGTCTGCCTGACAAAGGATTTGAGAAGCTACTGGAAATATTAAAGAAAAATCTTCCAAAGGATAACGAATTGCCCGACAGTACGTACGCAACAAAGAAGGTCGTATGCCCTCTAGGATTGGAGGTGCAGAAGATACATGCCTGCCCTAATGACTACATCCTCTACCGCAGTGCGTACGAGGATTTGAACGCATGCCCGGTATGCGGTGCATTGGGTATAAGATCAAATGAGATGACCTTGGTGATGTTGACGGCGAGCCCCCCAGAAAGAGGGTTCCTGCCAAGGTGGTGTGGTATGCTCCTATAATACTACGGTTGAAATGTCTGTTCAGAAACAAAGAGCATGCCAAGTTGATGCGATGGCACAGAGAGGACCGTAAGAAAGACGGGAAGTTGAGAGCACCCGCTGACGGGTCGCAGTGAAGAAAAATCAAGAGAAAGTACTGGGAGGAGTTTGCAGGTGACACAAGGAACGTATGGTTTGATTTAAGCGCAGATGTCATTAATCCTTTCGGGGAGGAGAGTAGCATTCACAACACCTGGTCCATGACTCTATGTATCTATAACCTTCCTCCTTGGATGTGCATGAAACAGAAGTTCATTATGATACCAGTTCTCACCCAAGACCCTAAGTAACCCGGCAACGACATTGATGTGTATCTAAGGCCATTAGTTGAAGAATTTTCACAGTTGTGGAATGTAAATGGCGTACATGTGTGGGATAAGCACAGACATGAGGAATTTGACCTGCATGCGTTGTTGTTTGTAACGATCAATTGGCCTACTCCCCGTAACCTTTCAGGATAGACAAACAAGGGATACCACGCATGCACACACTGCTTAGCTGACACCGAAAGTATATACCTAGACAAATGTAGGAAGACTGTGTACCTGGAGAATCATAGATTTCTTCCGACCAACCATCAATGTCGAAAAAAGGCAAGCATTTCAATGGCAAGGCAGGTCACCGGAAGAAGCCCGCCATCTGTACCGGTGATCACGTACTTGCTATGGTTAATGCTTTACACGTAATCTTTGGAAAGGGTCTCGGCGGACTATCTATTCCGAATGACGCTGAGGGACGCGCACCCATGTGGAAGAACAAATCTATATTTTTGGACCTACCCTACTGGAAAGACCTAGAGGTCCGCTCTTCAATCGACGTGATGCACGTGACGAAGAACCTTTGCATGAACCTGCTAGGCTTCTTGGCGTGTATGGGAAGACAAAAGATACACCGAAGGCATGGGAGGACCTGCAACGTTTGCACGAAAAAGACGACATGCCTCCAAAGCAGTATGAAGGTCCTGCCAGCTACGCTCTTACCAAAGAAGAGAAGACAATCTTATTTGAATGCCTACTCAGTATGAAGGTCCCATCTGGTTTCTCATCAAATATAAAGGGAATAATAGATATGCCGGAGAAAAAGTTCCAGAACCTAAAGTCTCTTGACTGCCACGTGATTATGACGCAACTGCTTCCGGTTGCATTGAGAGGGCTTCTATCGGAAAACGTTTGATTAGCCATTGTGAAGCTATGTGCATTCCTCAATGCAATCTCTTAGAAGGTGATCGATCCAGAAATCCTACCAAGGTTAAGGAGTGATGTGGCGCAATGTCTTGTCAGTTTGAAGCTGGTGTTCTCACCATCCATCTTCAATATCATGAAGCACGTCCTAGTTCATTGATACGTCCATTTTGCGTCATGCTTTTATGTTAATATTTATTGCATTATGGGCTGTTATTTCACATTATGTCACAATACTTATGGCTATTCTCTTTTATTTTACAAGGTTTACCATGAAGAGGGGGAATGCCGGCAGCTGGAATTCTGGCTGGAGACCTATTCTGCGCAACTCCAAAAGTCCTGAAACTCCACGGAATATCTTAAAATAAATAAAGAAAAATCATCGCCAAAGATGAAGGCCAGGGGGCCCACACCCTGCTCACGAGGGTGGGGGGCGCGCCCCTCCCCCCTGGGCGCGCCCCCCTACCTCGTGGGCCCCCTGGTGGCTCTCCGACGCCCATCTTCTCCTATATGAAGTCTTTCGATGAGAAAAAAATCATAAGCAACCTTTCGGGACGAGACTCCGCCGCCACGAGGCGGAACCTTGGCGGAACCAATCTAGGGCTCCGGTAGAGCTGTTCTACCGGGGACACTTCCCTCCGGGAGGGGGAAATCATCACCATCGTCATCACCAACGCTCCTCTCATCGGGAGAGGGCAATCTCCATCAACATCTTCACCAGCACCATCTCATCTCCAAACCCTAGTTCATCTCTTGTATCCAATTCTTGTCTCTAAGTCCGGGATTGGTGCTAGTAGGTTGCTAGTAGTGTTGATTACTCCTTGTAGTTGATGCTAGTTGGTTTACTTGGTGGAATATCATATGTTCAGATCCTTTATGCATACTATTACCCCTCTGATTATGAACATGAATATGCTTTGTGAGTAGTTATGTTTGTTCCTGAGGACATGGGAGAAGTCTTGCTATTAGTAGTCATGTGAATTTGGTATTCGTTCGATATTTTGATGAGATGTATGTTGTCTAACCTCTAGTGGTGTTATGTGAACGTCGACTACATAACACTTCACCATTATTTGGGCCTAGAGGAAGGCATTGGGAAGTAATAAGTAGATGATGGGTTGCTAGAGTGACAGAAGCTTAAACCCTAGTTTATGCGTTGCTTTGTAAGGGGCTGATTTGGATCCATATGTTTCATGTGTTGGAAATATGCCCTAGAGGCAATAATAAAAGTATTATTATTATATTTCTTTGTTCATGATAATTGTCTTTATTCATGCTATAACTGTATTATCCGGAAATCGTAATACACGTGTGAATACATAGACCATAATATGTCCCTAGTAAGCCTCTAGTTGACTAGCTCGTTGATCAACATATAGTCATGGTTTCCTGGCTATGGACATTGGATGTCATTGATAACGGGATCACATCATTAGGAGAATGATGTGATGGACAAGACCTAATCCTAAGCATAGCACAAGATCGTGTTGTTCGTTTGCTAGAGCTTTTCCAATGTCAAGTATCTTTTCCTTTGACCATGAGATCGTGTAACTCCCGGATACCGTAAGAGTGCTTTGGGTGTATGAAACGTCACAACGTAACTGGGTGACTATAAAGGTGCACTACAGGTATTTCCGAAAGTGTCTGTTGGGTTGACACGGATCGAGACTGGGATTTGTCACTCCATATAACGGAGAGGTATCACTGGGCCCACTCGGTAATGCATCATCATTATGAGCTCAAGGTGACCAAGTGGTTGATCACGGGATCATGCATTACGGTACGAGTAAAGTGACTTGCCGGTAACGAGACTGAACAAGGTATTGGGATACCGACGATCGAGTCTCGGGCAAGTAACATACCGATTGACAAAGGGAATTGTATACGGGGTTGTTTAATCCTCGACATCGTGGTTCATCCGATGAGATCATCGTGGAGCATGTGGAGCCAACATGGGTATCCAGATCCCGCTGTTGGTTATTGACCGGATAGTCGTCCCGGTCATGTCTGCATGTCTCCCGAACCCGTAGGGTCTACACACTTAAGGTTCGGTGACGCTAGGGTTGTGAAGATATGTATATGCAGTAACCCGAATGTTGTTCGGAGTCCCGGATGAGATCCCGGACGTCACGAGGAGTTCCGGAATGGTCCGGAGGTAAAGAATTATATATAGGAAGTGCAGTTTCGGCCATCGGGACAAGTTTCGGGGTCATCGGTATTGTACCGGGACCACCGGAAGGGTCCCGGGGGCCCACCGGGTGGGGCCACCTGTCCTGGGGGGCCACATGGGCTGTAGGGGGTGCGCCTTGGCCTAGATGGGCCAAGGGCACCAGCCCCAAAAGCCCATGCGCCTAGGGTTCCACTTAAGGGAAGAGTCCCAATGGTGGAAGGCACCTCTAGGTGCCTTGGGGGGGAGGGAAACCTCCCCTTGGCTGCTGCACCTAGGAGATTGGATCTCCTAGGCTGGCGCACCCCCCCTTGGCCCTCCTATATATAGTTGAGGAGAGGGAGGACTTCATACCTCAGCCTTTGGTGCTTCCCTCTCCCCTGTTACATCTCTCCCTCGTAGTACACGGCGAAGCCCTGCTACTGTGACGCCCTGCATCCACCACCACGCCGTCGTGCTGCTGGATCTTCATCAACCTCTCCTCCCCCCTTGCTGGATCAAGAAAGGAGGAGACGTCATGCGCTCCGTACGTGTGTTGAACGCGGAGGTGCCGTCCGTTCGGCGCTTGGTCATCGGTGATTTGGATCACGTCGTGTTCGACTACATCAACCCCGTTCTTTGAACGCTTCCGCTCATGATCTACAAAGGTATGTAGATGCATCCAATCACTCGCTGCTAGATGAACTCATAGATGGATCTTGGTGAAACCGTAGGAAATTTTTTGTTTTCTACAACGTTCCCCAACAGTGGCATCATGAGCTAGGTCTATGCGTAGTTCTTCTTGCGCGAGTAGAACACAATTTGTTGTGGGCGTAGATGTTGTCAACTTACTTGCCGCTACTAGTCTTATCTTGTTCAACGGTATTGTGGGATGAAGCGGCCCGGACCAACCTTACACGTATGCTTACGTGAGACCGGTTCCACCGACTAACATGCACTAGATGCATAAGGTGGCTGGCGGGTGTCTGTCTCTCCTATTTTAGTTGGAGCGGATTCGATGAAAAGGGTCCTTATGAAGGGTAAATAGAAGTTGACAAATCACGTTGTGGCTTTTACGTAGGTCAGAAAACGTTCTTGCTAGAACCCTAATTCAGCCACGTAAAACTTGCGACAACAATTAGAGGACGTCTAACTTGTTTTTGCAGCAAGTGCTTTGTGATATGATATGGCCAAAGTTGTGATGAATGATGAATGATCTATATATATGATGTATGAGTTGTTCATGCTATTGTAATAGGAATCACGACTTGCATGTCGATGAGTATGACAACCGGCAGGAGCCATAGGAGTTGTCTTTATTTTTTGTATGACCTGCGTGTCATTGAGAAACGCCATGTAAATTACTTTACTTTATTGCTAAACGCGTTAGCCATAGTAGTGGAAGTAATAGTTGGCGAGCAACTTCATGGAGACACGATGATGGAGATCATGATGATGGAGATCATGGTGTCAAGCCGGTGACAAGATGATCATGGAGCCCCAAGATAGAGATCAAAGGAGCTATGTGATATTGGCCATATCATGTCACGTTTATTATTTGATTGCATGCGATGTTTATCATGTTTTGCATCTTGTTTACTTAGAACGACGGTAGTAAATAAGATGATCCATCATAACAATTTCAAGAAGTGTTCTCCCCTAACTGTGCACCGTTGCTAAAGTTCGTCGTTTCGAAGCACGCCGTGATGATCGGGTGTGATAGATCCTTACGTTCACATACAACGGGTGTAAGACAGTTTTACACATGCAAAACACTTAGGGTTAACTTGACGAGCCTAGCATGTACAGACATGGCCTCGGAACACAGAAGACCGAAAGGTCGAGCATGAGTCGTATAGAAGATACGATCAACATGAAGATGTTCACCGACGTTGACTAGTCCATCTCACGTGATGATCGGACACGGTCTAGTTAACTCGGATCATGTAATACTTAGATGACTAGAGGGATGTCTAATCTAAGTGGGAGTTCATAAATAATTTGATTAGATGAACTTAATTATCATGAACTTAGTCTAAAATCTTTGCAATATGTCTTGTAGATCAAATGGCCAACATTGTATTCAATTTCAACGCGTTCCTAGAGAAAACCAAGCTGAAAGACGATGGAAGCAACTATACGGACTGGGTCCGGAACCTGAGGATCATCCCCATAGCTGCCAAGAAAGATTATGTCCTACAAGCACCATTAGGTGATCCACCCGTCCCACAGAACCAAGACGCTATGAACGCTTGGCAGACACGTACTGATGACTACTCCCTCGTTCAGTGCGGCATGCTTTACAGCTTAGAGCCGGGGCTCCAAAAGCGTTTTGAGAGACATGGAGCATATGAGATGTTCGAAGAGCTAAAAATGGTTTTTCAAGCTCATGCCCGGATCGAGAGATATGAAGTCTCCGACAAATTCTTCAACTGTAAGATGGAGGAAAATAGTTCTGTCAGTGAGCACATACTCACTATGTCTGGGTTACATAACTGCTTGACTCAGCTGGGAGTTAATCTCCCGGATGACGCGGTCATTGACAGAATCCTCCAGTCGCTTCCACCAAGCTACAAGAGCTTTGTGATGAACTTCAATATGCAGGGGATGGTAAAGACCATTCCTGAAGTATTTGCTATGCTGAAATCAGCAGAGGTAGAAGTCAAGAAGGAACATCAAGTGTTGATGATGAATAAAACCACTAAGTTCAAGAAGGGCAAGGGAAAAAAGAATTTCAAGAAGGACGGCAAGGAAGTTGCTGCGCCCGGCAAGCAAGCTGTCGGGAAGAAGTCAAAGAATGGACCCAAGCCCGAGACAGAGTGCTTTTATTGCAAAGGGAAGGGTCACTGGAAGCGGAACTGCCCCAAATACTTAGCGGACAAGAAGGCCGGCAACACCAAAGGTATATTTGATATACATGTAATTGATGTGTACCTTACCAGTGCTCGTAGTAACTCCTGGGTGTTTGATACCGGTGCCGTTGCTCATATTTGTAACTCACAGCAGGAGCTGCGGAATAAACGGAGACTGGTGAAGGACGAGGTGACGATGCGCGTCGGGAATGGTTCCAAGGTCGATGTGATCGCCGTCGGCACGCTACCTCTACATTTACCTACGGGATTAGTTATAAACCTCAATAATTGTTATTTAGTGAGCATGAACATTGTATCAGGATCTCGTTTAATACGAGATGGCTACTCATTTAAATCCAAGAATAATGGTTGTTCTATTTATATGAGAGATATGTTTTATGGTCATGCTCCGATGGTCAATGGTTTATTCTTAATGAATCTCGAGCGTATTGCTACACATATTCATAGTGTGAGTACCAAAAGATGTAAGGTTGATAATGATAGTCCCACATACTTGTGGCACTGCCGCCTTGGTCACATAGGTGTCAAACGCATGAAGAAGCTCCATGCAGATGGACTTTTAGAGTCTCTTGATTATGAATCATTTGACACGTGCGAACCATGCCTCATGGGTAAAATGACCAAGACTCCGTTCTCAGGAACAATGGAGCGAGCAACCAACTTATTGGAAATCATACATACTGATGTGTGCGGTCCAATGAGTGTTGAGGCTCGCGGTGGCTATCGTTATGTTCTCACCCTCACTGATGACTTGAGTAGATATGGGTATGTCTACTTAATGAAACAC
Organism: Triticum urartu; assembly: GCF_056163025.1. NCBI lineage: Eukaryota > Viridiplantae > Streptophyta > Magnoliopsida > Poales > Poaceae > Triticum > Triticum urartu. Next base: position 577,166,470 of record NC_141878.1, on the reverse strand, counting down.
AAGTCTGAAACCTTTGAAAAGTTCAAGGAATTTCAGAGTGAGGTTGAGAATCAACGTGACAGGAAAATCAAGTTTCTACGATCAGATCGTGGAGGAGAATACTTGAGTCACGAATTTGGCACACACTTAAGAAAATGTGGAATAGTTTCACAACTCACGCCGCCTGGAACACCTCAGCGTAATGGTGTGTCCGAACGTCGTAATCGCACTCTATTAGATATGGTACGATCTATGATGTCTCTTATCGATTTACCGCTATCTTTTTGGGGCTATGCTTTAGAGACTGCCGCATTCACTTTAAATAGGGCTCCGTCGAAATCCGTTGAGACGACACCGTATGAATTATGGTTTGGGAAGAAACCTAAGATGTCGTTTCTAAAAGTTTGGGGATGCGATGCTTATGTCAAGAAACTCCTACCTGAGAAGCTCGAACCCAAGTCGGAAAAATGCGTCTTCATAGGATACCCTAAAGAAACTATTGGGTATACCTTCTACCTAAGATCCGAAGGCAAGATCTTTGTTGCCAAGAACGGAATCTTTCTGGAGAAAGAGTTTCTCTCGAAAGAAGTAAGTGGGAGGAAAGTAGAACTTGATGAGGTATTACCTCTTGAACCGGCAAATGGCGCAACTCAAGAAAATGTTCCTGTGGTGCCTGCACCGACTAGAGAGGAAGTTATTGATGATGATCAAGATACTTCTGATCAAGCTCCTACTGAGATTCGAAGGTCCACAAGGACACGTTCCGCACCAGAGTGGTACGGCAACCCTGTCTTGGAAATCATGTTGTTAGACAACGGTGAACCTTCGAACTATGAAGAAGCGATGGCGGGACCGGATTCCGACAAATGGCTAGAAGCCATGAAATCCGAGATAGGATCCATGTATGAAAACGAAGTATGGACTTTGACTGACTTGCCCGTTGAACGGCGAGCCATAGAAAATAAATGGATCTTTAAGAAGAAGACAGACGCGGATGGTAATGTGACCATCTATAAAGCTCGGCTTGTCGCTAAGGGTTATCGACAAGTTCAAGGGGTTGACTACGATGAGACTTTCTCACCGGTAGCGAAGCTAAAGTCCATCCGAATCATGTTAGCAATTGCCGCATTCTACGATTATGAAATATGGCAAATGGACGTCAAAACGGCATTCCTTAATGGTTTCCTTAAGGAAGAATTGTATATGATGCAGCCGGAAGGTTTTGTCGATCCTAAGAATGCTGACAAGGTGTGCAAGCTCCAACGCTCGATTTATGGGCTGGTGCAAGCATCTCGGAGTTGGAACATTCGCTTTGATGAGATGATCAAAGCGTTTGGGTTTACGCAGACTTATGGAGAAGCCTGCGTTTACAAGAAAGTGAGTGGGAGCTCTGTAGCATTCCTCATACTATATGTAGATGACATACTTTTGATGGGAAATGATATAGAACTCTTGGACAGCATCAAGGCCTACTTGAATAAGAGTTTTTCAATGAAGGACCTTGGAGAAGCTGCTTATATATTAGGCATCAAGATCTATAGGGATAGATCGAGACGCCTCATAGGTCTTTCACGAAGCACGTACCTTGATAAGATTTTGAATAAGTTCAAAATGGATCAGTCCAAGAAAGGGTTCTTGCCTGTTTTGCAAGGTATGAAATTGAGCTCGGCTCAATGCCCGACCACGGCAGAAGATATAGAAGAGATGAGTGTCATCCCCTATGCCTCAGTCATAGGTTCTATTATGTATGCCATGCTGTGTACCAGACCTGATGTAAACCTTGCTGTAAGTTTGGTAGGAAGGTACCAAACTAATCCCGGCAAGGAACACTGGACAGCGGTCAAGAATATCCTGAAGTACCTGAAAAGGACTAGGGAAATGTGTCTCGTTTATGGAGGTGACGAAGAGCTCGTCGTAAAGGGTTACGTCGACGCTAGCTTCGAGACAGATCTGGATGACTCTAAGTCACAAACCGGATACGTGTATATGTTGAATGGTGGAGCAGTGAGCTGGTGCAGCTGCAAGCAGAGCGTCATGGCGGGATCTACATGTGAAGCGGAGTACATGGCAGCCTCGGAGGCAGCACATGAAGCAATATGGGTGAAGGAGTTCATCACCGACCTAGGAGTCATACCCAATGCGTCGGGGCCAATCAAACTATTTTGTGACAACACTGGGGCTATTGCACTTGCCAAGGAGCCCAGGTTTCACAAGAAGACAAGGCACATCAAGCGTCGCTTCAACTCCATTCGTGAAAATGTTCAAGATGGAGACATAGAGATTTGTAAAGTACATACGGACCTGAATATAGCAGATCCGTTGACTAAACCTCTCCCTAGGGCAAAACATGATCAACACCAAAATTCCATGGGTGTTCGATTCATCACAATGTAACTAGATTATTGACTCTAGTGCAAGTGGGAGACTGTTGGAAATATGCCCTAGAGGCAATAATAAAAATATTATTATTATATTTCTTTGTTCATGATAATTGTCTTTATTCATGCTATAACTGTATTATCCGGAAATCGTAATACACGTGTGAATACATAGACCATAATATGTCCCTAGTAAGCCTCTAGTTGACTAGCTCATTGATCAACAGATAGTCATGGTTTCCTGGCTATGGACATTGGATGTCATTGATAACGGGATCACATCATTAGGAGAATGATGTGATGGACAAGACCTAATCCTAAGCATAGCACAAGATCGTGTAGTTCGTTTGCTAGAGCTTTTCCAATGTCAAGTATCTTTTCCTTTGACCATGAGATCGTGTAACTCCCGGATACCGTAAGAGTGCTTTGGGTGTATGAAACGTCACAACGTAACTGGGTGACTATAAAGGTGCACTACAGGTATTTCCGAAAGTGTCTGTTGGGTTGACACGGATCGAGACTGGGATTTGTCACTCCATATAACGGAGAGGTATCACTGGGCCCACTCGGTAATGCATCATCATTATGAGCTCAAGGTGACCAAGTGGTTGATCACGGGATCATGCATTACGGTACGAGTAAAGTGACTTGCCGGTAACGAGACTGAACAAGGTATTGGGATACCGACGATCGAGTCTCGGGCAAGTAACATACCGATTGACAAAGGGAATTGTATACGGGGTTGTTTAATCCTCGACATCGTGGTTCATCCGATGAGATCATCGTGGATCATGTGGAGCCAACATGGGTATCCAGATCCCGCTGTTGGTTATTGACCGGAGAGTCATCCCGGTCATGTCTGCATGTCTCCCGAACCCGTAGGGTCTACACACTTCAGGTTCGGTGACGCTAGGGTTGTGAAGATATGTAAATGCAGTAGCCCGAATGTTGTTCGGAGTCCCGGATGAGATCCCGGACGTCACGAGGAGTTCCGGAATGGTCCGGAGGTAAAGAATTATATATAGGAAGTGCAGTTTCGGCCATCGGGACAAGTTTCGGGGTCATCGGTATTGTACCGGGACCACCGGAAGGGTCCCGGGGGCCCACCGGGTGGGGCCACCTGTCCCAGGGGGCCACATGGGCTGTAGGGGGTGTGCCTTGGCCTAGATGGGCCAAGGGCACCAGCCCCAAAAGCCCATGCGCCTAGGGTTCCACTTAAGGGAAGAGTCCCAATGGTGGAAGGCACCTCTAGGTGCCTTGGGTGGGAGGGAAACCTCCCCTTGGCTGCCGCACCTAGGAGATTGGATCTCCTAGGCTGGCGCACCCCCCTTGGCCCTCCTATATATAGTTGAGGAGAGGGAGGACTTCATACCTCAGCCTTTGGTGCTTCCCTCTCCCCTGTTACATCTCTCCCTCGTAGTACACGGCGAAGCCCTGCTACTGTGACGCCCTGCATCCACCACCACGCCGTCGTGCTGCTGGATCTTCATCAACCTCTCCTCCCCCCTTGCTGGATCAAGAAAGGAGGAGACGTCATCCGCTCCGTACGTGTGTTGAACGCGGAGGTGCCGTCCGTTCGGCGCTTGGTCATCGGTGATTTGGATCACGTCGTGTTCGACTACATCAACCCCGTTCTTTGAACGCTTCCGCTCGAGATCTACAAAGGTATGTAGAAGCATCCAATCACTCGCTGCTATATGAACTCATAGATGGATCTTGGTGAAACCGTAGGAAATTTTTTGTTTTCTACAACGTTCCCCAACATCATGCTATGGTTAGGTTTACCTTAATACTTTTGTTGTAGTTGTGGATGCTTGCAATAGAGGTTAATCATAAGTGGGATGCTTGTTCAAGTAAGAACAGCACCCAAGCACCGGTCCACCCACATATAAAATTATCAAAGTACCAAACGCGAATCATATGAGCATGATGAAAACTAGCTTGACGATATTCCCATGTGTCCTCGGGAGCTCTTCTCCTTATATAAGAATTTGTCCGGCTTGTCCTTTGCTACAAAAAGGATTGGGCCACCTTGCTGCACCTTATTTACTTTTGTTACTTGTTGCTCGTTACAATTTACCTTATCACAAAACTATCTGTTACCACTTATTTCAGTACTTGCAGAGAATACCTTGCTGAAAACCGCTTATCATTTCCTTCTGCTCCTCGTTGGGTTCGACACTCTTACTTATCGAAAGGACTACGATAGATCCCCTATACTTGTGGGTCATCAAGACTCATTTCTGGCGCCGTTGCCGGGGAGTGTAGCGCCTTTGGTAGGTGGAATTTGGTAAGGAAAAATTTATATAGTGTGTTGAAATTTTCTCTCACTTGTTACTATGGAAACTGAATCTCTGAGGGGCTTGTTCGGGGTATCTTCACCCCGTCCAGTAGAGCAAAGAGTTGCTCCTCAACCTACTGAACCTATTGAAAATGAAACTCCTTTTGCATTTCCTTCGGGTATTATGGAAAAACTGCTGGCTAATACTTTTACAGGAGATGGGACAAAGCATCCCGACGAGCATCTACGCTATTTGGATGATATTTGTGGATTATTTAAGCTTGCAGTTATACCCGATGATGTTGTTAAGAAGAAGGCTTTCCCTTTATCTTTGGAGGGAGACGCATCGACATGGTATAGGCTATGTGATGATACGAGATCATGGAACTATAAAAGAATGAAATTGGAATTTCATCAAAAGTATTACCCTATGCATCTTGTTCATCGTGATCGCAATTATATATATAATTTTTGGCCTCGCGAAGGAGAAAGCATCCCTCAAGCTTGGGGGAGGCTTAAACCAATGTTATATTCATGCCCCAATCATGAGCTCTCAAAATTGACAATTCTCCAGAATTTTTATGCTCGGCTTTCTGATAACAATCGCACCATGCTCGATACTTCTTGTGCTGGCTCTTTTATGATGAAGTCTATTGAATTCAGATGGAATTTATTGGATAGAATTAAACACAACTCTGAAGATTTGGACCTCGATGAAGGTAAGGAGTCAGGTATGACACCTAAGTTTGATTGTGTTAAATCTTTTATGGATACCGATATTTTTCGTAAGTTTAGCACTAAATATGGACTTGACTCTGAGATAGTAGCTTCTTTCTGTGAATCTGTTGCTACTTATGTTGATCTCCCCAAGGAGAAGTGGTTTAAATATCATCCTCCCATAGAAGTAAAAGTAGCTGCACCTATTAAAGTTGAAGAAAAGACCATCACTTATAATGATCCTATTGTTCCCACCTCTTATGTTGAGAAACCACCTTTCCCTGCTAGAGTAAAGGATCATGCTAAAGCTTCAACTGTTGTTCGTAAAAGCAATACTAGAACTTATACACCTCCTGTGCAAGTCAAAGTAGAACCTAATATTGCTATTGATAAAGATCTCTTGTCTGATAATATTGATGGGCATGTCATTGAATTCTCTGGTGAAACTGCTAGAATTGCTAAACCCTGTGATAGAGATAAACATAGACCTGTGGTAGGCGTGCCTGTTATTTCTGTTAAAATAGGAGATCATTGTTATCATGGCTTATGTGATATGGGTGCTAGTGCTAGTGTTATACCCATTGACTTATATAAAGAAATTATGCATGATATCGCACCTATTGAGTTAGAAGATATTGATGTTACAATTAAACTTGCCAATAGAGATACTATATCTGCAATGGGAATTGTTAGAGATGTTGAAGTCTTGTGTGGGAAAACCAAATATCCTGCTGACTTTCTTGTTCTTGGTTCTGCACAAGATAGCTTTTGTCCCATTATTTTTGGTAGACCCTTCTTGAATACTGTTAATGCTACGATAGACTGCAAAAAGAATGTTGTTACTATTGGCTTGGACGATATGGTTCATGAGTTTAATTTCTCTAAATTCAGTAAACAACATCGTGAGGAAGAATTGCCTAGTAAGGATGAAATTATTGGTCTTGCTTCTATTGTTGTACCTCCTAGTGATCCTTTAGAACACTATTTGCTAGACCATGAAAATGATATGTTTATGAATGAAAGAAAGGAAATAGATGAAATATTCTTTAAACAGGAACCTATTCTGAAACACAATTTGCCTGTTGAAATCCTAGGGGATCCTCCTCCACCCAAGGGTGATCCCGTTTTTGAGCTTAAACCGTTGCCTGATAATCTTAAGTATACTTATCTTGATGAAAAGAAAATATATCCTGTTATTATTAGTGCTAACCTTTCAGAGCATGAAGAAGAAAGATTATTGAAAACTCTGAAGAAGCACCGTGCCGCTATTGGATATACTCTTGATGATCTTAAGGGCATTAGTCCCACTCTATGTCAGCATAAAATAAATTTGGAAGCGGATGCTAAACCAGTATGTGATCCTCAACGACGTTTGAATCCTAAAATGAAAGAAGTGGTAAGGAAGGAAATACTCAAGCTTCTGGAGGCAGGTATAATTTATCCCGTTGCTGATAGTCAGTGGGTAAGTCCTGTCCATTGTGTCCCTAAGAAGGGAGGTATTACTGTTGTTCCTAATGATAAAGATGAATTGATTCCTCAAAGAATTATTACAGGTTATAGGATGGTAATTGATTTCCGCAAATTAAATAAAGCCACTAAGAAAGATCATTACCCCTTACCTTTTATTGATCAAATGCTAGAAAGATTATGCAAACATACACATTATTGCTTTCTAGATGGTTATTCTGGTTTGTCTTAAATACCTGTGTCGGCTAAAGATCAATCAAAGTCTACTTTTACAAGCCCTTTTGGTACTTTTTCTTATAGACGTATGCCTTTTGGTTTATGTAATGCACCTGCTACCTTTCAAAGATGCATGATGGCTATATTCTCTGATTTTTGTGAAAAGATTTGTGAGGTTTTCATGGACGACTTTTCCGTCTATGGTTCCTCTTTTGATGATTGCTTGAGCAATCTTGATCGAGTTTTGCAGAGATGTGAAGAAACTAATCTTGTCTTGAATTGGGAAAAGTGCCACTTTATGGTTAATGAAGGTATTGTCTTGGGGCACAAATTTTCTGAAAGAGGTATTGAAGTTGATAAAGCCTAGGTTGACGCTATTGAAAAGATGCCATGTCCCAAGGACATCAAAGGTATAAGAAGTTTCCTTGGCCACGCCGGATTTTATAGGAGGTTCATTAAGGACTTCTCAAAAATTTCTCGGCCTCTGACTAATTTATTACAAAAGGATGTACCATTTGTCTTTGATGATGATTGTGTAGAAGCATTTGAAATACTTAAGAAAGCATTAGTCTTTGCACCTATTGTTCAACCACCTGATTGGAATTTACCCTTTGAAATTATGTGTGATGCTAGTGATTATGCTGTAGGTGCTGTTCTAGGGCAAAGAGTTGATAAGAAATTAAATGCTATCCATTATGCTAGTAAGACTCTAGACAATGCTCATGCTACTACCGAAAAGGAACTTTTACCAGTTGTGTTTGCTTGTGATAAATTCAGACCCTATATTGTTGATTCTAAAGTAACTATTCACACTGATCATGTTGCTATTAAATATCTTATGGAAAAGAAAGATGCTAAACCTAGACTTATTAGATGGGTTCTCTTGCTGCAAGAATTTGATTTGCATATTGTTGATAGAAAAGGAGCTGAGAACCCAGTTGCAGACAACTTATCTAGGTTAGGGAATGTTCTTGATGACCCACTACCTATTGATGATAGCTTTCCTGATGAACAATTAAATGTCATAAGCACTTCTCGTAGCACTCCATGGTATGCTGATTATGCTAATTATATTGTTGCTAAATTTATACCACCTAGCTTCACATACCAACAAAAGAAAAAGTTCTTTTATGATTTGAGACATTACTTTTGGGATGACCCACATCTTTATAAAGAAGTAGTAGATGGTGTTATTAGACATTGTGTACCTGAGCATGAACAGGAACAGATCCTACGCAAGTGTCACTCCGAAGCTTATGGAGGACACCACGCTGGAGATAGAACTGCACATAAGGTATTGCAATCTGGTTTTTATTGGCCTACTCTCTTCAAGGATGCCCGTAAGTTTGTTTTATCTTGTGATGAATGTCAAAGAATTGGTAATATTAGTAGACGTCAAGAAATGCCTATGAATTATTCACTTGTTATTGAACCATTTGATGTTTGGGGCTTTGATTATATGGGACCTTTTCCTACCTCCAATGGATACTCTCATATTTTAGTTGCTGTTGATTACGTTACTAAGTGGGTAGAAGCTATTCCAACTAGTAGTGCTGATCATAACACTTCTATTAAAATGCTTAAGGAAGTTATTTTTCCGAGGTTTGGAGTCCCTAGATATTTAATGACTGATGGTGGTTCACACTTTATTCATGGTGCTTTCCATAAAATGCTTGCCAAATATGACGTTAATCATAGAATTGCATCTCCTTATCACCCACAGTCTAGTGGTCAAGTAGAATTGAGTAATAGAGAGCTCAAATTAATTTTGCAAAAAACTGTTAATAGATCTAGAAAGAATTGGTCCAAGAAACTTGATGATGCATTATGGGCATATAGAACTGCATATAAGAATCCTATGGGTATGTCTCCGTATAAAATGGTTTGTGGAAAAGCATGTCACTTACCTCTCGAACTAGAACATAAGGCATATTGGGCTATTAAAGAGCTTAACTATGATTTCAAACTTTCCGGTGAGAAGATATTATTTGATATTAGCTCACTTGATGAATGGAGAACCCAAGCCTATGAAAATGCCAAGTTGTTTAAAGAAAAAGTTAAAAGATGGCATGACAAAAGGATACAAAAGCGTGATTTTAATGTAGGCGATTATGTATTGCTATACAACTCTCATTTAAGATTTTTTGCAGGAAAACTTCTCTCTAAATGGGAAGGTCCCTACGTTATCGAGGAGGTCTATCGTTCCGGTGCCATAAAAATCAACAATTTCGAAGGCACAAATCCGAAGGTGGTAAACGGTCAAAGAATCGAGCACTATATCTCAGGTAATCCTATAAATGTTGAAACCAATGTTATTGAAACCGTAACCCCAGAGGAATACATAAGGGACACTTTCCAGAACGTTCCAGACTCCGAAAAGGAATAGGTATGTGGTACGGTAAGTAAACCGACTCCAAAACAATTTTTAAGGCAATATTTCTCCGTTTTGGAATATTTAGAAAAATAGAAAAATAGGTAGCAGTCCAGGGAGGACACGAGCCCTCCACGAGGGTGGAGGGCGCGCCCCCCTACCTCGTGTGCCCTCCGGACTCCATTTTCCTGCACGATACGTATTTTGGTCGGTAAAAATTCATTATATATTCTCCCGAAGGTTTTGACCCCCGTATCACGCAAATATCCCCTGTTTTCGTTTCGAGCTATTTCCGTTGCAGATTTGAGAATTCCGGAGACTCGATCATCCTTCTATGAGGGTGAGCCTATGCCATGGAAGGGGACGACAAGCTTGCGTCATCAACAACACCTCCACCTCCAACAACAAAGAAGGGGACCTCATCACATGGGTATGGGCACTCCCCTTGGCAACTGCCAAGCTTGGGGGAGGTGCCCCGGTATCATATCACCATCACAACTCCTATCTTTACCGTTTTTCTTAGTTCGATCCTATTAGTAGTATCTTGATTTAGTACAATAAAGTCACGGCATGATCTAGTTTTGAGGTTGCTTTATGATCCCTCTATGCAATCTAGTCCGTGAGCTATATATAATAAAGATTAGTGTTGAGTCAAGGGCTTGATTATTTTGCCATGATCTTGAGTGAATAAAAGAAAGAATAAAAAGAAACAAAGAGTTCATATTGATCTTATTGAGAGTAATGACTTCACATAGAAAGAGTATGATGATTAAAAAGTTGTTAGGAGTTGGCAAATATAGCTTTAGTCATCGTGGCAATTAATAGGAAGTAATAAGGAGAGAGAGGTTTCACATATAGATATACTATCATTGACATCTTTCATAACTGGGAGCACTCATTAAGTATGACATGCTAAAGAGTTGATGTTGGACAAGGAAGACAACGTAATGGGTTATGTTTTCTCGCGTCTCAGTTAAAGTATATTGTCATGGATCATTCAAACATGTTGAGCTTGCCTTTCCCCCTCATGCTAGCCAAATTCTCAGCACCAAGTAGAGATACTACTTGTGCTTCCAAATACCCTTAAACCAGTTTAGCCATGAGAGTCCACCATATCTACCTATGGATTGAGTAATATCCTTCAAGTAAGTTGTCATCGGTGCAAGCAATAAAATTTGCTCTTTAAATATGCATGACTTATTAGTGCAGAGAAATAAGCTTTGTACGAACTTGTTGTGGACGCAATAAAAGCGACGGACTGCAGAATAAAGGTTCACATACAAGGGGCAATATAAAGTGACGTTCTTTTGCATTAAGATTTTGTGCATCTAACCATAAAAGCGCATGGCAACCTCTGCTCCCCTCTGCGAAGGGCCTATCTTTTATTATTATCCTCTATCTTATGCAAGAGTCAAGGTAATATTCACCTTTCCCTTTTTCATTTTATCCTTTGGCAAGCACTTCATGGTGGGGTGATCCTGATATATATATCCAATTGGATGTACGTTAGCATGAACTATTATTGTTGACATCACCCAAAGGTGAATAAGTTTGGAGGCAACATTATAAGCCCCAATCTTTCTCTGTGTCTGATTGAAACTTCATAACCACAAGTATTGCGTGAGTGTTAGCAATTATGAAGGACTAAGTGATAGTTGAGTATGTGAACTTGCTTTTAAGCTCTGACATAGACTCCTTCCGATGTTATGATAAATTGCAATTGCTTCAATGACTGAGGTTATAATTTGTTAGCGCCTAATAAGGTTTCTGATTCATACTTTTGCATTGTGAAAAGATCATCACTTGAACATAAGTAATCATATGACAAATCTATATATGTTGCTGTTATGAAACAATTATGATGTCTTCATGTCCGTATTTTATTTTTATCGACGCCTCTACCTCTAAACATGAGGACATATTTATTGTTATCGGCTTTTCGCTTGAGGACAAGCGAGGTCAAAGCTTGGGGGAGTTGATACGTCCATTTTGCGTCATGCTTTTATGTTAATATTTATTGCTTTATGGGCTGTTATTTCACGTTATGTCACAATACTTATGGCTATTCTCTCTTATTTTACAAGGTTTACCATGAAGAGGGGGAATGCCGGCAGCTGGAATTCTGGCTGGAAAAGGAGCAAATATTGGAGACCTATTCTGCGCAACTCCAAAAGTCCTGAAACTCCACGGAATATCTTAAAATAAATAAATAAAAATCGTCGCCAAAGATGAAGGCCAGGGGGCCCACACCCTGCTCACGAGGGTGGGGGCGCGCCCCTCCCCCCTGGGCGCGCCCCCCTACCTCGTGGGCCCCCTGGTGGCTCTCCGACGCCCATCTTCTCCTATATGAAGTTTTTCGATGAGAAAAAAATCATAAGCAACCTTTCGGGACGAGACTCCGCCGCCACGAGGCGGAACCTTGGCGGAACCAATCTAGGGCTCCGGTAGAGTTGTTCTGCCGGGGACACTTCCTTCCGGGAGGGGGAAATCATCACCATCGTCATCACCAACGCTCCTCTCATCGGGAGAGGGCAATCTCCATCAACATCTTCACCAGCACCATCTCATCTCCAAACCCTAGTTCATCTCTTGTATCCAATTTTTGTCTCTAAGTCCGGGATTGGTGCTAGTAGGTTGCTAGTAGTGTTGATTACTCCTTGTAGTTGATGCTAGTTGGTTTACTTGGTGGAAAATCATATGTTCAGATCCTTTATGCATACTATTACCCCTCTGATTATGAACATGAATATGCTTTGTGAGTAGTTACGTTTGTTCCTGAGGACACGGGAGAAGTCTTGCTATTAGTAGTCATGTGAATTTGGTATTCGTTCGATATTTTGATGAGATGTATGTTGTCTAACCTCTAGTGGTGTTATGTGAACGTCGACTACATAACACTTCACCATTATTTGGGCCTAGACGAAGGCATTGGGAAGTAATAAGTAGATGATGGGTTGCTAGAGTGACAGAAGCTTAAACCCTAGTTTATGCGTTGCTTCGTAAGGGGCTGATTTGGATCCATATGTTTCATGCTATGGTTAGGTTTACCTTAATACTTTTGTTGTAGTTGCGGATGCTTACAATAGAGGTTAATCATAAGTGGGATCCTTGTTCAAGTAAGAACAGCACCCAAGCACCGGTCCACCCACATATCAAATTATCAAAGTACCGAACGCGAATCATATGAGCGTGATGAAAACTAGCTTGACGATATTCCCATGTGTCCTCGGGAGCTCTTTTCCTTATATAAGAATTTGTCCGGCTTGTCCTTTGCTACAAAAAGGATTGGGCCACCTTGCTGCACCTTATTTACTTTTGTTAGTTGTTGCTCATTACAATTTACCTTATCACAAAACTATCTGTTACCACTTATTTCAGTACTTGCAGAGAATACCTTGCTGAAAACCGCTTATCATTTCCTTCTGCTCCTCGTTGGGTTCGACACTCTTACTTATCGAAAGGACTACGATACATCCCCTATACTTGTGGGTCATCATTCATCTAGTCGACGAGATTGTCATTCTGGGATCTGTATTTCTACACAATATGTTTCCCTTTGAGAGGTTCATGGGAGTCCTAAAGAAATATGTCCGTAACCGCGCTAGGCCAGAAGGAAGCATCTCCATGGGCCATCAAACAGAGGATGTCATTGAGTTTTGTATTGACTTCATTCCTGGCCTTAAGAAGATTGGTCTCCCTCAATCGCGGTATGAGGGGAGATTGACTGGAAACGACACGCTAGGAGGGGATTCAATAATATGTAGGGACGGGCATTATTGGTCTCAAGCATGCTACACAGTTCTACAGAACTCTACCTTGATGACCCCGTATGTGGATGAACACAAGAACATTCTGCGCTCCAAACATCCGGAGCAGTGTGACGACTACATTACATGTGAACACATCAGGACTTTCGGCTGTTGATTGGAAACACGTCTCAGAGGTGACAACACTGTTTCTGATGAGCTGTACTTGTTTTCCAGGGGACCATCTTCGACTGTGTTGACTTACAAAGAATACGAGATAAATGGGAATGCGTTTTACACGATCGCCCAAAATCAAAAGAGCACCAACCAAAATAGCGGTGTCCGCTTTGATGCAGCAACCAAGACGGGAAATGACACATATTATGGTTACATAATGGACATATGGGAACTTGACTACGAACATGATTTTAAGGTCTCTTTGTTTCAGTGCAAATGGGTCAATCTGTCAGGAGGCGGGGTACAGGTAGACTCACAGTACGGAATGACAACAGTGGATCTGAACAATATTGGGTAAACAAACGAACCATTCGTCCTAGCCAATGATGTGGCGCAGGTTTTCTATGTGAAGGACATGTCTACCAAACCGAGAAAAAGAAAAGATAAGAAAGCGAATAGATCATACTATGAACCAAAGCGCCACATAGTTCTTTCAAGAAAAAGAGACATCGTGGGATTGGAGGGAAAGACATACATGTCTGAAGATTATGAAAAGTTTCATGAAATTCCTCCGTTCAAAGTTAAGGTTGACCCAAGCATCCTGTTAAGCGATGAAAAATATCCATGGTTATGGCGCAATAAGCAAAGGACATAAGCGAAGAAAAAGTTAAGACTTTCTCTTCACAACTATTATGATGATGCCTTTGATCTAGAATATCACTGCAGTTACATGTGAAGAAATGAAATGCCTTTTGTAACAGACGAGCTTCCGTATGAAACCCTTATACTTCGAAAGAGATTGTCTATTTTGTACACGAAGTGCATCAAGTTTTTGCCGTAACCCTCTCAACTTTTTAGGACATGCTATGTGGGTGAAATGATGATACCATGCCAATTTTCAACTCTTCAGAGTTCATTTAAAGTGCTTTTTAATTTCAGGGTCATATAGCTCAAAAAAATCAGTAAATGCATGAAAAATTGCTAGGTAGTATTGATTGTATGCATTGGACTTGGAAAAATTGCCAAGGGCATGTCAAGAAATGTATTGTGGCAAGTCTCCTGATGCAACAATTATACTAGAGGCCGTAGCATCCGAGGATTTATGAATTTGGCATTGCTTCTTTGGTATGCCGGACACTCTCTATGATATCAATGTGTTGCAACGGTCTCATTTGTTTGCTAAGCTTCCTAGTGGTGATGCTCCTGCTTGCAACTACACTATCAATGGACATGAATACACAAAAGGGTGCTATCTTGCAGATGGTATATACCCTCCTTGTACCTTTGTCAAGAGCATCAAAGATCCCAAAACTAGAAAACATTGTGAATTCGCAAGGTGCAAGAGGCAGCCCGAAAAGACATTGAAAGAGCATTCGGGATTTTACAATCTAGGTTTGCCATTGTTCGTGGTCCTGCTCGTTTTTGGGACAAGAGGACCTTGAAAAATATCATACCATGTTGTGTTATGCTTATATGATCCTCGAAGATGAGAGAGGAATGAACTTAGAGTTATTCTACGACAATGTAGGTCCAGCTAGAGAGTCTAACCGCATTAAAGCTTTTGTTAAGACCTACAAAGAGATTGAAAATGCAAACACCCACTTTGAACTTCAGGAGGATCTCATTGAGCACCATTGGCAAAGGGCTAGACAGTAACAAACTCATCTTTCCTATTCATTTGAATTTGTATTCGGGACAAGTTTTGTATTGCGTTATTTAGGTTGCTTCGGTGATTTGAATAATTATTTGTAATGTGGATGATTGTTGTATTCTGTTGGTATTGAATAATTATTTAGTTTGCTTCCGTGATTTGAATAATTACTTTGTAGTGTGGATGTTTGTTTTATTTTTGTGGTGTGGTATTGATATTTGCATACCGGCGGGATGTGGGATGCAGCGGCGCAAGAGCAGACCTCGCAAAGCCGACCCGTAAAAAAGTATATTATACGAATATTCTTTTATACGGTCCGTTTGAGGAGTCTACCTCTCCGACCATCTGCGCCGGTCTGTGAAGTCATTTTTTCACGAATTGCAAACACGTTGTGTGAGCCGACGGGATACAAGTCTGCTAGAAATGCTCTCAGTTCTCCCGTCCGCCGGTCTCGACCGGCTTGGCCGTGGAACTCTTTCACCGGCAAGACTTTCGTTGGTACGTACGTCTCGTCCCTCTCGCACGGTGGAACGGTACTAGACGTGCCAAGCTCAAACTAGCGCGCGCGGCGCGGCTGCATGCATGCATGCCGTCACGGTCACAAAGCCCGCAATCATGGACAGTTGAGCATGCGACGCACGGACGGACGGACGGAGGTAGACACAGCTAGCTGCAGCACAACAGCGTGCGGAATCCACGTCGATCCCCAGTTCGGTGCTTGACTGACCGGACCACACGGGCAGGCGCACGCCCATCGGAAGAGACTGGTCGGCGTCGGAACCTGCTGCTGGTTCATGCATGCACGTTTTCCCGAACTCTATGTACGTCGCCACGGCCGACTTGGATAGTAAACCGCCAGCATATTCAAGTCGCGGCGCATCGCATCTGGATACTCGGACATCAGCCCCTCTCCCTCTCTCGGACCCCTGGCACCGTTGGAGAAGAGATGGGACCTGATCGAAGGCGACGCCAAGAAGGCAAGAGCGCCAAACCATAGCTTACAACAGCGAAAGCCGAAAGGTGTGATACTGTGATGGGTTTTGCATATGCGTCATTATCTTCAGGTCGACATTCGAAATGGAACTGTGGGTTGGACACTGTTTTATGTGTGGGTTGACACTTTAGGAGACCGGCGGGAGAAGGAAGCAGTTTCATGATATAGGGAAAGAGGTCCACCCCCTCATGGTCACATAAATAAAATATATAAAAGCGTCTATAGCCGGATGCTTTAAACCACCCCTCATACGCCGGCGGACGCGTCCGGTCAGAAACCGGACAGGAGAGAGAAGGAAAAACATGATTCAACCGGGCCCCTCATATCATTCCTCTACACTCGGGACCCTCATATTCATCTCAAATATGGAAAGCATATGAGGGCTCGCGGACGCGCCCGGGCATTCCGCCACGTAGGACACGGCCTCACTCCGGACCACATTTTTCCTTTCTTTATTTATCTTTTAATTCTCTCTCTTCATTTTCACCAACCATGTGCAAGTGACCAGATATATGAGAAGAAAAAAAGAGAAGTGTGACTATGCGTACGAATAAATAGAGGCTAAAAAAGAACACGCCAGTCATTGACCAGGCACGTCCACAAACGTTTAAGGGGCATATTTACTATGTCCGGATGTAGATGCTCCAGGTGTTTGTGCCTTGTCGACTGAGGCATGTCATACTGATAGACATCTGGCACCAAACCGGAATAATTTCATTAGTTTAGGGCACTGAAAAGGATATATATTAGCTTATGTACAACCAAGGTTAATTAACATTTCTGACGCGTGTAATGGAAGCAAACTCCAACAAGACTGCTTCTGCCCCCGCGTGCCGGATGAGGTGAGCACCCGGATTAACTATATGATGGATGTTTAGGCTCGACGCCGGCTATAGTGTAATTTTATCTTGGAGTTAGCCGACTGTAGTTATAATTTGCATTAGTGGACTAGATTGCACTAAATCAGCAAATCTAGACCTATATTGCAATCTCAGAGTTTTAAATCTATGTTGTCATGATCAAAGTTGCGAGCCATCTCGACCGGTGAGGACTGGGGTGGGGTAGCAATCATTTGTCGTGAATGAAGGGGTATACGTGCCCGGGTGCACGTGTACGTCATGCATGTGAGAGCTGTGGGTGCACCCGTGTTAAGTTCATTGGATGACCGGGGCACCCGTGGGCATGTCATGAACCATGCGCTCGTAAAGCGGCAGACATCACCCCGCCCGGCTACATTGGCTTTGCACACGCTCTGATGGGCTAGTTTTAAAAGTTCTAGGCTTATTTAGTCCCTAGATATGGGATTCATGTGTGTCGTAGAAAAAAATACTACGTTGGTAGGGTCTTGAGCTCGAGACCTTCTAGCTTCAGTGACGGTACTGGTGGGGGTATTCCTGAGAATTCCCTGAAATACCCAAGATTTTGGCCTATTTTTTAATACATACGTTATATGGCTCAGGAGTTAATCCAGCCAACCTGAGAGAGCGAGCGAGCAGCCGAGGCGTCGAGCATCTCTTCCTCCCCTGTTTTCCGATTCCTAAACCTAGCAGCGGCGGCGATTCCAGCTCCGGCCGGCCCTCTCCCTCCCCATTCCCTCCTCCAATCCGGCCGGCCCTCCCCCTCCGCCGGTCCGCCCCTCCCAGACTGCCCCGGACCGGCTCGGCCGCTCGGCGATCCAACCTCTAGCCTCCCCGGATCCCCTGCTGCCGCTGCCTGCTGGCGCCCTCCACCTCCAGTCCTCTCCTCCACGGCTGCACCGCTGGCCCCTCCTCTACTGACCACGGCATAGCTCTAGTGCTCCACCAAGGTATTTTTTGCCCTCTGTTTATTTAAGAAATCTGAAGATTTGTTATAAATGCCACTGCCTGTGATTGCTATAAGGAGTAGAAGCCATTCACTGATTGTTTGTAAACTGAAATTGAACTAAATGGACATTGAAGTTTCAAGAAGAAGAAAGTTTATGTGATGGATTTCATGATTCAGTCAAAAAGAATGAACAATATTATATTGTCTACAAACTTCTTATGTCGGTGCTCATTATTCCACTAGTGTTGAGAGGGTATTTTCCTTGATGAAATATGTGAAGAATTAGCTAAGAAACAAAATGGATGATGAATATTTGAACAATTGCTTGGTTACATTTGTTGAGAGAGAATTCTTCAAGCAACTGAAAGATGAGGATGTCATCAATCTCTTCCAAACAGGGGATCGTAAAGTCATATCGATTTTTTTTTTGCTATTTGTAATCTTCCTTAATTGTTAGAGATATTGCCACAATGATATTTTGCTACTTTTATCAATGTATGGTCATTGAGTCATTGATATTGCCATCTTATTGTACATTTGTTGTTCTATTTTATTGCTTTGGCCCAAAAAAAATTGACAGAATACCCAGTAGCAAATTCCTGGCTCCGCCACAGCCTAGCTCGGATACCATGTTGATTCATGCTTCAACCAACTCATCCAAAAATCCAAACTAACGGAGAGAGGCGGACAATATATTTCAACACGCTCGTCCGTCGTCTGCAGATGCATCGACGATTCTTGTTGCGACGGCATGCAACCAACCGCACCACGCGCTTCAGCTGCATGCCACCTGGTACCAGGATTTGCACCATTTTGCGATCTAGGAGAAGAGGGGTCGTCTGATTTCTTAAAATGCATACTCCAGTTGAGGTTATTTACCTCTTAATAAATTTCAGATAGTGCGACTTCAGCCATCAGGTAGAAAGTGCTCTATAAGTTGATTTCGTTACCCATTTTTGTACTTTTTCTCAAACTGAAATGCTAAATAAATAAATCGACTGTGACCTGAAAAATACCAGAGAATTAGAAAGACCGCTTATAAAACATCCAAAACAATTGTGACTACATGAAACTGCTGTAAACAACTGCGGCTATATCACAAAAGTAATAATGATCTTATATTACTCCCTCCATTCCATAATTTAGTGCGTATAGAATTTTTTAGAATTCAAACTTTGTAAACTTTGATCGAGTTTATAGAGAAAACTATTTATATCTATAATAACAATTATATAAAATATGAAACTACATCTTATGATGAATGTAATGATATAGGTTTGACATTCAAGATGTAAATGTTTTTCCATGTAAATTTGGTCAAAGTTTATGATGTTTGACTTTTCAAAAAAAATTATATACACTATATTGTGAACCAAGGGAGTAGTTTACAGATGAAATACCAAACGAGGGACTGCTAGTCCCACGAATTAAAAATTAGGCGTTCCAGCCGGCTTAGCGCGCGCATGGTCCATGACATGCCCACGACGGCACCATCCATCCAATGAGCTCACACAACAATTTAAAGAAACCCGCAAGCGACCATAATTTGAATTCATTAGTCGTGTGGAAAACAAGGCAGGGGCTCAAATGTGGTGCACCCACAGCTCTGACATACATGTCGTACATGCGCACCTGGGCTGCTGGGCACGTACATACCTTCATTGACGAAAAATGGTTACTGTCCCAACCCAGTCCTGACCGGTCGAGATGGCTCGCGACTTTGATCGTGACAACATGGATTTAAAACTCTGAAATTACACTATTGGTCTGGTTTTACTGACTTCGTGCAATGTAGTGCATCAACGCAAATTAAATCTCTGAAGTTCCCGTTCTGCTCCAAGAAAAAATTACACTATAACCGGCGTCGAGCCTAAACATCCACTAAATAAATCCTGGTGCTCACCTCATCGGACACGCGCGGGTGTGGCAGCTATCTTAACTTGGCTAACACTACTTACCAGTTGAGTGTGACAACCTAGAGGAAAATATCACTGACGTGAACGTACGTATATTAAACCTAGCCGGCGTTTAGCCCAAGAATCCAGTTTCCAATTAATTTAAACTCAGGGTCCGCTGAAACAAACATTAAGGGGCTGTTTGGTTTGTGACTAACTTTGCCGAAGGTTGACCAACTTAGGTGAGTGTTGGTTTAAGCCATACCTTAGACAAGTCATACTAGGGTTCCATATGGCATACACATAAAAAATATGGCAAGATTCATTAGGCTTGTCAACTTGTGACTCTTATTTTGATAAATTAATCTTAGACAAATTAGACAAAAATATGTGACAAAGTGTGGGAGCATGCTCTCCTCATCGAGCATGCGGGTGCATCTAGCTTGGCAACACGTTACAGAGGCAAACGTCCTGTTGGAGTTTGCTTTCATAACGCGCGCCAGAAAATGATGATAATTTTTGATGGTACGCATAAGCTATAATATGCCTGGGCCCTGGCACTGGCCTAAAGTAATGCAATCACGCATTCCTGTTCGGTGCGACATGTCTATCATCCAGTCAGGTTAATACACAGTTATATCCAGCAAACAGAATAACAAACCAAGATGGCCTAGACTTGGACCTAGAGAGACACGATAGGTAGAGTAATGCTTTGCTCCGGCCAGTATGACCTATGACGTGTCCATGTGGACCCTTTTTCCACGGCATGCAATTCCGAGTCTCCAGAACTTAGTCCTAGCTCTTGCTCTTTCCTTCCTTGCAACGGATTTTTTTGTGTGCCTACTAATATCTACTTACCTCATTGGTGTGCTAACTTAAGTTATTGTAGGAGCAAAATATAGAGGGTGTTTGTTTTCAAGGACTTATTTGTCTATGGGACTTAAATAAGTCCCTAAAAGTCCCATCTAAATCAAACATGAGGGACTTACAAGGACTTAAAGTGGGTATTTGGGACTTATGAAATAAAACTCTCAAAGAGGGACTTATAGGGACTTATAGTTGTAATATGATTTTATAGAGACTTATAAATCCCAGGAACCAAACAGGTAAGGACTTTTTAAAGACTTGAGACTTATAAGTTGGGACTAAAAATAGTCTTAAGACTTATGAACCAAACAGGGTCATAGTGTTTCCTTCTCCTAGCCTGTCTTGTCAAGCAAGCAAAGCGGACCAGCAGAAAGGAAGGCCTGCCCAAGTGTCCAAGTCACAATCCATTTCCAGCGTCTACTTTCCCTGCCAAATGATAACCATGCATGCAAGGCCCATTACACCTTTCGCTGTTGTTAAACCATGGTTTCGCGTCGCCGTACGTCGGCGGTCAGTGGATCAGGGCTCTGTCTTGTCCGTCGTCGCAATCAGGGGTGTCCACGGAGGGAGATGGGGGGGGGGGGGGGGGGGGGGGGGAGATTCCGGGATCGGGATATCCACATGCGACTCTGTGCGTGTTCACGACCGATGCGTCGACGACCGACCGATCCAAGTTCGGAGAAACGTGCATGAATCGGGGCTTCCGACGCCGCACGGTCTCTTCCAAGTAGGCGGGCGAGCGGGCATACCCATGTCCATGTGCGTGCAGGTGCAGCTAGCAATGCCCGCGTGGTCAAGCACGAAACCGGCGACGTCTTTCCCTCACGTTGTTGTCGCTGCCTTGAGTGTCCGTCCGTCGCCGCACGCCGAATGCTGATGAGTGGTGCCCGGACTCGTACCGCTGCCGTTCTACGGTGTACTACTTGTGTACGTTCTCCGGCCGATGAATTCCAAAGCTAGCTGCCTAGTTTGTCTGGTCTCGGCGGGCGGCCGGACGTGCGTTGGAACTGGCCGGCAGCTCGTGTGACCGTGGCTAGCTAGAGCCGGAAACTTCTTTCCCGTGGTCTCCTGCCGTGCGTTTCCCCGAATAGCCCAGGTACACTTGGTGAAAGCTCGATCGATGTGAGTACGTTTGTACGCACTATCGATCTTGTCATTTTATATGCTGTCGTCTGGTGAATGACTCACGAAAATGCCGCGCCGTGAACTAAAATGGCATCTCCGGTGTTTGATTTCGCGTTCTTTTTTATTTTGTTAACCGGAAGATGCATGCGCGCTTCCATTCCAAGTTCCAACATTTCATTTGATAGAGCTATTGCCACAGGCCATTCGGTTCAGGTGTTTGCATGCATGCATTTCGATAGAGTATACCTAGTTACGAAACTTCAGATATCAACGATGAAGCCGCGTCGAGCTTGAATGAGGAGGTGATTCGTCATTTTTTTTTTCGGTGGCTGCTATGGTGGTGCCGGAGGCAAGTGACGTGTGTTGATGTCAATCTAAGAAATGTTCTGCTATCTTTTCAGTTTTATTATATCGGTTTTTACGTGACTTGTATTTTGTTATTTATGATATGAATGAGACACGTATACCATGCAGAAAAAAGGCGTGCTCACGACCCCGGGCAGGCCACGTTGCTCGACACATACGGCGCGGTCCTATCCCATGTTTGCATCTGTGTCTGCATGAGTACCTTATTCGTAAACCTCGTACACTATCAATTGGCCAAGGCCAACCCACCAACAATCCCTACCTAATTAATTCATCACTGCCATGCAAAACCAAGCTTGATTCATCTATTTTCCGTGAGAGAGGTGTTTTGTAATAGGTTTAATCTTGCGGTGATCTTGCCTTCAGACATGAGGGGCAAAGACACGTACTGTATTGTTGCTACTAACAACAAAATGACGGGAATTGGTCATACTAATTGATCTTTTCCTGTCTACAACATGTCATCAAGCTTATTGTGTTACTCTGTTTGTTATAAGCTTAATACTGTACGTTGATATGCATGCTCGATAGCGGTCTTGAGATGGCGTAATAATAGTAGATGCAGTTGGATTAACGGCCTACTTGTCACAGATGTAATTCTACGTGAGATTATGCTATGAATGCTTACAATACCCAAACCCTAGTTCTAACGAAGTATCGTTTACCATGTTTTACCACTTGTAGCGGTAGAAGTGAAGGACCTATGGAGAGCTGGCACGTGTATATGTTTGGGAGCTGGTGGTGTAGAAATGCGTGTGGACGGAGGGATTCCCACGGACTTTGTTGAACGTGTTTATCATCTACATGGGTGGACGTAACAATTTAGATGCTGATTCGCTATTGGTCAAACCTTCGCTTTTGTCAGGCAGTGACCAGGCGCACATGTAGTGCATGCAGCCCATGCTGGATACCTGTTTTTATTTTCTTTTTAAAGTATATAATTGGATGAATGTGTTGGCTCGAGACTTCACCTTATTTTAACTATGCTTAATTCTATCAATTGTCAAACAGTAATTTGTATACCCACCATTGCTATGCTTTCGAGAGAGATGTCACTAGTGAATCTATGATCCCCAGGTCTATTCTCCATCAATATTAAGACTTCTACAATTGCTCTATTTGCATTCTTTTACTCTCCTTTTTTAACTTTTTATCGCTTTGCCTGTCATTATTAGTTTTAATCTTGTAACTAGCAAGGATAAGGGGAGTGGCGACCCCCTTGCTTTTGTTAGGTGCAAGCAATTGTTGTGTCTGTGTGCAGGTAATGTTCACCTTGATGGTGTGGTACCTCCTACGGCTTTGATAAACCTTGCTTTTTAACTGAGAGAAATACCTTCTGCTATTATACTACTTCATTCTTCCTCGTCAGAAAATTCCAACAACTCCATCCTGAATAGCAGCTTTGCAGTGTCCTTCCCCACCAAAGTGAACCAGGAACAAATTTCTTCCAAGATCCCGAAACTTGGCTTCGCGATGTGATAATCCCCAAGTGTAAGGAATCATCGTAGCAATTTCCAAAGATGGAAGTGATAACTATGGAGTGTCGAACCCACAAGGAGCTAAAGGTAAGATCACTATTCTCTCAAGTCCTATCTGCCAGTGATACGACTCTACGTACTCTGAACGTTTGCTTCCATCTAAAAACGAGAAATAAAACTACGTTGTGGGTATGAAGAGGATAACTTTGCATGATATCGGAGAACTAAAAAATAAAAATAGGTGTTGTTAACATAAAGTTAGAATATATTACTATATATTATAAATAGCGAGTGTGGAATAATGATGAATTGGTGTGCAGAATTATCCTAGGCAATTGTTAGCAAGATCGGTGGTCGTGATTGCAATTTTATATGAGGGAGAGGCATAAGCTAACATACTTTATCTCCTTTGATCATATGCACTTATGATTGGAACTCTAGCAAGCATCCGCAACTACTAAAGATTATTAAGGTAAAACCCAACCATAGCATTAAAGTTTCAAGTCCCATTTATCCCATACGCAACAACCCCCTTACTCGGGTTTATGATTCTGTCACTTAAGCAACCCACTATAAGCGAATCATGAACGTATTGCAACACCATACAACGGGAATCCCTTACGTATGCGCGACACAGAAGGCACCATAGGACATCACCAAAATAAAACATACAACTCAAACCAATCTATATCATCAATCAACCCAAAAAACAAAAGAAATCTACTCAAAACATTATAGGATGGCAACACATCATTGGATCATAATATGTGGCATAAAGCACCATGTTGAAGTAGGGGATTACAGCGGGATGCGGGAGAGTGCACCGCATAAAAGAGATAAGGAAGGTGATGAAGATGATGATGTTAATGAAGACGATCACCACGGCGATGATTCCCCCGGTGGCACTCCGGCGCCACCGAGAGAGAGGGGGAGGGTCTCCCCCTTGTGCTTCCTCCTCCATGCAACCCCCCCCCCCCCCCCCTAGATGGGGAGAGGTTCTCCCTTCTGGTCCTTGGCCTCCATGGTGATGATGGCCCCCTTCGGGATCCTCCTCCATGGCCTCCGGTGATGATGGCCCCCTCCGGCAGGGTGCCGGAGAGGGCCTAGATTGATTTTTCATGGCTACAAAGGCTTGCGGTGGCGGAACTTTCGATCTAGGTTTATTTCTGGGGGTTTTGATATTTATAGGAATTTTTGGCGTTAGTCTCACGTCAAGGGGGTCCACGAGGCAGCGGCAAGGTAGGAGCATCCCCCTACCTTGTCGTCGCATCGGGACTCTTCTGGTCCAACTCTTGTGCTTTAGAGTTCTCTTTTGGTCCCTAAAAAATCACCATAAATTTTCAGCCCATTCCGAGAATTTTTATTTCTGCACAAAAAATGATACCACGGTAGTTCTTCTGAAAACAGCGTCAGTCTAGATTAGTTCTAATCAAATCATACCAAAACCATATAAAATTATTGTAAACATGGCATGAATACTTCATAAATTATGTAAACCCCATGCCCTCTGCATAGTGTGTTCTAGGGCATTGATGTTCATGGGTCTTGAGGAGCAAACTTTTGCCGTTCAATGAACACCACATTGCGGCGAGTATCTCCTCCACTAGTTCTTTAGACATGAAGCCCCGAACTTCCTTCTCTGTCAACACCACCCGCCGAGTCTAGCCGAGAGGCTTGCCATCGCGTTTGGCGTTCTACTCACCGTCGGCGAATCCCTACCACCATGTGATCGCCGCTGCGTCACATCTGACCTAGATCCGCCCTTCACCGCCGCTCTTGGAGTCGTCCCTTTAGCTATGATGCATCAGCTTGCCTCCATCGTCCTTCGCCATCTCTCCCCCTCACAAGAGAACCAAACCAAGACGATCCGTGCTTTGGGAGACGCCGTCGCCCGCCCAGATCACCACTGTATCCGGATGACCTCCGATGAGAAATCCTCACCCTAGCGGCAGCCGGGGATCGCCAACCAATCGCCTCCTGTGGCCTGAATGGTTATCTCTCGAGATGGACCCTCCACCTTCAACCGTCTCTCAGCCTGGTCCGAATTCCCCCATTGCCCATTGGCCAAAAAGTAGAATAATAATAATCTCGCAAAAAAATCATAACTAGTGCATCCCATCGGAGTTTGCTTCCATCACAGGCAACAGCGATCGACACGGACTTTTGGCACCATGCATCCAAATGCCGTCCGCTGATTTCAGCTGTCAGAAATGGTTGATGGTACAGCACCAGTTCCAAATGAAAACACCACTGGCGTGACGGTACGCACCCGCTCTGCTCCAAGAAAAAAGATAGGTCGTATTTTAGCGTACGTGGCCCAGGTTCAGCCCATGACTCCCTCCGGGCTCATTAAAAATGTCCTTTTAGACTAAAAAACACTAAAAAAATCCTTAAAATATGGGTGCTCACCTCATCGAGCATGCGGGGGCAGCTAAGATTGGCAACCCATTACGCGCGGGCCAGATGTTTAATCACCTCGTAGTACATCAGTCGCAGTGGCCTAAACTAAACTAATGCAACCATTCTGTGTGGTGCGAGATATCTTTCTATCACTCAGTTAAGAAAACCACTATATGCAGCAAACGGGAAAATAAATCAGTATAATAAACCTGCGACGGTGCAGGTGGGCCCTTTTTCCACGGCATTGCAAGTGAGTAGTAGGAACGAAAAATAGTGTTTCCTTCTCCTGGCCGGTCTTGTAAGTGTCAAGCCACAAAGCAAGCGGGTCCCATGGAAAGGCGGACCGGTCCAAGTGTCCAACTCACAAGTCCATTTCGAATGGTCTGCTTTATTGTTGGTTCGGTTTACATCAACGACCGAACGATTCCAGGATATGCCGGTTCGGTGTACATCAACGACCGAACGATCAATCGAAGTCGGTCGTCGTCTTCAAGTACTAGTACCTCCGTCCTGCAAAATTTTGATCTTAGATTTAACTACAAAATATTAATGCATGTAGCCAAAAGTAATACTTATCACTAAAACTAAGTTCAAATACGATTCAAGAATATAATTTTGATGACATGCATTGTTATTACTTTAGTTAAATACTACTAGTATCAATAAATCAGGAGGGAGGTAGTTCGTCCGCTCACAACTCCAAGCCTGTCTCATAATCGGTCCCATGGGACGGTCGGGAGTCGTCGTCATCGTCGGAAACCGGCCGTAACGACGGCGCATGCACGATCTCTTCCAAATGGGCGGGCGGGCGCGCCACCGTGCGTGCAGTGCAGCTAACAGTGCCCGTGTGGGGTGGTCGGTCAAGCAAAAGCAAGCATCAAACCGGCGACGTCACGTCATTTCCGCACGTTGTCGCCGTGCCTGTGCCTGTTGATTGTGGTGACGGCACGCTTCAGCTGGCCGCACGTACCTCGACGCGAACTACGAGTACCGTTCTACGGCGCGCGCGAGAGGCACTTGCGTGCGTACGTTTTCCACGTTGATCGTGTACGTTGCTCGCATACGGCGAACAAACCACAGCACAAGTTTGTCCCATGTTTATCTCTGCTTCTGTAGTTCTGTATGATGAGTATCTTAATCCAAACCCTCGTACACGATCAATTTGCCAAAGCCAACTCGTCCACCATCCATGCCTAATTAATCACTATCATGCAAAACCGCCCGGATTAACGCAAAAACTGTGGTCGGAAACACTATTAAGAAAAGGGAATTGCTGGCATTTTTAATGCAATCGGCTGTCAAGCAATTGAAAATTCGGAGCCAGTTGGAGAAGGCACTCATTCATTCGTCCCCCTTTTTTGGGAGAGTATAGGAAATCATGAAATGTGTGTCTTGGTTTCTTCCTTGGCTAAGATTCAATTCATTCCCTACTAAATCCATTTAGCTCTTTGATTCAAATGATTTTTCATAATTTCTCGAGTATCAGAACCCTTAGGAATATTTTTGAAAAAAAGTTACCCTTAGGAATATTTTCTGCATTTGATTTTTTTAGTTCATAGAATCGAATAATATAAGATGTTTTTTCCTACGGAATCATTTGGAGGAGATCATCAAGCGTCAACTAAAATGTTCGGTGATGCAGTCAAACTAACTAAACACTTCTAGGGCTTGAATAGACAAGTCATTCTTTTGCAAAAATATTAATAATAGACAAGTCATTCAAATCATGTGCTTTTTTATTCCCATGTTTTCACAATAAGTTAACAAAAGTTGCAATAAATACAATAAGTTCTAATAAGCATGCAAATGGAGGATATATGTCTCCATCAGATTCCAAATGGACATAATGACTTGCATTTTTTTTAGAAAAGGAGGATGACCCCCCGGCCTCTGCATTTGGGAGATGCATGCAACCACTTTATTAATTATTCACAAAGACCTATAATGACTTGCAAATAAGTGAAGCATCATTAGTACTCGTAGTTTCATTATCTTGACCTAATACATGCATTATCTTACCCTAACCCCATAAAGTATCATTTAATATCGGCGAAAACCAACTCATCCACTTCGCTTGTATAAATCAATTCATCATTGTTGTATGCATCCTACAGTTGGGCCAAGCAAATGATAAACTGTGGCCTGGTCGGAAAGACCTTTTCAAAAAGGTAGTACCCTTGAATTTGGGTCAATGATTGACATTTAGTTTAACTATAAAAATTAAGTTATATACCGTAAAAATAATATCATTGACTTTTTAATACAGATTCAACAATGTAAGTTTTTTGACATATAACTTATATTTTGATAGTCAAATCTACGGTTAAAATTAGCCATAGAATATGAAGATGGCCAGTAACGTAAAATTGAAGCTTTGAAATTGCACTAGCTAGTCTTACTGACTTAGTGCGATGTAGTCCGGTCCACTGATGAAAATTAAAACTCTGAAGTCCATTGTGTGCTCCAAGATAAAATTACACTATAACCAGCGTCGAGCCTAACCATCCATCGTATATCTAAATCCGGGTGCTCATCTCATCGGACACGCGGGCAGTAGCTAGCCTATCACTTGGGTAACACACCAGTTGACCGTGACAACCCACAAGAAAACACCTTTGGTGTAGTGCTACTGTGTAAACTGGCTACGCACTCCGCTCCAAGGAAAAATCCAGGTCCGCCCAAGACTCCAATCAAATACTCTTTTCGTCACATAATATAAGATCGTTTTTAAAGCTATGTGACGGACGGAGTAACTAAAATCCAGTTGCTTACCTCATCGAGCATGCGGGGGCAGCTAGCTTGGCAGCACGTTACAGATGCAGATGTCCCTTTGGAGTTTGCCTCCATTACGAGCGCCAGAAAATGTTAACAAAATTCTTGATAGGACACATAAGTTATGCAAGTCCTTGGCAGTGGCCTAAAGTACAGCAATCATTCATTCATGTTCGGTGCGAGATGTCCACCATGACCCAGTTAAGAAAAGACGCCATTATATGATCCAGAAAATAGAAAAACAAGTCAAGATGGCCTCGACTTGGACCTAGCTGGGGGATCGACAGAGTGAGTAATGTATTGTTCCAGTCACGGCCAGTGTAAGCTGCAAGTAGTGCAGGTCGACCCTTTTTCCACGGCCTGACAAGTAGGGACAAAAAAAAGTGTTTCCTTCTGCCGGCCGGTCGTGTCAAGTGTCAAGTCACCAATCAAGCGGGGCCCTGCAGAAAGGGCGGACCAGTCCAAGTGTCCAACTCACAAATCCATTTCCGAAGGTCTACCTTATTTATTTTTTAATTATTTTGAGATAGGTCTACCTTATTTCTTGCTAAAAGATAATCATGCATGCCCAGCGCATCACAGCTTTCGCTGTTGTTAAACTATGATGATTTGCCGTCGCTGTCACCGGTTGTCTCTGGACCTTTTTTTTTTTGGATTGAATTCAAACCAATCAAAAAAAAAAGGTCCAGAGAGAGATGGAGAGCGGGGCAGAGGTCCCAGGATATCCAGATGCGCGCCCGAACAGCGCGCTCAACGGCCCAACGATCGATGGTTCAACGACCGCGCGGTCTCTTCGTTCCAAATGGGCGTGCGACCGTGCGTGCAGCGCAAGCAACAAACCGGCCACGTCACGTCATTTCCGCACGTTGCCGCTGTGCCTGTTGATTGTGCTGACGGCACTCTTCAGCAGCTGGTACGTACCAGGACGCGTACTACTACGACTACTGTTCTACGGTGGGAGACGCACTTGCATACGTACGTATTCCACGTACTAGCAACGAGAGACCGTACGTCGCCCCGTGCATGCATGAATTCCACACAGATCGACCTCAGTTCCAATCGACCTTGCAGCTGACCGAGCGCCGGGGTCGTTTCCTCTGCTGGCCTCTCACTTCTCTCCGGCCGTGCCGCAGTTCCATAAAAAAAATGGAAGAAAAAGAAAACATTGCCACTCCACGGCAGGCATGCATGCACCATGGGAACGTGCCCGGCCCCCACAATGCGGGGCTTGCGGTTCAGATGCGGCCGGTGGGCCAGGCCCCAGGTTGGCCACGACGATGCTCTCAACGACGGCGGACCCAACCACAGACGTTTGTCCCATCTTTGCATCTGCTGCTTCTGCATGAGTATCTTAATCTAAAACCTCGTACGCGATCGACTGGCCAAGGCAACTCAACCACTACACCTACCTAATTAATTCATCGCCATCATGCAAAACCGCCCGGATTAGCTCAAAACTGTGTTCGGAGACAGCATTAAGAACGAATTGCTGTCAAACATTTTAAAATTCGGACCAATCGGAAGGACATAGCACTCATTCATGCGTCCACTTGTGTATAGAAAAGCATGAAATGCGTATATTGGGTTCTCCGTTGGCTTGAATTAAGTTGACTTCCCAGTAAATTCACCAGGACCTCTTTGATTCAAACGGTTTTCACTGATTTTTCGAGTATTAGAATCCTTAAGTTGATTATTTAATTGATATAACTGAAATTTACATGATTCTTTTCCTACGAATCATTTGTAGTACATTCTACGGGATCTAGCATCATCCCAAAGGTTTAGAAAAAAAATTCTTTGTATTTTTCCATGATACAATATAAGAGCATCTATAGCCGGACTTGGCAAATCCGCCTCCCTAACACACGTGCAACAGCCGACAACACCACCATCTGGGAGAGTGTCATGCGCTGACCATCAGACGCAAAGATCTGCTCCTCGGCGCCGCCTATTAGAGTGCCTCCGAGATGGAGGAACAAGAGAAGCAAATTATTTTGACGCCATTGATGTAGCATCTTTGAAAGCACACTATACCTCTACCGAAGAGAAATTGCAGGGTCCCCGCCCGCTCCCACCGCTGAAGCGGCAGACGGACACAGATGAGGACCCAACATCGCTGGCGTTGAGGAAGGCAAGAATGTTGCCGCCTGATCGCCTCTCTCGAGCGGTTCAGGAGCGAACGAAGCGGTTCTAGCATCTTGATTTTTGTGCGAGGGTAAAGGAGTTTACTCCAAATGAATCGGGTTACAATCGAGAGGCAATAGTTTCTCAATACAAGACATACCTCTACCTAGCCACACATCAGTAGTACTCTTCGTGCGACTATACAAAACCAATCAATCTGCTACCTTATTTTGCTCACGTTTAATCTTCAACGAAAAAACTCCCTCTGTACCATAAGATGCTTGATCTCAGCAACTAAATGACCATATGCCGACCGGGATAGCTTGTCTCCAGTCAAAGCGAACAAAGCCTCTGAAGAATCGGACTGAACGATGACCGGCATGCTAGTATGTTGAGCTGCTGGTGCCATACCTTGCATTAACACATGTAACTCCGCTTCCAGCGCATCGTTAAAATTAAATAGACAACAGTAGGCTGCAAAGATCACACTCCCGTCATGTCTTCCCAAGATTATTCCCGCCGACGCCGATTCATCCAACATGGAGAAGGCCCCATCAATGGATAAGGCGACCATGTCCGCCGGTGGTTTATGCCATGGCAATGAATCAGTAGCCACCCTTTCATGCACAACCGGCCTTTCCTTCAACAATGGCATTTTCCCTTTAATGATTTCCTCCATGTTATATTTCTTGCATATGCCAAGCGGTTGCATCTAACTTATCTTGATGGTTGAATATGAGGGATGTCGAACAACTCAGATATTTGGATTACGTTTAAGGGGCTTGATTGAGAGAGTATTTATGACACGCAGATGCAGGGGCACCAAGGGCGCGTTCGGTGGCCCTCCGCTCCGCTCCGCTCTGCTCTGCTCCTGGAGCGGACGGGAGCTGGAGTTATAATCCCTGGAGCGAGCTAACAGCTGCTCCGTAGATTCTTGAATTTGAAGAAGCGGTGGAGTGCCGAACGCGGCGCAAGTCCCACAGTGTGATTATTTCCTGCCGGTCCAGGTCCGCCCCAAAGACTCCAATCAGCTGCTCACTTCATCGAGCATGCGGGGGCAGCTAGCATGGCAGCACGCTGCAGATGCAAATGTCCCGTTGGAGTTTGCTTCCGTTACGCGGCGCCAGAAAATGTTAATAATCGTTGGCAGTGGCCTAAAGTAATGCAATCATTCGTTCGTGTTCGGTGCGAGATGTCCATCACCCAGTTAAGAAAAGACGCATGCATTGAGGATATTAGTTGCTAAGCATTTTAATGCATTTAGCACCTTATTTTAGCACCAATACATTAGGAGAGGTACAAAATGAAGAAGTACTCCCTCCATTTCTTTTTACTTCGCATATAAGATTTGATCAAAGTCAAACTACACAAAGTTTGACCAAATTTATATAAAAATATATGAACTCTACAATACTAAAACTATATAATATGAAAATACGTTTCATGATGCATCTGATAATATTGATTTCGTATT
Source organism: Triticum urartu (assembly GCF_056163025.1). Taxonomy (NCBI): domain Eukaryota; kingdom Viridiplantae; phylum Streptophyta; class Magnoliopsida; order Poales; family Poaceae; genus Triticum; species Triticum urartu. The sequence goes on along the minus strand of NC_141878.1, from coordinate 577,134,186 downwards.
ATGAATGGTTATATTTTTTAATATAAAGTAAATCAAACTCTACAAAGCTTGACTTTGATCAAACTTTATATGCAGACTAAAAAGAAACGGAAGAAGTATATAGAAACATAAAATAGTGTTTCCTTCTGCCGGCGGGTCCTGTCAACTTCAAAGTGTCAAGCCAGCAAGCAAGCGGGGCCGGGAGAAAGTGCAGACCAGTCCAAGTGTCCAACTCACAAATCCATTTCGGAAGGTCCACCTTATATTGTTAAAAGATTATCATACCCCTAAAAAAATGCTAATAGATAATCATGCATGCCCAGCCCATCACAGCTTTCGCTGTTGTTAAACCACAGCACGATTTGCCGTCGCTCTCAGCGGTTGCTCGACTAGGCGCAGAGATTCCAGGGATATCCCCAACAGAATATACCGGTGCGATGCGCTCAACGAACGACCGACCGAAGCCGGTCGTCGGCTCGTCGCTACGTAAGTACGTGCCTAGAGTTCCCAGAAGCGTGCATGCATGAGCCGGGTTCCGACGCCGCACGGTCTTTTCCAAATGGGCGTGCAGTGCCTCCCAGAACATCAATGCGTGATCGCATCGGAGCAGTGTATGAAATAGGGACTCATCTTCGCTACCACACATTGGGCATATAGCATCATCTCTGATGTGCCTCCTCCTCATCTCCCCATGGACAGGTACAAAATTCTTTAGTACCCTCCACTAGAACACCCTAATTTTGGGTTGCACCTGTAATTTCCACAGTGCTTTCTACCATTCTTCACCATGAGTGGATGAAGACGGGCTCCTTTGGTTTGCTGTTTTGTGCTCCATCAGCATTCTGTACGCCGATCGTACCGAGAAAACACCCGTGTGCTCTCAGGCCCAGGCCCAAAAGTCTTCAATCTGCACTCTTGGCCTCGGCATTTTCAAAATTGCATCTGCATCCGGTGTTATAAACAGTGTAAGAACTTTAACTTCGTCCCACCCTCCCGTATCATCGTCTAGCAGTTCTGACGCCAACTGAATCGGCTCCTCCGCTAGCCTGCATAAAGGTTTCATTGTGGCTGTCCCAGCGATCCATTGATCATGCCGGACTTCAGTCTTCCTCCCATCCCCAATTCGCCTAATAAGGCCTGCCTGTAGCACTTCCTTCCCCTGACAAATAGCTTTCCAGGTTGCTGAGGCACCCTTTGGACAGCCAGCTTGTAAAAAATTCCCGTCCGAAAAGTATCTTCCTCGAACTACCCTAGCACATAAGCTATCTGGTTTATCCAATAATGTTCTGGGAGGCGGCCAAGGATTTTTTTGGCCTTACAGTGCCGAGACTGCACCCATTGACATGGTCTAAGGATATACTGGACCATGAGGTGTTTAAAAGGAAAGATGCAACAGTTATGGTGTCAGTCATGTGGGCAATTTGGACGAACCGTAACAAGTATACGCATAATGAGATTCAGTACCAGCCGATCAAATCAATGGAATTAATTAGAGAACTCATTATGGCGATTGACGTCCCTAATACCGCTGCTGTCAAATCCATAGAAAGGCAGAAGTGGGAGGCGCCAGCTCAGGGGTGGGTGAAGATGAATACTGATGGAGCAGTACATGAGACTAATATGTGTTCAGCAGTGGGCATAGTAGCAAGGGATCAACAGGGTGTATTCAGACTGGGGCAGTGCATCAAATACACGGCACCACTTGATCCTTTCTCTACAGAGCTTATTGCATGTAGAGATGCAATGTTGTTGGCTAGTGCAAATGACCTGCAATATGTCATTATTGAGACAGATTGTCAGGCCGTGTTTGAAGCATGGAAGCAAGGTGATGATCGATCCACTGGTGGTACGATCTTGAGGGAGATGCGCACCTATCTCCCAAGTTTTCACGGGTTTGAACTGCGATGGACGGCAAGGGAAGCTAATTCAGCTGCCCACCTGACTGCTAAGCAGGCTTTATATTTAGATACTATGTCTGTCTTGTTTCATGTAATTCCTGAGTTTCTGGTCGAGGCTGTTCGATCAGATATGTCCCGCCTAAATGAATAAAATGCCGAAAGGGCGGTTCTCAAAAAAAAAAAAAAGGGCGTGCAGTGCAGCTAGCATGCATGCATATACCCATTTGCACCGGTCAGTCAAAGCACGTACGAATACGAAGCCGGCGACGCCGTTCCCGCACGTTGTTGCCGTGCCGAATTGTTGATTCCGGTGATGCAGCCGCTTCAGCTGGCACGTACCTGGACTCTCACTGCTAGCTTCTCCGTCTGTAAGTTTTTATAATACGTTTTAGATCACTGTAGAGAGTGAGAGATACCCCCTCCGTTCCGAATTATTTGTCGTAGGTATGGCATCTATTTATGTGACAAGTAATTTGGAACGGAAGGAGTACTCACGTATGTCGCGATGGAACGGAATCCTCAAGCCGGTCAATGCCGAAACTGTTCTAGTCTTGACGGGCGGCTGGACGTACGTTGCAACTGGCCGGGTCGTGTGCCCGTTGCTAGCTCGAGCCGGAAACTTCTTTCCTGTGGTCTCCGGCCGTGCGTTTCCCCGAGTGGCTACCTACTCTTCTTCTTTTTTTCAGGAGAAAAGAAGATTCTAATTATTCACGGAGGCTTCTCAGCCAATGCTAAGTTTACAATAAATTCTAATCCCGAATGCAATCATACTGCAGTACGGGGAGTGCTACGGTCATATGCGGCAAGTTCGTGACTAACTTTATTCTGCGACCGACAACAGTGAGTAAAAGAAATCTCCCTATCCTCAGTTGAGGCCAGATTCTGAGTCTCCTTAACCAACATGCGATGTATCAATCGTTCCTCGGAGTGTGCTGTGATCAGTGACACCGCCTCCGCGCTATCAAGCTCGACCAAATGGGTAGCACCGTACGATGGAGGGCCAGCTCCAGCCCCTCCCGACACGCCGCTAGCTCAGCGTCCAACGCGTTATCACATATATGGATTTCCCGACAAGCGCTATAGATGATATCACCATATGCATCCCGTAGGATCATACCACCTTCTGCCATACTTGTGGACGGAATGAAGCTTCCGTCCGTATTTAGCTTCGTCCAACCTGACTCAGGGGGCATCCAGCGCAGCTCTTCCTTAGACTCGGCGTTGGCCTTATAGGGTGGCGGAAGGGCATTGAGCACCATTTTTCCTTTGACAACATCACCGCTGGGGTACTGGTGGAGGCATAAAAGCGGCTAATATATCCATACAGGACCGACGAGAAGATTCAATAGGCGGAGGCCTTTTCTCATGCGTTATCTCATTCCGCACGTATCAAATCCTCCACGTGGTCATCGGAACGACCATACGCGCCGTCTCGTCTAGTGGTTCGAGGAGCGTAAAGAGCCACTCTGGGTCCGAGTTATAGATTGTTTCGACCCTCGGGATGTGCCAGTCAAGCGCCATAGCATGCCATAGTTCCTTCGCTAGGAGGCACCTGCAAAATGCATGGAGCACATCCTCTCGTTCCACACCACAAACGGGACATATGTCAGATATCTTAAGGTGACGAGTAAATTTGTTAGCCCAAGTAGATAGTGAGTTTGTCACAATCCTCCAAACGATCACGCGTACCTTCGGGGGAGCAGGGCACCCCCATATGGTTTTTCAGATGACGCAACGATCATCCGGTGCCCTGCTTGTGGCGGTGGCTTGTGGGGAGCAGGGTACCTGCCCTTCGTGACAGCTCGGTCCATGTGAGCACGTACTATTGTTCCCTTTTGATGTGCTTGTACTATCTAGAGACTGGAAGTGGAACAAGTGATATCACCTTAGGGTTCGATTCTCGTTTTATACGGTAATGCTAGCTGGTAACGTTCTTCTCTATCAGCGGTGATAAACAAATGTATTTTATTTTACTGACATTTTTAGTTGAGACGCGAGATCAAACAGTGACAACCTTAGAAGGACGATATCCCTTCCCTGGAGAAGCTGCATGCTGTTGTGAAGAAATTGCTATGCGTCTTTGAAGAAACTGCCAGTAAAAACATTCGTAAATGTCACTATCTCTGGTGAACCTTCACTGCCTATTGGCTCCGTTTTATAAGGTGCTTTTTTTTCGCGAGGGCATTTTATAAGGTGTTTGACAGGAATGAATAACGATAACGCGGCACCGTAAACAAAAGTGGACAAGCAAAAGAAACGAACATACATACATGAAGCAAACTTGAAGAAGCATTTTTGGAAAAGGAACTTGAAGAAGCATGCACGCTTCGATCTCCGGCTTTCGATTGTTGGTTAACTTTTTTTTTTTTGAAGTTCAATTGTTGGTTAACTTGAAGAAGCATGCACGCTGCTTCTATCTCCAACATCTGCTAATTTGATTAGGCTGGGCCACAGGCCATGCGTGCACATGTGTTGCTGGCTTGCCGGAGTACACCATTTAGTTTAGGTGTCTGGAGGTTAAAAGAAACACAAAAACGTTGTAGAAACACTGGAAAAGACTTGGCCAGTTGCGTGTCATGCACCATGCATGCGTGCCCGGCCCCCACCGTGCTGGAATTCAGATGCGGACATGCATACGGCCAGGCGTGCCCGCGGCGAACCCACCTACAGACTTTGTCACATCCCATGTTTGCATCTGCATCTGCATGAGTATCTTAATCTAAAACCTAGTACACGATCAATTGGCCAAAGCAAAACTGCCTAATTAATTCATCCCTGTGATGCAAAACCGTCCGGATTAATGCAAAACTGTGGTCGGAGACACCATTAGAAAAAGGCTGCTGGCATTTTTTTTAACACAGGACAGACGCAGGCGCTCATACATTCACCCATATGAACGCACATACACCCTCTACCCTATGAGCAGCTTCGAGAGACTAAGCCGGCCTATTATCTTGAGATTTACGAAGTCGTCGTAGGTGTCTCATCGTCGACGGGAACGTCTCTCCCACTAAAAGCGCATCGCCGGAAATCCTGAAATATATCCAGGAATAATGTAAGCACGAAGATTTGAACCCTGGTGGACTGGGGATATCACTGTTTCTCTAACATTCAACCACAGGTTGGTTCGTGGCTGCTGACATTCTTAATAAGTACAATTTGTTGTCAAACATTTTATGAGGGGGAGCCAATTGGAGAAGGCACTCAGAGGGTGCTTGGATTCAATGGACTTATTTTAGTCTGACTAAAAATGGTCTCTTTAAGAGGCTAAAGTTCCAAGCACCCCTGATTAAAGAGAGGCTAAAACTAGTCTTGAGACTAAAATTTTTTAGTCAGGGGTATCCCTACTAAAATGTGGATTAGTCCTCTCTCTCCTCATTTAACTCCTCTCCTTTAACACATGCGAGTTCTGAATTGGAGGGTTTAGAGAATAATAAATGCTCATTAACTTGATTTTAGTCTCTTTAGTATTTGGATCCAAGCATGGGTAAGGCTAGCAAGTTTTAGTCCCACTACGTTTAGTCGTGAGACTAAAACGTATCAAAGCACCCTCTCATTCATGCGTCCCATTTTATAGAAAATCCTAAAATGCGTATCCCGCGTCTTCTCTTGGCTTGAGTTTAATTGGTTTCCTAGTAAATTCACTGAAGACTTCTTCGATTCAAAGGATTTTCACATAATTTTCGAAGTATCAGAATCCTTAAGGATATTAACTATGTTGGTTGTTTAATTCATATAATCGAATCATATACTTCTGCCTTTCTACGGATTCGTAGCTAAAGATGTGACGCGGTGCCCGATCCGGCCCGCTTCGTATTCAAACTTGGACAATTTAGTTCTAACTAAGTTGTGCGGTATTAGCTTAGTTTGTATTGCCATCCACCTATGTGGACCAATGCGGGACGCTGCCCTGCACCCCTATTCGTAGCACATTCTATAGGAAATGTAGTTTCAATTCAAACGTTTGTTATTCCCACGTTTTAACGATTTCGCGGATCAAAGAAACCCACATAGTAGGATTTTACTATATGCTTTAAGCATGCAAACAGAGGAAATATGTGTCCCGCAGATCCCAAATGGCCATAATGACTTGCTCATGAGTGTATTATTACTAGTTGCATTATCTTATCGTAAGCATTAGTTTATCCTAAACCCATCAATTGTCAATTAAGATGGGCCAAAACCAACTCATCCACTTCCCTTGTAGTATAATAACTTCATCCATGTTGTATGCATCCTGCAGCCGACCCAAGCAAATGACAAACCGTGGTCTGGTCGGAGAGACCTTTTTCCTTTTGAAAAAGGTTGATCGGCACAATTTTGTATGTGCAATTTGTTGTCAAATATTTTAAAATGGCGGTTAGAGAAGGCAATCATTCATGCGTAGCACAAAATGCATTGAAAAACAAGATAAAATGCATACCTTGGGTTTCTCTCTGCCTCGGATTTCATTTTTTTCCTAAGTCAACCAATTGATTGACTAATAGCAGTAACAAATGGATCCAGCTTGCCTGCTCTTTTCTCATGCTTTCATTTGTGCTACCACTTTATTCTACGGCTGTTTTTTTTTTCCTTTTTTTCTTCTGATTTTAACAGGGTAGGCCCGGGCCTTATTTTGCTCCAATCAAATTAAGCCACGTACGCACGAGCACGGATGGGCGCACGCGAGGGGCATAGGCAAGTCTCGTCCGTAACAAATAACGCTCTCCCCACATTAGCAGTACTAGGTTTTTTCGGGTTTTATTTAAGTATGCAAATGGGGGCAAAAAAATATGTCTCCAGCGGATTCCAAATGACTAGCGGCCAAAAGAGAGGAGCGAGCAGAATATTCGCATTCGCCTCCGCCTCGCTGGCTCCCCCCTCCCCCTCCCCTCTCGCATTTATAACCGCCCTCGCCGCCGGGGAGGCCTCGACCCGCACCACACCGCACACCACACCCGCCCGCCCCAACAACAGAGACGGACCCGGCCATGGTCTACGGCGGAGAGGAGGCGCTGAGGCGGCAGTACTCCATCGGCGACGAGATCGGGCACGGCCGGTTCGGGACCGTCCGCCGCTGCCACTCCAACGCCACGGGGGAGGCGCTGGCGTTGAAGACCACGCCCAAGGCGCCGCTGCGTGACCCTCTCGACCTGGCCCTCGCGGAGCAGGAGCCCAAGCTGCACCTCCTCGCCTCCTCCCCGCCCTGCAGCCCGCACCTGGTCGCCCTCCACGCCGCCTTCGACGACGCCGACGCCGTCCACCTCGTCGTCGACCTCTGCGCCGGCGGGGACCTCCTCTCCCTCCTCTCCGCCCGCGGCGGCCACCTCCCCGAGCGCGAGGCGGCGGGGCTCGCCGCGCAGATCGCCTCCGCGCTCGCCGCGTGCCACCGCCGCGGGGTCGCCCACCGGGACGTCAAGCCCGACAACCTCCTCTTCGACGCCGCCACCGGCGCGCTCAAGCTCGCCGACTTCGGCTCCGCGGAGTGGTTCGGGGACGGGCGCCGCATGTCCGGGATCGTCGGCACGCCCTACTACGTCGCCCCCGAGGTGGTCGCCGGGCGGGAGTACGGCGAGAAGGTGGACGTGTGGAGCGCCGGGGTGGTGCTCTACATGATGCTGTCGGGGTCCGTGCCCTTCTACGGCGCCGCCGCCCCGGAGATCTTCGAGGCCGTGCTCCGCGGCAACGTGCGCTTCCCGCCGCGCGCCTTCGCCGGCGTCTCCCCCGAGGCCAAGGACCTGATGCGCCGCATGCTCTGCAAGGACGTCTCCCGCAGGTTCTCGGCCGAACAAGTCCTGAGTAAGCAGCGACCCCCGGCAGATCCACTGAAACAAAAACGCTCGCCGTCCTTGGAGTTCCTCGCTGACGTTTGTGGATCGGGTGGTGATTTCCGCAGGGCATCCGTGGATCGCGAGCTGCGGAGGGGATGCGGTTGCGGGCTGAAGAAATCGATGGACCAACATGCGGGGCGCGCTCCATCCATCTGTAGATAGAAGACCTTCTCCACGGAGGACGACGGCTCGGTTTCTGCGGCTCTGCTCTGTTTCTCCGGCAAATCGGCGATGGACAGAAGCAGCGGTGGTGCCGGAGTTGAGTTGAGTTCAGTAAGTAGAAGTAGTGCTAGTTCCTTCGTGATCATTTAGGTCTAGAGGTCTCTGGTGAAGCTGGAATTGCAGAAGCTTTCACCTGAGTTAGCCTGAATGTGTGTTTGTTCGTCGTGTTTGTTCTCTGAATCGCTGCAGCAGTCCTTGTACATACAGTCTTGATCAGTTCTAGCTGAAGAGGAAGAGAGGGTTTAGTAGTACTTAGTGGAACTTAGTACGCAGGCTTTGTTCAGAAGAATGAAAATGAAGCAAAAATATGTGCATGTTTTGTACAAAATCACTGCGTGTTGCTTCAGTTTAACTGGCCATCATCTTCTGTGCTGGCACAACACTCTTACAAGTGGACACCAGCTAACCAACAGAGAGTGCTCTGCAAGTCTCCATGGTGCGATGTCATGTGTGATCGCGGGGCTGGAGATTTGGTGACTGTCTTTGCTGTCCGATGATGCGTGCTGATAATGAACGAAGAGGATACGCTTTTGATTCAGATACTAGCAGCAGAGCAGTTGCAATTACATGGCTTTTTGGCCTTTTCAGTCGCAACTTGCAAAATCTTGTACTGTGTATGTATGTATCCCGTGGATGTTGTCTCTGAACTTTTTCAGCAACTTGTGGGTTGTTAATCACCATTAACCAATCGCATTACGCAGTCAGTCACATGATGGATGGCTCAACCGAATATATACCTAACTGAAACCACTTTTACTGCCGAAAATGAAGAGCCGAAAACACTCTGCCACCTAACTGAAAACACTTTTACTACTTCCGTTGCTTTAATAACTTCTGAAACCGAAAGCCTGAAAACGCTTGCTCTGCCGTTCGTTTCACCACACCACTTGCTCGCTGATCTTCACAGGCATGCACATGATGCGCGTCCCTGGCCGTCCGATCCGGCGATCTGCTAACGAAGCAACGGCCAACGCCGAGAGAGGTGGTCACGTTCTGCTCCCTGCTCGCCAAGCAACCGCCCTCCTCCGTCCTGTGCGCTCCCGTGAGGTGAGTGACTGCTCCGGATTCCTGTGCCATGGTTGGAGGGAAACATGCCAGCCCTGCCCATGTCCTTTGTGGCAAGTTGCATCTGCTGACTGCTGAGCACTCTGAAACCATGCAGATAATGAGGAGGACTGTTGCCGGGAACGGCTTTGTGCTGTAGCCACCTTACCCACCTAAGACCTAACCGAGCCATCCTCATGACAGGCGCGACCTGGAAAGCTCGCTGCTTCTGTTGCTCCTTTGGGTTTGGGTGGTGATCGGTGAGGAGGCAGCGCAGCAGCATGATGTAAATCAGGTGATGGGCTGGTGTGCACCGAGTAATCTGTTTTAACTTTACAGCTTGCCACCATCGGCCACACAAAGATATCAGGCTCGGTAACTTGAAAACATGACGTTTTTTTTTATTTAGAAAAACAGGGAGGTGATCCTGGCTCCATTAATCAGAATGAAACCACGAGTTGCATAGCAGTAAAAAATGGTTCAAAAAATAAAACGCTATATAGCAAGTTCAACATAGGGCAACACTAGCAGGTTACCATCCTTTCATCCGCGCCGGCTCCTTCCACCATACCGCCCTTCGACCCCGTCCATCTCCATGACGTGCCAATCCTAAAGCTCGTGGTTTTTCGGCGTCGCCCGATGCTACCCACCGACGGCGGGCGCAACCCCACCCAAGCCCCTCCTGAGGTGGTGATCTTGACCAGTGAAGCGACTTCCTCATCTCCGGCCCCTGATCCGTGACAATGGTCCAGTTCTTCGAATCGGATGACGGCGGCGTCGTGCGCTCCCCTTCTTGAAGGCGCCATCTTGCTTGCTCGCGGCGTCTCGGGTGTTGGAGTTAGAGATGATCGATGCCTTGCCGGTTCGGCTTGCCCCTCTACCCGGACTTGGCTTGGCGGTTTAGCTGTGTTTTTCCTTTGTTTGGGCTTAGCATCTCGTGTCTCTCTGCTCTGGTCCCATGTTCGCGGCTTCTCCTATATGCGTCTGTGATATGTGTTGTACCCTCTTATGTATTCATTCTGCTTTCCTTCTATCAATGCAATGATACACAACCTTTGCGTATTCACGAAAAAAAAGTCTCATGCTTTAGGGGTGGCGCTGATAATGGCTGGGGCGACCATCCGTTGTCCACGACAGAGGATGGGATTGTAAATAGCACTTGCTTGATCTTCATGTCAAGTGCTGGTTTAGCTCAGAGATCCATCATTTGTTCCAGAAGCTTGGCGCGAGGAGCTTCCTTGGAAGCTGCAGACCCATGTTTCCATCTAGCCACATGGAATCAGCATGGGTTTCTTTAGTTGATCTATCAGGAATTGAGTTAAACCCTCCAGTTTCAGTCTCTCTGATTCAGGGGACAAGATCGACCAAATTTTTATGGTTCGCAACATTCTCCCTATCATCTGTTTCAGAGATAATCGTATGGTATTGTCAAAGATCATGAAATTTGTTATATTGTGATCCAAATTGATATATAAGTATAACGGCTAACTCCTGACGAGCAGAGCGGAGGCCTGTCATCGGAAGGCCCCAACAGAGATGCAGGGGGCGGGGGCCTATGTCACCCCTGTTATATATCTCTCTTGTACGCCGCCGCACGTGATAGTTGATCAATTGTAAATCCCTGACATTTGTATCCTCTGCCGACATAGTAAAAATTTGCAGGATGGGGCATGTGGTTTTTTCCCCTTCATGCTGAAGGTCTCGTCACTTAACTAGATGGATAGCACGACCCTAGGAGGGAGACATCCAGCCTAAAAAAAGAGGATGGTGACATCCTGTTTGATGCCTTTTGTGCCAAATAGTTGTGGAATATCCATGCTAGCCTATACGGGCTACAAAGTTTTTTTTGGGGGGGGGGGGGGGGGTGTTAAAGCAACACTTTATTCATCAAATACCACAATTTGTGGGGTTACATTCGGGTCATGGGGTTGCATAGGCCACAATTGGCGACCCTGGCCTAAAGAGAGGGAGAATCGACCTAAATTATGAACATCCTCATTAACTAAACGACCTTCAGAAGCAAAATTACAATTAAAACTAGCTGCATTAGACTTGATCTCACCAATGATCACTCCATGGCGTCCCCAAGTACCATTTGCCAGATCATTTGTCAGAACTATACATGCTTGAACTGGAGTGACCAATTTACTTTTTCATGTTTTCCGAATCATGCAAGTAACAAATAGTAGCCTCCTGAAGCGAGGCAATACGAGCCGACCCATTAGCGTTTCGCGGGCCGGGATCAAAATTGGTTTCATTACTTTTTTTCTTCGATTTTGTAACATTTTTTTCCCTTTTCGTTTGGGTTTCAGCGGTTTTTTCTCTTTCCTCTTTTCCTTTTATGATTTTAGTAAGTCCAACATTAGTTGGGTTTTTTTTATTTTTTTTTCTCTTTTCGGGTTTGTTTTTGCTCCTAGTTTTACTTCATTTTTTTGGCCTTTTATGTTGTTTTTGCTTTCTTATGTTTTTTCTTTTTTGTTTTGTTTGTAAATTTTAAACTGTATTTTATACATTAAAATTTTGCAAACATACAGAACAATTTTTAATATATGTCAAACATCTTTTGTAATAAAACGATGAACATTTTATAAAAAAACTAGGTGAATGTTCTTTATATATAGTGAATATTTTTAAATTTATAAGATGAAGTGAACATTCGTTAAATATAATCTAAACATTGTTTTGTAATAAATGATGCACAATTTTAAAATATACGATGAATATCTTTTTATATGCGTAAATATTTTTCTAAAATAAATCATGAAGTTTTTCAAATTTACGATGGTCATTTTCTAAAGATTTTTTTCTAGTAAGTTTTAAATTATTTAGATTCTTAAAATAGCCAACAAGTTTCTGTGTGGAGAAAACTCACCTAGAAAATCAAAGATAAAAACACACCAAAGGCTCAGCAGTGCTCGCCATAGTGGGTCCGCCATTTGTTCCCCGTTTTAGTCCAGGTTGACGCCAACATGCGCCCAATAGGAGGTCCCCTATTTTAGTAGTGTCAAATAGGTGCGGAAACATCCCCACCAACCTATATATGGTCGGAAGTGGAGTGGCCAATTTACCTTTTTGTGTGTTTTTTTAGAAAAATGGCTTAAATAGCAAGTTAGTCTTACGTCCCAAAACGTAATATCATTTTTGACACTATGATTAAAAAATAGCTTAATTAACAAGTTAGTCTTACGTCACAAAAATGGCTTCATGAACAAGTTACTCCTACATTTTAGAAATTGTAGAAAGTGTTTTTGAACTAAAAACAAATGTTAAATAAATTGAACAGCGAACAAATATAAAGAAAAAATAAATTTATTTTTAAAAGTTATAGTGTATTTAAATATATTTATTGTGTTTTGTAAGGTGTTCAATGTGTGCTTAAAAAATATCCGTCGTATATTGATGTGAAATGGCTCACCAATCGAAGCTAAGGCATGATTATAAACTCAAAACTCTATGCAGTACATCATGTCTAGTAATTTTAATATATTTGGGTTACCAAAATTTATTCGGAGATTATCATCAAGATCGTGTTTGTACAAAATAGTTTCTTAACTTTGCTAAAATTAGTAATCCTTACTTTTGAAAAAGGTGAGAATTTGAAATTTTGTTCGTAAAACAACATATATTTTCCTCAGAAATAATGATGCCCGGAATATTTATATTGAACTTTTATATTTTTACACATCAAATTCAAACTTATCCAATATATTTTATATTATATTAAAATATTTCTAAATATTAACTAAAACATGTTTGTTATACAATTCTAATGTCTATCATTGAACACTACACGAAAAACATGCCAAAATGAAAATTGTGTTCCATAGCTAAAGTTACTTCCCATTTTGAGACAACTCCACTTAAAAGATTAAGAATGATTGCCGTAAATGTGGGAAATAGGCAGAATATCATGCCTCCATGGTTTAAGTTATGACATTCGCATATATGTTTGTGTGTTTGAATATTGTTATATATCTCAACTCATATTTGTAAACCATCAAATTGATGGAAATATCCTATAGTAGTTTCTAGTAACTAATTAAATAGAAGCAAATAGACATAAGACTAGTTTATGTTAGAATAGTACTTTAGGGTTAACATGAATATCTTAATCTTGTATTGGAACACATAAATATTATCAAAAATTGGGCACTAATCAGAATTGAGAGAGTCCTCCAAGGATAGCTCTCATCCATAGTATTGGAGTGATTACCTTCGATCTAGTTCATGATTTTGATATTGCCTTTTTTGTTGGAATATGCCCTAGAGGCAATAAGATTATATTATTATATTTTCATAGTCATAGTTAAGAGCTTATATTCCATGGTATAACTACTATAATCCTGGAATATGCGACTAAGTGGAAAACTCATATGCGCGTGTGGAATGATAAACGGTAACAATAGGTTCCCGATGTTGTTGGTGTTCACGTTTTTCCGATCTTAGGATGTGCTTAGTGTAACTATAGTCATAAAACAACATTGACGGTATGCCGTTAGAAGAATGATCATATTGAATCGACCCAATACTTGTCTGTTATACTATGTGATTATATTGTCTGAAATCATCTGTTATAACACGAAGTGTTAGCATTTGTTGTACCTCCTCAGACCATGAGAGTGTCTCATGTCACTTCCTACCATATGGTGGGCTTTGGGGTTGCTCAACCATCATCTGTAACAAAGATGATCATAACGACAACTTTCAGGCACATCCGGATAGCTCGAGAATGGGATTTGCTCCTCTGTCGAGGGAGAGATATTCTTAGGGCCCTCTCGGTGAGACGGCATCCATCATCGTCTGGCCAGACACATGTGACTACGTCACGCAAATGTCAGAACACGTCAACGAGAAAGAAGAACACAACCGGTAACGTGAGCAACGGTATAGTGAGCATGGTAATGACTCAGGAGGATACCGATGCACACCGAGAGGCTTTATTTAGTTGCTTTAATAACTTCGAAACTGAAAGGCTGAAAACTCTTCCTCTGCCATTCGTTTCACCACACCACTTGCTCGGTGATCTTCACAGGCATGCACATGATGCGCGTCCTTGGCCGTCCGATCCCGCGATCTGCTAACAAAACAACGGACAACGCCGAGAGAGGTGGTCACGTTCTTCGCACTGCTCACCAAGCAACCGCCCTCCTCCGTTCTCCTCCAGCAGCAGCGAAAGGGTTTTTGCTCTCCTGTGACCGACTGCTCAGGATTTCTGTGTGCAGCGTCTAGTTGTCCATGGTGGGAGGGAAACAAGCTAGCCAACCATGCTGATGTCATGTCATGCATGGCAAGTTGCATCTGTTGTGAATAGGATTGTTGCTATGAAGGTTGGCCGGGAACGAAAGTGCCATTCTACACCGAGCAGCAAATGCTCCTGCTGTGAACAGTAAAATCAAAAAAATAGAAAAAGAAATCAAAATATCCTGAATTTTTTTGTGACATACTTTCGCAAATGTTTGTCGTGCATGTAAAATTTCATCGCGAAATCACATTGGTGAAAGTCGTGCCAAAAAAACAAAATCAGAGCTCCAAAATGCTTTCGTATGTAACATTTTTAGAGTATCGATTTTGTTTCTTTTTACCATGTCCTCCAACAATGTGATTTTGTGATGAAATTTTGCATGCACAACTAACATTTACGAAAGTATGTCACAAAAAAATCAGATTTTTTTTATTTTACTGTTTACACCAAAAGCATTTGCTCCTGGATGTAGAAACTTCACGTTCGGAAACGAATGGCTTTATGCTGTGGCCACCTTACCTACCTATGACCTAACCGAGCCATCCTCATTACAGGCACGACCTGGAAAGGTCGCTGCTTCTGTTGCTCCTTTGGGTTTGGCCGTTTGGGAGGTGATCGGTGAGGAGGCAGGGCGGCATCGTGATGTAAATGAGGACATGGGCTGGTATGCACTAAGTAATCTGTTAACTTTACAGCTTGCCACCACCGGCCACAGAAAGATGTCAGGTTCGGTAACTTGAAAGCATGATGTTAAAAAAAAAGGTAATCCCGGCTCCAGTAATCAGAATGAAACCACGAGTTGCATGGCAGTTAAAATGGTTCAAATATTAAACGCTACTCCGTCCGTCCTATATTATAAAAACCTTTTTCAAGAAGCTTGACAGAGGGAGTATATAGCAAGTTCAACATAAGACAACACTTGCAGGTGCCTAATGCAGCTTTAACAGGCAAACAAAGACTATGCGAAGATGGGACTTGCACGTCTTGCCTTCAGGAGTGGCGCTGATGATGGCTGGGGCGACCATCTGTTGTGCATGTTTTACAAACTTTTTTCAAATTCAGCTAAAAAGCAAACTTTTTACAAATCCGGGAACTCTTCTTTAAATCCATGAACACCTTTCATTTTTTATGATATTTTCCAAAATCCTTAGAAAAATCAAATTCGTGGTTTTTTTTTCAAAATTGATGAACCCTTTTCTCAAATCGACGAACTTTCTCCAAATTCGTGAATGTTTCAAAAATAATTGGTGAACTTTTTCCCCCTAAATTTCTTGAACTTTTTCCCAAATTTGTGATTTTTTTTAAAAAAAGGATGATTTTTTTCCAAATTCATTAAGTTTTTCAAAATTTGGTTCATTTTTTTTTTCAAAATTGATGAAATGTTTTCAAATTTCTGAATATTTTTTCCAAAAATCCATGAACTTTTTTCGAATTCCATGAACTTTACAAAAAAATGTTTACCATACTAATGAACTTTTAATTACCATGTATTTGGTCAATAGTTAACTGGCCAACCATGGATATCAGAAATCAAAGAAACGAGCGATCAGAAAAAAAGGCGAGGGAGCAACGCAAGGGAATATCTGCCCTTGTTGGGCCAGGCTTAGGGTGCGCAGCATGTTAGCGTCACGGAGCTGTCGAGCGCTTAACGAGAGCAACTAGTTAACGAGCGCTTCTTCGGAAGTCTCATAACGATCAGCGTCACTTGGCGCGCTCTCAGCCATTCGCCACGTGTCGTGCTTTGTGCGCTCCCTCTGAATTTTGTTTTCTTTATTTTTCCGCACACATTTTCAGCTTTTTAAACGGGTTTTTTCGATATTTTGGTTTTCCACCGGCCTTCCTTAGCTTTTCGTTAAAAAAATATTAAAAAAAATTGCGCGAAAAAACGCGTTTTCTTTTTTCCCCTTTCGCGAGAGTCACGCTTTTGCTTCCGCGAGAGGCACGGTTTTGCTTTCCCGAGAGTCACGGCCGTGCCTATCGGAAACAAAAAAAAACATGTTTTCTGTTTGTTTCCTTTCGCGAGAGTCACGATTTTTCTCCAGCGAGAGGCACGGGTGTGCTTCGCGAGAGTCACGGTCGTGCCTCTTGGAAACGAAAAAAACACGCTTTCTGTTTTTTTACTTTCATGAGAGTCACGGTTTTGCTTCTGCGAGAGGCACGGTTGTGCTTTAGCGACAGTCACGGCCGTGCCTCTCGGAAACGGAAAAAAACGCATTTTCTACTTTTTTATTTCGTGAGAGTCACGGTTTTGCTTCCGCGAGATGCACGGTTGTGCTTTAGCGAGAGTCACGGCCGTGCCTCTCGGAAACAAAAAAATGTGTTTTCTATTTTTTTTCTTTCGCGAGAGTCACGGTTTTGCTTCCGCGAGAGGCACGATTGTGCTTTGACGAGGGTCACAGACGTGCCTCTTGGAAACAAAAAAATATTTTTTTCCTTTCGTGAAAGTCACGGTTTTGTTTCCGTGAGAGGAACAGTTGTACTTTCGCGAGAGTCACGGTCGTGCCTCCGTGAAAACGAAAAAAAACATGTTTTTTTCCTTCTGTGAGAGTCACGGTTTTGCTTCCACGAAAGGCACAGTTGTGATTTCGTGAGAGGCACGGGCGTGCCTCTTTCGAAAAGAGAAAAACCCGTGCTCCCGGTTCGTTTTTTTGTCTGGTTTTTTTCTTAAAAAAAGTTTGTCAAAACCTATCAACATGGTATCTAGTTTTGAAGATCCCGATGCGAGGAATCCAACGGTGAAAGCGATTCGAGATTTGGATGCACGATTTGAGAGATAAAATGTTTCGAATAAATGGATCTATAATAAAAAACTCGCCACCTATCACAATTAGGGGAATTGAAGTGATCTTTGCAACGAGTACTTCTCAACTAGTGATTTCGGCGCTTAACGCATCGAACAGGAGATCTCGAGCGATAGGGTCCCATTCCTTCCCACCAGCTAATATGGCCAGTAGCCCCGTGGGAACATTTAGAAGAAAGTATAGTTTTCCCCCTCAAATCTCTCTAGTTGGATCAAATTCCCCCCAAAGTCTAAAATTGGTTAAATCACCCCCTCAACTCTGCAATACCGGAGCAATTAGCCCCTTAAGGCCTTGTTTGATAGGAAGGGATTGTAGAGGTTTTGGGAGGGGGGATTTCAGGGGATTTGGTGAATCCCCCTCTTTCACCCAATCCCCTCAAAACCCCTTGAATCCTCAAAATCCTTCCTTTTACAATCCTCTTCGTTTAAAATTTCTATTTGGTAGAAAGGGTCTGTCATGTTGACATAACATGATGTAGAACATTTAAAAATCCAATCTTTACAATGTAACTAACTCCCCTTATATCCTTGCTACAGAATTGTAAAGGTCACCTGATAAAAATGACTTGAAATCAATATCTCATAATTTAGCAGCAGTTTTCCCAACAACAACATAATTTTGCATGACTTGAAATCAATATCTCATCACAGCAATAACACAATTTATCATAACAACATGACTTTGAATCCCAAATCCAAGCATTCATTATTTATCATAACAACATAATCTTTCGCAGCAGACAGTTCATCACAGCCACAACATCATTTTGCAACGAAGATAATGCAAAAACATGTATCCATCTTTTGGTGTCATGGTCATCTAGCATTGAGAACCTGAGAAAAATTTATTCATCCAGCTTGTTTATTGTTGCTTCTTTTGGTGCATGAGAACCTGATAAAACAAAAGGAGATGAACATTAGAGTGCCTTTAGAAAAAAAACCATTACAAAAAATAGCTGAACAAAAGGGATACTATGGCAGAAATTGTAAATCTTTTTTCAGGAACAACCATTTGTCAGGACAAAGGACATTTATGTAGAATTGGCAGGCTAATGAAACAATGAACAGTGCAAGAGGATATCAACAAAGCACTAGTATGCCGAGGAGCAAAGATAAAACTTTATGTCACACTATAGCCATGATCACTGAGACGAAAAGAAGGAACGTTCAAGATAACTGATCTCAATGTACAAACTTTGTTCAAGGGGCAACACAGGGGTAACAAATTTAGTTTCAGATTTCAGATTTAGGCATCTTCAAAAGTAAGTAATCTTCAGGTTAAGTTGGAAGTTCAAAGCTCGAAGCACCACCTCATAGATCTAGCACCAAAATAGGAAATCTAGACAGTGCAAGAAGGATACACAAACCGATGTATAGGGCCCTTATCTTTTATGGCACCATAAACAGACAGTGCAAGGAAAACAACAAATGCACTTGCTTTGGGAGTATATTCTAAACACAACCCCAACTAAATAAAGCAACCTTATCAAAACCTGATTGTTCCTATTCCTGACAAGAAAGCCAAACTTCACATTTATCAAAATCCGATGCGACACACATTTCTAATTTGATGCCACACACATTTAAAAATTACAACATAAGATGCATGGTTCAGAGTTGCGTGTTGCAAGAAAAAAGCATCAGTCTAGTAGGACAAATCAAGTAACGGACATGATTTAGAATCCAATTTCAAAAACCAATAAACACCAAAATTTGGTATGGTATATATATCAAGCATGAATACTATTTATGTAAACACAAAATCACAAGGGGGGATTTTATGTTCTAAGCATATGACTAAATTGCAAAAGTTAGCAAATGAGAAAGCATATGTCGAGCATTCATAGCACTAGCAACTGGTTATCAAGTACAAGTATCCACTTGCAGCAAACCCTGTACAGTACAAGTATCCACTAGCAGAGCATATACATATGTGTGTTGATGGAAACATACTCGGAGTAGTTGCAGAGAAAAGCAAGTTTAAAAGGAACAGAGCAAAGGTTATATTTACATTTATTGTTTATGTTATAGCTCTCGTTTTGTTTTGTAAATCTTAGATAGGCTGTTAGACAGTGAAGACCATAGCAAATTCCTTACGTTGTAGCTCCTGTTTTGTTTTGTATTGGGATGTGGATGGCTCGTACATGATGAGGCCCATTGCATATATATTTGATACTGCCGTAGCTCCTGATTTCACTTCTATTGGCATGTGGACAATACACTCATACCAAATGAGAACATGTTTACTTCAGGGTCCAAAGGCTGATGGCGAGGGGAAGCCGAAGAGGGTTAGGAAGTGGCAAAGATAACAATCAAGCAGAGACACCGAGTTGATGGACCTATGAAGAAGCTTCAAACAACAGCGTCGTTGCTCCTCGATCTGTCTCCAATCAGCTCCCCCCTATGAAGGATCAAATTGATGTACTTGTTTACATGGTAGCTTACAGGTTCAGAAAGAGTAATTTGGTAATTAACATCAGACCAGCCTAATCAAACCCTACCCAGCGAGATGTTCAACAAATCGTACACTACAATGAGCAACCACCATCACCATCAGAAAATCCCGACGTTCTTGAGAGAGGTCTTGCGACTTGCGTATAAGGCAAGAAGAACCTCAATGATCTCTTGATCAACCAAAAGGGAGGTGTGGCCAAGGAAGGGGTTGGGTACGTGCCCGACTCCAAGAACAAGAAGAAGAATGACAAGACCAAACGACCTCCTCCCCTCATGCAAACCTTTGTGAGGGAGGGAGGGAGTGCCCCCGAGGAGAAGAAGAAGAACAATGTCAAGAAGGGCAATGTCACCCCTCCCAACAAAGTCGGCGATTTCAATCCTTCTTATGTGTTATGCCGTTCTAGTGATGGGCATGTTTATGCCAAATTTGTTGGTTCTCTTCATGAGTACATTGAATGGTCTATTTGGGTTCCTAAGACCCTTGTTACTAACATCAAAGGACCCATTACAAAATGGGTACCTAAAACCAAGCATTGATCTCTTGTAGGTGTTTGCTTCCGGTGATGGATCATGGTTGCTCGATAGCGGAGCTACAAATCATATGACCGGAAGCAAGGACTTGGTGGTGGACGTGCACAAAGTTCCATCTATGCCCACCAATGTCGAGTGGGGTGACGCCTCATCCTCTAAGGTATTGGGACTTGGCAAGGTGGTTATCTCTCATGATCTCACGATCGAGAAGGTCATGCTTGTTGAGTCCCTTGCATACAATTTACTTTCCGTTCGTCAACTTGCAATCATGGGCTTTGCCACTTTCTTTGATATCGATACCGTGGCCCTCTTGTGGAGCAAGACTCTTAAAGTAGCTTTTGTTGGGCATGTCGAGAACGGTCTATATGTGATTAACTTTTCGAAGCGACCCACTAAGACCGCGACATGCCTAATGGCTAAAGTTGATGTGGGATGGCTTTGGCATCGCCGTTTAGCCCATGTCAATATGAGATCTTTGCAAAGTCTCCTCAAGGGGGACCATGTCCGTGGACTAATGAATGTTAGTTTTGTTAAAGATCGTGCTTGCAGTGCCTGTATCGAAGGAAAGCTACATGAGAAGGCTCACCCTCCCACGACTATCATTTATTCAAAGAGGCCCTTGGAGCTCCTTCACATGGATCTTTTTGGGCCCCCATCCTTCGATAGTCTTGGAGGTAGGAAGTATTGCTTGGTGATTGTAGATGACTACTCAAGGTACACGTGGGTGTATTTCTTCAAGAGGAAGAGCGAGACCCAACAAACCGTCATTGACTTTGCAAATGAAGCACAACGTCAACACAATGCAAAGATCTTGACAATAAGAAGTGACAACGGCACCAAGTTCAAGAACTACACCTTGGATGAATTTCTTAGTGATGAGGGAATCAAGCATCAATATTCCGCACCATACACCCCTCAACAAAACGGTGTTGCGGAGAGAAAGAACCGGACGTTGATGGATGCGGCAAGGACCATGATGGCGGAGTTCAAGTCTCCATACAACTTTTGGGCCGAAGCCATCAACACCGCGTGTCATGCATCCAATCGGCTCTACCTCCGCAAGGGCTTGAACAAGACTCCATATGAGATACTCACCGATAACAAGCCCAACCTCAAGTACTTCCGGGTATTCGGATGTAAGTGTTTCATTCTCAAGAAAGGTGTTCGGTTGTCTAAATTTGAAGCTAGAGCTTATGAGGGCATATTTGTTGGTTATGCTACAAACTCTCATGCTTACCGTGTCCTCAATAAATCCACGGGACTTATTGAGGAGACGTGTAACGTGGAGTTTGATGAGAATAACGGCTCCCAAGTGGAGCAAAGTGGCACTTGTGATGTAGGTGATGAAATTCCTCCTCAAGCCATAAGAAGAATGGGTGTTGGTTTCATCCTACCCATTGAGGAACCCCTTGTGGCCGAAGGAGAAGGACAATGCTCCACTCAAGTGGAGCCATCACCAACCCAAGGCCCACACGCTTCTGAAGAACAAAGTGAAGGCCCTCAACCTCATGAACAAGACCAAGGGTAAGATCATACTCAAGACGGTGTTGACACACCAAGTGATGCCCAAGGTCAAGTTCTCTCTCCCGAGCAAGTTCAAGATCAAGAACAAGTTCATGACGCTCAAGATGATCAAGTAACCGCTCCTCAACTCACCACCGAGGAGGAATTAGAGCGTCGTGCCGCCAAGGTTGCTTCCAAGCTCTCCACCAAGGATCATCTCATGACGAATGCGCTTGGAAGCTTAAGAAAGGGGGTAAGCACTCGTAGACAATTAGAAAATTATTGTGAGCATCACGCGTTTGTCTCTTGTGTGGAACCCCACAAGGTCTATGAGGCGCTAGAAGATCCGGATTGGCTCAATGCCATGCACGAAGAAATCAACAACTTCGAGCGCAACAAAGTGTGGAGATTGGTGCCAAGGCCAACGGGGAACCACAATGTCATTGGAACCAAGTGGATATTCAAGAATAAGCAAGATGCCCATGGGATTATCATTCGCAACATCGTTTGGTAGCACAAGGCTACTCCCAAGTCAAGGGTATCGACTACGGTGAAACCTTTGCTCCCGTTGCTCGTCTTGAATCCATTCGCATGTTGATTGCATATGCTTCTCATCATAACTTTAAGTTACAACAAATGGATGTGAAGAGTGCTTTTCTTAATGGTCCCATTAATGAATTGGTTTACGTCAAGCAACCCCCCGGGTTCGAGGATCCCTACTTTCCCGATCATGTGTATCAAGTCGATAAGGCACTCTATGGCCTTAAACAAGCCCCACGTGCGTGGTATGACCACCTTACCGAGTTGTTACAAGACCGTGGTTTTGAAGTTGGGCTAATCGACCTCACTCTTTTTACTAAGAAGGTCAAAGGGGAGTTGTTTGTGTGCCAATTATATGTTGATGATATTATCTTTGGTTATCCTAACAAAGCTTTCAATGAGGAATTTGCCGCTCTCATGACCTCAAAGTTCGAGATGTCCTCCATGGGAGAGTTGAAGTTCTTTCTAGGGTTCGAAGTGAAGCAAAGAAGAGAAGGAACCTTCACCAATCAATCCAAATACACTCAAGACATGCTCAAGAGATTCAAGCTAAGTGACGTCAAGCCGGCCTCCACTCCAATGCCCACCAAGTGCCAACTTGACTTAGATCCCAATGGTAAAGTGGTGGATCAAAAGGTATATCGTTCCATGATTGGATCCTTGCTTTACCTTTGTGCATCTAGACCGGACATCATGTTGAGTGTGGGAATTTGTGCACGGTTTCAAGCCACACCTAAGGAAAGTCACTTTGTGGCGGTCAAACGAATCTTTCGATATTTGGCTCATACCCCAAACTTTGGCTTATGGTACCCAAGAGGATCAAACTTCAAGCTTGTAGGGTACTCGGATTCCGATTGGACGGGAGACAAAGTGTATAGGAAGTCCACTTCCGGAGGGTGCCAATTCCTTGGTTGCTCTTTGGCAAGTTGGTCTTCCAAAAAGCAAAGTTGTGTGTCTCTCTCGTCCACTGAGGCGGAGTATGTTGCCGCCGGTAGTTGTTGTGCACAACTTCTATGGATGTGGCAAACTTTAAAGGATTACGGTGTCACTTGTGACAAAGTGCCTCTTTGGTGTGACAATGAAAGTGCCATCAAGATTTCTCTCAACCCAGTGCAACACTTCAAGACGAAGCATATTGAGTTTCGGTATCACTTCATCCGGGATCACATTAGGCGAGGAGAGATCGAGCTCAACTATGTCAACACTCATGACAACCTTGCAGATATTTTCACGAAGCCCTTGGATGAAGCAAGATTTCGCGAGTTAAGGCATGAGCTAAATATCATTAATTCGAGCAATGTGGCTTGAACCCGTGCACACCCTACCACGCTCATTTTGTTGTCTAGTTTAGGTGTAGGCATGGACATAGGGGGAGTGTTGTTCTCTCAATGAACTCTCCCCCCCCCCATTATGCATAAATTGATCAAGTCTTTCACTTTAGCCATTGTTGATGGCACTTGTGCTTCAAAGACGAGTTTTGGTCATGGGCCCAAGGTTAAAATCTTCGCGGTGCCATACCTTTTGACTCAAACATAGGTGGCCACGGCCACCGCCCTCTTTTGAAGAGGTGTGTCTTGGTCGTTTGCTGGTGTGTTTTTTTTCTCTTTTTCTCTTGCCGTTTTTGTCGGTTCGTCGAGCTAAAGCCGTGTCTGTTTAGTTGCCGTGGCGTGCTGGGCGGTACTACCGCTGGTGGTGCGCGGTAATACCGCTCGTAAGCGGTACTACCGCCCCCCAGCACGGTACTACCGCTGGGGGACGAGAACAGGGGGTTAAGTCGGGGCAGGGGGAGGTTTCTTCTCCCCCATACCCATTCACTTCGCCCCTCTTTTCTCTTCCTCTCTCCAGCCTCCTCTCGCCGCGGGAGGGCTCCGGCGGATCTCCGTCTCCGGGGCGTACCTCTCCATTTCCTTTGGTAGACTCGATTCCCACCTCGTCCTCTTGCCATGGATGCCGGTATTGCCCCCGTTCCTTCTTTCGTTTTGTCTCTTTTTCAGTTCTTGTTTCTTAGGGGCAATGGTGGTTGCATCTCTAGATTTTTGGCTAAATCTAGGCTTGAGTTGGTTGGAGAAGGCAACTAGACTATCTCGATTAAAGTTTGGTAGGATTATTTTTGAATTTGGTAGGCCGGTAGTGCCGGATCTGACCACGGTAGTAGGAACCCGCTGTTTCACCGCCTCGTGCTATAAGAAACTGTTGTTTATCCACCTCAAGCAGTACTACCGCTCTCTTTGGAGCAGTACTACCGCTTTACCTAGAGCGGTACTACCGCTCCCTTTGGGGCAGTACTACCGCGGGCAGGTCACGGTACTACCGCTGCATGCCAATTTCCTTCATTTTCCTGCCTTACCTTGATCTTTTTGTTGATTTTGTTGGCTTATGCTCGTTCTTTCTGGTTGTTTTGCGTGTTCTTGTGTTTGGCTCTAGGTGATGACCTTTCCGAGCAGCAAGGTCGCCGTATCAACCCCGGGCGTGCCACATCAAAACGCTACCGCACCTCAGAGCCAGCCGGTGGTTCCTCGAGCACCCAACCGCCTCCAGCAAGTGCATCTGCAAGTGTTCCTCCACCTCCTCAGCAATCGAAGCGAGCTGCCAATAAGCCAAAAGGGAAGACTGTGACTGAGATGACCAACAAGGAGTTTTGGGAGAAGCGTCGCTGCAACCCCTATGCGGTGGACCAAGAACCCACTTTGGTCAACCGCCCGTTCTAGAACCGTTTTCAGTTTGCCATCTACTTTGATGTGATCAAGGCCAAGAAGAATCTTTTTGTTGATGTTCGCTCCATTGACACTGATGCTATGGAGAAGGACCCGGAGTACTTTGGCGAAGCTCTTCAGATGTGCACTCAGCTGAACATTCTCAGGATCATGCAATTCAATAAGGATTTCGATGCGGATTTGGTGGCTCAATTCTATGCCACCGTCCATCTTGGGACGGATGTCGACAGGACTCTGACATGGATGACCAATGGCAAGCTGCTTTCTGTCAAGTGGAAGGCTTTCATGGAGTTACTTGATGTGGTGGATACCGGGCTTGCGACTCCTGTCGGGTTCCGCCCTCACCGCAATGCTACGTCCACCCACAAGCAAGCCCTTTGGCCATACTGCACTGTGAAGGTTCACCCAGTAACTGAGAAGAAGACCTATGAGCTGTCTCCGTATTTGGACATTCTTCATCGCATATTCCGTGAGACTCTCTTCCCTCGGATCGGGCATCTGGATATGGTCCACTCTTACCTCGTGGACATACTCCTTTCCTGTCAGCATGAGAAGGAAGCAAGCACTGGAGAGAGCCTGGATATCTCTCATGTCATGTGGTCTGAACTTCTATCTGCCGTGTCTGAGCGCAAGTGTCCTATCTATGGTCCATTCATCATGAGGCTCATTGAGAGGGCCTGGGCACAGACTTATCCCAGAGTGCTGCTAGAGACTGGAGACTTGGTTTCTCATGAGATCAAGCGTCTGAGGAAGAAGAACAACTGGACAGTGCCTCACACAGGGGGTCCATCTGCTACTGCTGCCACAGGGGGTCCGTCTGCTGCTGCTGCTGCCATGGGGACCAAGGGTGAGGCTGCTACTGATGCTCATGAGGAGAACTTTGGCCCCTCTAGTGCAGAACCGTCATGGGCACAGAAGCTTAAGCGCAAGATGAAGAAGCTTTTCTGCATGGAGTCTCATGGTCAGTACATGACTCATGTGGCGGAGAAGCATGCCAGGACGCGCCACAAGGAGCTCATGCGCCAGATGGGAGCAACAGTTGCCAGTGGGTCTGAGGGTCAGATCACTGAAGAGGAGGACTGGATTCATCAGAATTGCCACTGGACCGACTCCGATGCTGAACAGCAGTTTTCGACCCACAATGAAGATGCAGAGATGTGATGTTCAAGATCTTCCTCCTCCCATCACCTGGAGTCATAGTGTCACTCTATGCCCTTTTTGGTGTCTCGCTGCCAAAGGGAGAGAGAGTGTAGGGATTTGCTTCTTGTGTCGTGCTTTGAGTCGTCTTGTGGTTTCTTGTGTGTTCTCTCGATGTCCTTCTTTGGTTTGGTTTGGTGTGAGATCTAAGTTCTAGACATATGGTGTGAGACATATGCTCCCTATCGCTACCTTATTACTTATGTCATTTCAGAGTACTGTAGTTTATTGTGAGATGCATGCTTGTCCTGTTTATTCACTTCTCTCATATATCTTGTGCTTAGTATTGTTGGACTATAAAATATAGGGGGAGTGTTGATCCAAATGTGTGTGTCGTGCCATCTCTTGGTGCACACATTCTTGGGGAGCCCGTCTATATTTTGTAGTTCTTAGCTTTCTTCGTTTTATTTCTTTTCCTTGCGCAAATCCCTAGTTGTCATCAATCCACCAAAAAGGGGGAGATTGTTACGGCATATCTCTCTCAAGGTAGTTTTGGTGATTGATGACAACATGTTTGCGGACTAATCTTGTGCTTTGTTTAATTCACAGATTCTCCCCTGGCACGAGATGCCTTCTTCCCCTCGGAGTGTATTTCAAGACGGTGTAGCTCTTTCGTTTCTTTCTCGGTGGACTAGTTGCGTAGAGGGCACCGTACTATCAAGAGGGGGTCCGCTGGGGTTTTGCATGGGTGGAATCATCACGTACACATCAGCTTCTCACCCTCCGAGCATTTCCTTTCCATTGAAGAGATCTCTCCTCTCTCTTCCTTGTCCTGTCTGTGTCAAAGCGGTAGTACCGCGCACCCAGGGGTAGTACCGCTGAGGAGTCACAAGCGGCAGTACCGCTCCACAGCGGTAGTATCGCCCGTGGCTCCACAGCAGTAGTACCGCTGGGGGCCTGGCACCTCCGCCTTGTCCTCAGCATCTTTGAGAGATTTCTTCTCTCTCTCTCGCGCGCGCCCCAGCGGTAGTACCGCACTGCCTGCGGTACTATGGCCGAAGGGTCACAAGCGGCAGTACCGCTCCACAGCGGTACTACCGCCCTTGACCCCACTACCGTAGTACCGCTGGGCAGTCTGGCTCCTACCGCCTCGATTCGAGAGGTCTTTTTCTCATGTCGAGTTTTGCGGCACTAGTCACGGTTGTAGTGGCGGTAGTACCATTCCAGGAGCGGTAGTACCGCCCTACCACCGCGGTAGTACCGCATTTGGGTCCGTTCCCTACTGGTCTCCTCAGCGCGGTAGTACCGCTGGCTGGCGCGACAGTACCGTTGTCCTGATGGTAGTACCGCCCCCTCTCAGCGGTAGTACCGCCCTGTGCGGGGCTGGTTGGTGGGGGGGCAACGGGATTGTTGCCCCCACTATAAAAGGGAGTCCCCTTCTTCCTTCTCACCTACCTCTTCCTCCCCCAAGCTCCATTTATTGCTCAAGCTCCATTAAATACTTCAAGCTCCATTTTCGCCCGATCTATCTCTCTAGCCAATCAAACTTGTTGATTGGCTCGGGAGTGGTTGAGAAGGCCCCGATCTACACTTCCATCAAGGGATTTTCGATTCCCCCACTCATCCCTAGCGGATCTTGTTACTCTTGGGTGTTTGAGCACCCTAGACGGTTGAGGTCACCTCAGAGCCATATTCCATTGTGGTGAAACTTCGTGGTCTTGTTGGGAGCCTCCGATTAAGTTGTGTAGATTGCCCCAACCTTGTTTGTAAAGGTTCGGTCGCCGCCTTCAAGGGCACCAATAGTGGAATCACGGCATCTCGCATTGTGTGAGGGCATGAGGAGAATACGGTGGCCCTAGTGGCTTCTTGGGGAGCATTGTGCCTCTACACCGCTCCAACGGAGACGTACTTCCCCTCAAAAGGAAGGAACTTCGGTAACACATCCTCGTCTTCACCGGATCCACTCTTGGTTATCTCTTACCTTTACTTGTGCAAGCTCTTTAGTGTTTCTTCCCTTGCTTGCTTGTATGCTTGTTGTTATTGCATCATATAGGTTGCTCACCTAGTTGCACATCTAGACAACCTACTTTGATGCAAAGTTTAATTTGGTAAAGAAAAGCTAAAAATTGGTAGTTGCCTATTCACCCCCCCCCTCTAGTCAACCATATCGATCCTTTCACCAACAGATGAGGAGAAAGCAGTTGCGAAGAAGCTGAAACTTGCACTGCATCAAGAAGAAATTTGGCTCCGACAGAGATCGAGAGTCCCGTGGTTATGGGAAGGAGATCAGAACACGGGTTATTTCCATGCTCAGGCAGCTCAGCGTAAAAGGGCGAACATGATAGAGAAGCTCGTCCGTGCTGATGGAACAATTTGTGATACTCTAGAAGAAGATCGCGATGAGGTTCAGAGCTTCTACGAGCAGCTCTACACTTCGCAAGGCTTCAATCAGATGCAAGAGCTTTTGGATGTTATAACTCCCCGGGTGACACCTTTGATGAATACTGATCTTGAAAAACCATACACAGAAGAGGAAGTTCGTAGAGCTCTCTTTCAGATGGCCCCATCAAAGGCCCCATGGGTGGACGGATTTACAGCGGGTTTTTATCAGCGCCACTGGAAACTGCTCAAGGATGATATTGTTCCAGCAGTGCTTGATTTCCTAAATAGGGGAGAACTGCCAACGGGCTTAAATGACACGTCTATAACTCTTATCCCGAAGGTACGTTTTCCACAGAGAATTACCCAATATCGCCCTATATCACTCTGCCCGGTTTTGTATAAGATCGCTGCCAAAGCAATCGCTAACCGAGTTCGTGAGTGTTTGGATGAGATTGTGGGTGAAGAACAGAGTGCTTTCGTCCCCGGCCGGCTGATAACCGATAATATCCTCATTGCACATGAGAGCGTGCATGCAATGAGAAGAAGGAAAAAAGGGGGCAATCCAGTTTGTGCAATCAAGCTAGACATGATGAAAGCCTACGACCGTGTCGAATGGCACTATCTACAGGCCGTCATGCTCAAACTTGGTTTTGGAGTGGAGTTTGTTCGCCTTGTCATGAAGTGTGTCTCCTCTATCAGATTCTCCATCCGTGTCAATGGCGAGCTCCTTCCGTTTTTTACCCCGTCGAGGGGTTTACGACAGGGGTGTCCCATGTCTCCTTACCTTTTCTTGCTGTGTGCGGAAGGACTAACTTCATTATTGAATCGTTTCGGTGGACAGGAGGTGGATAAAGGTATAAGAGTAAGCTACCGCTCACCATGGATCAACCATCTCTTGTTTGCGGACGACAGTTTGATTTTTATGCAAGTAAAGGAGTAGAGTGCTCACAGACTAAATGAGATTTTGAGAATATATGAGGAAGGTTCGGGCCAAGCGGTTAACAAGGAAAAGAGCTCTATTTAATTTAGCCCAAACACTCCGGCTCCGACTAAGTTGCTGCTAAAGCAAACACTGAATATTTCAGTGGAAGCTTTTAGCGAGCGCTATCTGGGTCTACCCACCGCTGTGGGTAGGATCACAAGTGGGACGTTCGATCATATTGGGGAGAGGATTCGAAACAAACTCCAAGGCGGATCAGAACGTCTGATTTCCTGTGCTGGACGGGAAGTCCGGATTAAGGCGATTGCCCAGTCCATTCCCATGTTCAGTATGAGTTGCTTTAAGCTAACCAAGAAGGTATGTAAGAGTCTTGTCTCTTACTCGGCTAAATATTGGTGGAGTAGTTCCCTTGATCGCAGATCACTACACTGGAAAGCATGGGACACTTTAACCAAGCCAAAGGCGAAAGGAGGGATGGGATTCCGGGACCTCGAGCTATTTAACACGGCTCTCCTCGGGAAACACGGATGGCGATTGCTGACAAATCCTGATTCCCTGTGTGCTCGAGTTCTCAAAGGAAGATATTACCCTACATGTGATTTTATGCAAGCCACAGCCTCTCGGTTCTCCTCTTCAATTTGGCGCGCTATCATCGCTGGGAGGGACGGCACTACAGTTTCTATATGGAATGACAAGTGGATTCCGGGCACTATATCTATGACACCGGTCTGCAGAATTGGCACTGGTCAGGTGAATTTTGTGGCGGACCTCATTGACCCCAGCAATGGGTCGTGGCTGGTGGATGTGGTGCGCGAGAACTTCATACCCCCAGATGCCGATGCTATTCTCAACATTCCATTGAGGCAGGGAGGGGGTGATGATTCGTTGGCATGGGCTTTTGAACGATCGGGTTGCTACACTGTGAAATCAGCGTATCGTGCTCTAATGACTCGCAATGAGCATATCGTGCTCTAGAGGAAGGGACGACTACCGAATCTTCAACGACAGATAAACAGATGTGGTCTCGTTTGTGGAAGCTCAAAGTCATTCCCAGAGTGAGAGTCTTCTGGTGGCGGGTGTTGCAAGGCATTCTCCCCGTCGAAGCCACTCTGAAATACCACCATATTGCGACGGTAAGCACATGCAAATTGTGTCTTCATTCTGACAAAGATATGATGCACGCACTACTGGAGTGCCCTCAGGCCAGGCAGTTTTGGGATGCAACACCAGAGTGGCTAAATGTTAAAAGGCTGACCCTGCACGCGCTAACCTGGTCAAGGGATATCCTATGTGACGATATATTTTCAGAGTCTGAAAGAGCAACTCTAGTGACTGTTATGTGGACGATTTGGACCTCTCGGAACAATATCACCCATGACAAAGCTGCGTTCAATCCTAGCCAATCCATGAGAAAGGTGCGGGAAACCCTAGCAGTTCTGGAGCTGCCTCGTGAGCATGCCCGTAGTTTTCCGGGCCATGGCTGGCGCCCACCAGAGTTGGGCTGGATCAAAATAAATACTGATGGAAGTATTGCAATGGATGCAAGAAGGGGAGGGATAGGGGGAGTTGCTCGATCTCGGTCTTCCTTTCTTGCGTCATGGTGCAAACCCTACTCTGGGATTACGGATCCGCTGATAACTGAAGCTCTTACCATTCGCGACGGAGTCATCTTCGCTCGTCTGAGAGGCTATGCAGATGTGGTTTTTGAGTCTGACAATTTGGAGATTGTGAATCTCTGGAATTCGCGCCAAACATCCCGTGCGGTGGTGGCGCCTATCTTCTTAGAAATTGGGGAGCATGTTCCTTCTTTTAAGTCTTTTGTAGTTCAACATGTTGGTAGGGCAGGCAACGTCTCCGCTCATCTCTGTGCAAAGCAAGCGAGCACTTTAGATGTTACGGAATGTTGGCTTGAGTCTACTCCTAGTTTTCTTGTAACCAGCCTCCTAGCAGATTCTGCTGGTGCTGTCGATGTTGAATAAAGAGCTCCCGATTTACTCTCAAAAAAAAGAATCAATCCCGAGTCTCCTGGCTGATAGGTAGTGCTGCTAGCCAGCAAGGCATGCCCGAGTTCGTGCTAATACAGAAGGCGCAACCTATCTGAGGAAAATGATCCGATTTGTCATTGGATTTTTCACAGTTTCTCTTATCTTCAAGGTAGTTTTTTTGTTTCTTTTCCCACCTGTTTAATTTCTTTTCTTTCTCAGTTTTCAGTATTTTTCTTTTTTACTTTCATTTTTCTCTATTTTTCTTTGGTTCCTTCTCAGTTTTTTCCTTTCTTTCTTTTTTCTTCGGTTTCGTTTGGTTTTTTCTCGTATTTCATTATTTTGCATTTGTTCTTTGTTTTTCTTTTGCCAGCTCGGTTTTTTATCGATATTCATTGGCTTCTCGTTTTGTTCAACACGTGTTAAATGTTTTTCATTACACATTCAACATTTATCGTATACAAGAGAAACATTCTTTTATGCACGTTAAACATTTTTAAATTCATGATTAACATTTTATAAGAACTTATTTATGCTTAGTTTTTCCATACACATAGAATTTTTTTATATATCAAATATATTATTGTAATACACGATTAACATCTTTCTAATACAAAATTAACATTTTTGATACATGGTCAACTTTTTTCCATAAACATTTTTAGTATTTTCAAGTGTGTAATTAACATTTTCAAAAACAAGATTAACATTTTTTAATACATGTCAACATTTTTTATATACACAATTAACATTTTCAAAAGTTTGATTTACATTTTTCATATTTCTATACACATTTAACAGTTTCAAATGCTTGATTAACATTTTTCAAACCCAACGTTTAATTTTATTGACTACATGGACCAAAAAACTTCTATAGACATTTTAACATTATTCAAACGCTATATTAACATTTTTTAAATATTTTTTAAATAAATAATCAATTTTTGTTACATACACATTCTATTTTGATATACATGGAAAATATTTCCTCTATACACAACTAGTATTTTTCAAATGCTTGTTTAATTATTTTTAAATTGTTTACATCATGTGTTTTTTGTAATATACTTATTTATAATATTTTGAAACTGTAAATAAAAGTTAAAGAGCAAAGAACAAAAGCAAAAAACGTTGAAAACAAAACGAGGCTCTGCCCTCCCGAGCATCTGGGCTGGACCATGTCGCTTCCCTCGGCCTCCCTAGAAGCGAGGTATAGCCGCGCCTGTCTCGATGCTTATTATCATCTCAGGAAACAAAATGAAAGTGCGTATCATGTGCGACTACGTCTCACCTATTGCGGGATATAACATTTTTCTAAAAAAAACCATGTCGAGATATTTTGTTTGGTGGCAAACCCTATGTCGAGATGGTAGCTTGCGTTGAAACCAGTTAGTGGATCGGCTGAGTACTGATAGGTTATCTTTTATATTTTAATTGCCTTCATTCGTTAGTTGTTTTGTTTATTTTTTTCCTTTTCCTTTTTTCAAACTTTGTTCATATTTTTGTAATATTATAAATAATAAAATAATATATACCAAATATTAGTTTACTTAATTTTAAAAAAGTGTTCAGCATCCATTTAAAAGATATCCATGCAGTGTAAAAAATATACCGATAATATTACAAAAATGTTCATACGATGTATAAAATTTGTTGGTAACTTTTAAAAAATGTGCATTTGATTTTAAACTTTCATGCGTGTCAAAAATTTGTTCATGATGTTTTTAGAAACTATTCACCTAATTTAATAAAAATGTGTTGTGCCATTTAAAAAAACTTCTTGATGTTGAAGAAAACTGTTCATCTGTTTTAAAAATATGTCCGTGACATTTTTAGAAAATGTTTATACAGTAAAATATAAGAGAATGCTCGTGTGATTTTAATATCATTTCGTACCATTCAAAAAGTTGTTCACTGTTTTTTTAGAAAAAAAGTCCTAACACTTAACAAATGTTTTGCACATTTAAAAAACGTTCAACATGTGTTAACAAAAATCTTGAACGTGTATGTAAAAAATTAGGCAGTGCGTTCAACATGTACATGCTAAAATGACACATGAGCACAAAGTGAATGAAATAACCATACGTCCTTGAGGGCAGCCCGGCGGCTCGGAAGGGAAAAGGAGAAAGCGAGGAAATGCAGGAGCTGTCACGAGGTCGACGCGACGCCGGGTCTGTCCCTGCATCATTACTGCCTGATTTGATCGCTTGGCTTGTGGTCATTGGGCTGAGCGGAGCGGCTCGGCGGTGACAGCGACGGCTCATCCGATCTGATCCGCCGCCAGGAGAAAAACTTCGCTTCCGCTCCGGCTTTCCATGCACGCCGCCGGCCGGCGCCATTGCTTTGCGTCGTCTGCCATGCCATGGCAGTTGGCAGGGACGAGACGAAGCAAACAAACCAAGCGAGGCCTGCTCTCGTCAAGCGTGGCTGCGTACGGATCCTCTAATCATCATCATCGCCACATTGTCGTGTGTTTGGTTCACCTTCACCACGATCGATATGCCGCGGAGCGCTCTGCGCACCATAGTGGAGTAGGCGGGGAGCAAACAGATGGATTGCCGTGCTAGCATCCCATTTTCCTGCTAATGGTGCTCAACCATATCTTG
This sequence comes from Triticum urartu, assembly GCF_056163025.1. NCBI lineage: Eukaryota > Viridiplantae > Streptophyta > Magnoliopsida > Poales > Poaceae > Triticum > Triticum urartu. The sequence continues at coordinate 577,100,402 of NC_141878.1, read as the reverse complement.
ATTGACTGGAGGTGTCGACTTCGACATGTCAATTGCAAGTGGAGCGAGGCATTCCACTGCACAGCTTCTCAAATTAAAGCCAGTGCATCCAGAATCAGCCTAGCTGGTTTAGGAGAGGTCTGCTTCGGTACGCCTCCCTCGCTTAACGTATAAGGGCATTTTGGGCATACGATGCTTAACGTATCCTGCGCCGTATGCGGCGTACCCATACAGGTAGAGCCGAGCGCACGGCTCGAGACCATACGGCCGGCTCGCATCTACCCTCTCCCCGTCGTGTAAAAAAAAACCACGACCTGCGTTGATCACGCGGCCCGTTCCAACGTCGCCCTGCCCCGCCGATCGCCGCCCTTACCCGCCGATCGCCGCCTTTCCCCGCCGATCTAGCCGTGATTACGCTGTCAATTCCAACGTCTTCTCGTCCGGCCGATCGCCGCCTTTCCCCGCCGATCTAGCCGTGATCACGCTGTCAATTCCAACGTCTTCTCGTCCGGCCGATCGCCGCCTTTCCCCGCCGATCGCCGACCATTTTCCCCGTCTTCACCCGGGATCTGGCCGACGCGGACGTTGTTGGAGTCGCCCGCCGTACGTGATGTCGCCTCCGTGCAGGTCGTCGCGGTGACATGGCTTACGTGGACGCCGTCGCCGCCCGCAACTCCGTGATCAACCTCTCCGGGAACGTCCTCGCCGTCTGCAGCCACGCCAGGCCGGCTGAAGTACACGTGCACGCCATGTAAGCCGTCTAGTTTGTCAAAAAAATTGTATCTGTAAATAATTATGTGCAATCACTTGTTAGATAAGAAGTTGTCATCTGTATGATCGTAGTACATTTAATTTGATTTAAAATTGATAGATCAATTTTTATTATAATATTGCAGTGTTGGTTGTGAGATCATTCAATGGATAAAGAAACTGCATTTACGGATCTGTTTTTGGACACGAGTGAATGGGATGGTAGCGATAGTGTTGATCGAACGAATGGTAATGATAGTAAAGATGATGATGATGGCAGCGACAATGAATCCTGGTCGTCGTACGATAATTTACCTGAGGTGGATTTTCAAAAGAAGGAGGAGGGTGCTTGTAGTGAAAACATAAGTGTCGTGTACAATCTTTTCGTCGGATGAAGAACCATATGGTACTTAGATGTGCATATGATTTTTTTATGTGCAGGAGGATATTGACGTCCAGAACGAGGAAAATCATGGTGTTGAATCTTTCACGGATAACATAAGCCAGGTTCGGTCCAAAATTTAAGATATCACTGAATAATAAAAACTTGTTAATGACAACTTACACTTACTTATGTGGAATATTGTAGGCTAACTTTGATGGTTGGAGTGGTGATGATGAATATGAGCATGAGGATGGAGCTAATATGGACATTGAGGAAGCTGAAATCCAGCAACGTGCGCTGGAGACACAGTTGAAGGTTATGTGTATGACATTTACATCACAATGGGAGGCCTACATGTTCTATAATAACTACGCCAAAGACCGTGGATTCAGTATCAGAAAAGATAAGATGAAACGAGGAAAAGGACTTTCAACCACTGTTCGGTATAGGCGATACGTTTGCTCGAGGGCAGGAAAACGTCTCAGTAAATTTTTAAACCCAGAGGGCCGTACCCGCAGGCTAAGACCTGAGACTCGTTGCGAGTGTGGCGCACATTTAGTCGTGAAGTTGAACAAAGGACGTGGAATTTGGTTCGTGGCAGCTTTTATGGATGATCACTACCATTTGTTAGCTAGACCAGATGAGGTGGTATTTCTGCAGTCACATCGAGTGATGGAAGATCACCAGATAGCTAAGATCTTGGCGATGGAAGGAGCTGGGATCAGAAAGCATATCATCGTCGACAACTTTATTAGCAGGTATGGCTCGTATGATAAGTGTGGGTTTCTGAGACGAGACGTGTACAACCTATGTTGCCGAGAAAAAATGAAGTTGATTGCGAAGGGTGATGCTAACACAACAATCGGGATTATGAGGAGCAGAAAGGAGAAGGATCCAGACTTTTTATTTGAGTACGTGCTCGATAAGGAGGGCCGTTTGAAGAGCATGTTCTGGTGCGATGCACACTCGCGGCGGGACTATCAGTTGTATGGAGATGCGACTGTGTTCGACAACACGTATAAGATGAACAGATATGGTATGCCGTTCATCCCCTTTGTTGGTGTAAATAATCACCGTTGCACCATAGTTTTTGGTTGTGCCATTGTGTCCGACGAGACCGAAGCGACATACGTGTGGCTACTCCAGACATTCCTGAAGGCCAATTGTCAGAAAAGCCAAGGTCAATCATCACAAATGGAGACGCTGCAATGATACGAGCTATTCGGTTGGTTTTGGTTGATGTGTTGCACCGTCTCTGCTCATGGCACGTGGAAAAAAACATGCAGAAGCACCTTAATTACAAATCGCTAAATGAGTTCAGGGCACTCTTGTAGTACTCCACCTCTCCAGCCAACTTTGAGGCGAGATGGCAAGCTTTCGTCCGTAAATGGAAGACTGATAAAACCAGAAGAGTGACTGAGTAGGATGTACAGGAAGAGGAGTCTGTGGGCAGCATCATATCTGTCAGATGGTTTTTTTCTGGGTATGCGCAGTAATCAGAGGAGTGAAAGCCTTAACTCTTGTCTTCACCTTCACCTGGACGGCGGTATGACTATTGTTGACCTAGTTGTGCATTATGAGAATTGCATAGTTCGACTACGTGAGAACGAGGCGCATGATGAATGTGTTTCAAATCAGTCATTGCCACCATCAGTCACAGAATATAAGGATATTGAGAAGCATGCTGCCGAAGTATTCACTCATTCCAATTTTTATATTCTTCAACAAGATCTGAAGAAGATGGGAGAGCTTGAGATTTTTGAGACGCTAGTGCGAGTTGACTGCCACCTTCATCGTGACATGGAGAAATAACCGCAAATTTCAGTTCGGCGTGAATTATCGAGCTGAAAACTCTGAGAATATGATAGACTGCAGTTGTGGACGAATGCTTCGGAAAGGATTGCCTTGCAAACACATTCTGTATGTGTTGGTTCATCTGAAAATATCTAAAATACCTAAGTGTTGCATCCTTAAGATGATGTCGAAAGTTGCGAGAGGTGGGCTGCCTGCACAGCGAAAGAGTGACATGTTTGGCTGGGGTTGGACAGGGGCAGAGCAGCGTGCTCGCTATAGTCAACTCAGTATAACAGGAGCTGAAGCTTTTCATGTTGCTTCAAATGATCCATTCGTCTTTGATGAGTTGATGCAGTGTCTGCAGAATATAATAGCAAAGAAAAAGGTCCCTGATAATGATGTTGTTGGTAGTAGAAGAAATGTGCATGAGGAGCCACGTCAGCCGGAACAACATGTTGATGTCATAGGTGATCCCGTAAAAGTTTCCACGAAGGGCGCCCCTAAACAGAGCACGACAGGGCGGGCAAAGAAAGATCCAAATGTTATAAAAAATGGAAGACCAAAATCATTTTCTGAGAAAAAACCCGGTCCTCTTTGTGGCATTTGTAAGAAAGAGGGTCATAGACGGCAAACGTGCGCTGAGAATGAAAAGTAAGTTTTACATTATTTTAATTATTTTTTGGTTCTCTCTTTACAATTGTCTGATGAGTTGTTTACAATTTGTTATGTAGGAACTGGGCATAAAGATGAATTATTCATAATCAATTGAAGGCACTCGCAATTTTAGTTTATTTGTTTAAGGATAAGAGACATGGCACTTTGAGTTTATTCTTTAAGCCACCTTATTCGATGGAAGGCAATGTCACTTTCAGTTTATTTGTTTAAGGATTCGAGACATGGCACTTTGAGTTAATCTTTATGCCACCTTGTTCGATGTTATGAGACACGCGATTTCTATTGTTATGTGTGAAACATGATATATTTGTATGAGTGTGTTACTGCTGTCATGACTTTGTCAACTGATTAACATTTTTTAAATTTAATGTATGTGAAAAAATATTTGAAAAAAAGCCCAGCCGTGGCCGGGCACGCGCACGGACAGTATACTACAACGCCTTCTGGGAGGCCTTTCGGCCGGCGAGCGGGGAGGCCACGGCGTACAACAAGGCATTCATTACTATTCTTTAGCGAGCTTGTGAGAAGGCGAAGACGCGGGTATATAAACCGGTCGGGCGTCTCTCCGCGAGCGAGGTGGGACTAAACTTAGTCGGCACAACGCGCCAGCGTCCCCATCCGCACAAGAAGAGGATCGCCCCACGCGCCCGATGGGCGTCGTTTATGGGCCGACAGATCGCCATATTACCCCTCGGGATCGTTGCATGTGCCCGCTGGGTGGGGCGGGACAAGACCTCTGCCACCGGGCGCGCGGCTGTCGGTCGGTCGGCTGCTGGGCCAGCAGATCCGCGCGTGGCGCACGATGAATCGCGCTAGCCCGCACTAGCTGGACTGCGCGGGCCCGCCACTGCCTCGGCTGTCGGCCACCGCACGGGCTGGGCTGGAATATTCATCGGATCCAGTGCCGCTGCTGCCAGCACAATCAACGTGGGAAATTGTGCAGGTTTTGTCCACATCGCGCCAACTCAGGACGGCGGGGATATTTTCTAATAAGTAAATGACCGCCGCGAATAGAAACAACAAAAGTACATATAACATCGCAGCCGCAAACTGATACATTTTAGAACAGCAAAAATATTACTTCCCACACGCATTTAAATGTTTAGTCTCACACGAAAGCGATAAATAAAACATGAAAAATTGTCGAAATCTATCCCAATGCCATGTCGCAGTACAATCGTTCAAAGTATCCAACAACAATAGGGAAACCTTCTACGGGACTAAAACCCTACCGATGCTAATACCTATTCCTTCTCCATGATTTTAACAATTTTCATCTTGACCTTCTCTAATTTGTTCACCTCTGAAAAAATAATTTCTGCGACAATACGTAGCCTTGACTCATTAATCTCTTCCTGGTCAAATTCATGTGTCCAGCGATCTCCGTCCCAGTATTTTATGCACCACATCACAAAAAGTCCACAAGACACTCTGAAATAAATATGTGTGATCAGCTTAGGATATAGCATGCACTTCCTTGTACTCATTTAACTTACCCATCGTTTTGTCTCGGCACTTTATACTCATTAATTGGCCACGATGAGACATCTGAAATTTTTTTTTGATTCAAGAGTTGAGTTGGCCTCCATAATATCCTTAGAAATTTCAGCTCTCTGAAACAAATTAACAAACCAGAATTTAATGTATAACTCAATATTTTTCTGAATGCGAGTGCGAAAATTATAGCGTACCAGGGTGGCAATCATATTGCGAATTCTTTGGCTAATTGCACCATTAGAATTTGAGTCAAGAACTTGAAACTCCTCCTTGACGGTGTGCATCACTATGGTTATCCAATGATTATCATTAACGTGCATAGGAAAATACGCCTACATAGTAACCAAATGATGCTAGTGTAATTAAATAGTAATGTCTAATAAAAACAAATAAATATGAAAGCAATACCTTGTCCCGTCTGAAATACTCATCCATTACTCTTGCGATGACTTTTGTTTTCTTTGTAACATGTTCTGAATCTAAATCATTTACTGACTTGGTCTTTCCCCTTGCCCTACTCAACATAAATTTGGGGAACCACGCTGTTGATATGTAACGATCAGAAAAATAACGGTGTTGTAGGTGTTTACAATATGCATTGATGATCTGCATACATAAACAAAAAATTTCTATCAACTTGTGAAGTACAAATTAGAGATTTGTCAAAACCAAACTCATACTTACAGCGCCATGCAACCATTTAAACGTCAGGACATCGTGAAGCATAGCTGGCGTGCATATGTCCCCATCTGGTGGCGGCATATCGACCACGGTTCGGTGTGCATGCTTCTTTGTCGATGCTAGAGTCTCAACAAAAACTCTGACTGCCTCTATGTGATCCGGAGTCATATTAAGAGAACTTGCTAGAATTGAATGGGGTGACGATGCAAACAGATCTAAAACAATGCAGCTACAGTCATTAAAAATAAAAAAATACATAACGCGTGAATGAATTATAAAGTAGTACTTGACTTACTTTTTTTAACACGTTTCTTGCGGGTAATGAGAATGTCGTAGGGGGATTGGCAATATTTCGACTTTTTTTCTTTTGCGCTTACCATCATTTTCCTGACTGCCTTCACCATTACCTATGTTGCTCTCTGCCGGGAAACTCTCAAATGTGTCTTCGGACTTTATTGGTGACAAAGCATCCATAGACTCACACTCACCAGAAATATCAGCATTTTGCGGGGTTCGGGACATAGACGGAAAGTCTTTTGTACGTACAGTTGATGCCGAAGATGGAGAGTTTCCATTATCGTCTATAATGAAAGGATCAGTAGCTTCACCTTTACCCGGTGTCGTCGCCGGAGCACCCGTGTCATCGACGGGCACGGAAGTATCATTGATACCCGTGAAAGACGTTCGTACCTTTACGTCTGTAGGTGAATCAATATCTGGCCAATATTTTGATGACTTGTACTGGCCATTCTCCATCCCAACTCCTTCACCTACATTCTTCGATGAAACCGCGGACGTGCTTGGCTTTCTACTCCTGCCACCACCTTTCCGTTTAGGTTTCTTCGTTTCTTCCTCTGGGACAGTCCCTTCACGTGCTACCTTAGCACGTCTGTACTCTTCGCTAACGCAGTTTTCAATCTGTATAACAAACAAAAAAATAAATTAAAGAACAAATATAATTGATTACTATGTGCAACCAATAAGGACTATACTTATTGACTTAAATTGCCGGTGCCATGCCCGTGCATGTTGTCATAGTCGTCTCGCTTTTTCCCTTCCGTTTCTGGCCAGTTAAGCATTAGTGGGTATTCACGAGACAAAGGATCAAATGTATCCACCAATTGGCTCAACTTTTTCGCAGTATATATACTGCATGATAGTATGACACATAGATCACATAAAAATCATATGTACATACAACTATTACCAAATGACTTAGTACCTGAAGAAGAGCCAAGTTCCCGATAGGCCACTTGAATTTTTCAAGATCTTCGACCGATTTTTTAATAGCATCCATGCACACCCCCAACGTGAAATCGTTCCAATTGTATGACTTGATAGCGTTCACGTCCTCCATCATTTTTTAATAACGATAAGGAACAAACTTGGTGGATTGTGGTGCTAAAACTGTACGCATAAGAACCAGTATGACCCTTCTCACAAAATCATCATCATATGACTGAGCATCAACAATATTTTTTATCAACTCATCGATGAGGATTCGGCCTGTTCTTTTGTCTAGAAACCGATTCGGAACAATTTTTTGGCATCTAGTTGTACTGTTGCTATCATGCTACTGACATCATCACCCTTGTTATGTAGCCCGAATATGTCATAAACATCTTCATTAAGCACATTGATGCCGTCCGTATTTGGCCGAATAATAAATCGCTTTCTACTACTATCATACGTTGTAATCATAAATTCCAATAAATGTTTCCTCATTTTCACTGAAGGAATTCTCAACATACTGTCCAAATTTGTGCCACGTAGCATCATGCGCTGTCTGGGTGTGAATTTTCCCATCAATTCGCACCACTTCTCAACCGAGCAGTACACATCTCCCAATTCTTGCATTTTAAATAAGATGACAGTTATCTAACTAGTTACGAGATTCAAAAAACATTACATATGGTTTAATACCATACCTTCCGGCGTCTCGACGTGCACCGGCAGCCCCCGTTACCTAACCCCACCCGGTGTGGGTTAGTCGTGGCAGCCGCGTGCCCTCTGCCCACACCAGCGCGCTGGCCGACGGCCCGTCCTAGGGTTTAGGGTGCCGGCGACTTTGCCGAGACGGCACGGCCGGGCCTGAGATCCAAGTCGCGCGCAGATGCCGGATTGTATGGCCGCCATCAGGCCGGCAGGGAAGGGAGTTGGGACGGCCACGGCGGTACGACCGTCGGATCGGGGAGGGGTGAGGACGTGCGTGGAGGCGGCGGGGTTAGGCGGTCCTGGGGCGAGGTAATGGCGGCGTGGTTTCCATGCCATGCACGCACGTACGGCGTCATAGACATGGTCACGCCATAGTGGGCCACTTGGCCCGTCCCGTAAAACTACCGCCGGCTGGCCCACGATGCATTTATTAAAAACATGCATTGTACTTTAACATTTCAGTTTAATACCACATCGCTAAGCCAGCGCACCGTTGACTCCTTTATATAATTTTCTTTTGGTCAATGCACAAACATCTCAGTTTTTGGGACTATATTTGGAGGATATGTAGGATCCATGTGAGTCTTCACCTGCTCTGAGCTTGTGAAGGTTCACATGGATCATGCATATTCTTCAAAAAGAGAGCCATTATCTCCAATGTTTTTTAACGTCAGAAAATATTAATGCAATCATTCAAATTTTTTGCACACGCACTCATCACCAGGGCCATCATGCGTTCTCTTTTCGGACTCAGCCGGTGGACCCTAAACTTTTTGCACACGCACTCATCGACAGGTCCATCATGCGTGCAAGTTTTTATAATTTTCCGGCACCGTATGAATTTCCTATGGTTTTCTCCGTCAAACGCACCGAAAACACTGACCGGGCGTGACGCAATGTGCGTTTGGTGTCCGACGTCGTTCAAATCTTGCGTGGGGCCCTAAGATGGGCATGCCCACTGCCTCCCAAAATTGGATGACGTTTCGTGCATGCCACCTCGTACCACCAATGCAACCGGCAATGATCGGATATGAACGATGTCAGCCCCGTACTGCGTTTTCTTTTCGGACTCAGCCGGTGGACCCCAAACTTTTTGCACAGGCACTCATCGACAGGTCCATCATGCGTGCAAGTTTTCATAATTTTCCTACACCGTATGAATTTTCTATGGTTTTCTCCGTGAAACGCACCGAAAACACTGATCGGGCATGACGCAACGTGCGTTTGGTGTCCGGCGTCGTTCAAATCTTGCGTGGGGCCCTAAGATGGGCATGCCCACTGCCTCCCAAAATTGGTTGACGTTTCGTGCATGCCACCTCGTACCATCAATGCAACCGGCACTGATCGGATATGAACGATGTCAGCCCTGTACTGCGTTCTCTTTTCGGACTCAGCCGGTGGACCCCAAACTTTTTGCACACGCACTCATCGACAGGTTCATCATGCGTGCAAGTTTTCATAATTTTCCGGCACCGTATGAATTGCCTATGGTCTTCTCCGTGAAACGCACCGAAAACACTGACCGGGCGTGACGCAACGTGCGTTTGGTGTCCGACGTCGTTCAAATCTTGCGTGGGGCCCTAAGATGGGCATGCCCACTGCCTCCAAAAATTGGGTGACGTTTCGTGCATGCCACCTCGTACCACCAATGCAACCGACACTGATCGGATATAAACGATGTCAGCCTCGTACTGTGTTTTCTTTTCGGACTCAGCCTGTGGACCCCAAACTTTTTGCACACGCACTCATCGACAGGTCCATCATGCGTGCAAGTTTTCATAATTTTTCGGCACCGTATGAATTTCCTATGGTTTTCTCCGTTAAACGCACCGAAAACACTGACCGGGTGTGACGCAACATGCGTTTGGTGTCCGACGTCGTCCAAATCTTGCGTGGGGCCCTAAGATGGCCATGCCCACGGCCTCCCAAAATTGGGTGACGTTTCGTGCATGCCACCTCGTACCACCAATGCAACCAGCACTGATCGGATATGAACGATGTCAGCCCCGTACTGCGTTCCATTTTGGGACTCAGCCGATGGACCCTAAACTTTTTGCACACACACTCATCGACAGGTCCATCATGTGTGCAAGTTTTTATAATTTTCCGACACCGTATGAATTGCCTATGGTTTTCTCCGTCAAACGCACCAAAAACACTAACCGGGCATGACGTAACGTGCGTTTGGTGTCCGACGTCGTTCAAATCTTGCGTGGGGCCCTAAGATGGGCATGCCCACTGCCTCCCAAAATTGGGTGATGTTTCGTGCATGCCACCTCGTACCACCAATGCAACCGGCACTGATCGCATATGAACGATGTAAGCCCCGTACTACGTTCTTTTTTTGGACTGAGCCGGTGGACCCCAAACTTTTTGCACACGCACTCATCGACACGTCCATCATGCGTGCAAGTTTTCATAATTTTCTGGCACCGTATGAATTGCCTATGGTTTTCTCTGTCAAACGCACCGAAAACACTAACCGGGCGTGACGCAACATGCGTTTGGTGTCCGACGTCGTTCAAATCTTGCGTGGGGCCCTAAGATGGGCATGTCCACTGCCTCCCAAAATTGGGTGACGTTTCGTGCATGCCACCTCGTACTACCCATGCAACCGGCATTGATCGGATATGAATTTTTTATGATTTTTTCCGTGAATTTAATTCTATATTAAGTAGTGTTTTTAATATAATTACATAATATATTATATATTAAGTATTATTTTTAACATAACTACTAAATAAATTCCATATCAAGTACTGTTTTTTAAAAAGGGTATTTTCCAAATTATTATTACTTCTAAATTATAACAAAAACCTCTTTACTGTTATGAAAACTACTTTAGCCATTAATGCAAAACACATAAAAAAATGAACATTACATAAATTATTGAACATTTATACAATATGTAGGACTTTTCATTATTATTTATACAATACAACATTTATTTAAAAAAATTACTATTATTTTTGAAACAATAAACACATAACAAAAAAACAATGACACCGCGTGTTGGACGGCCCAGTGACTGTGCGCGACGGCGCGCGTGGGCCGGCCCATTGAGTGTGCGCGCGGTGCGGGGGCAGGGTCGGCGGGGATGACGACTAAAGTTTAGTCCCACCTCGCCCGCCGAACGACGCCGCGACCGACTTATATACCAACCTCCCACCACCGTTTCGAACTCCTCTCATTCCCGCCCCGTCCCGCCACTGCCCCGTCGGCCTGTGCTGCAGGCCGTAGCTGGGCCGAAAGGCCGGACCTTTCGCCACCCAGCTTGATCGGGCCGGACCGATTAAGCGCAGTTGCGGCATGCAAGCACAGGTGGGCTTTTTTTTTGCATCACAATTTTATTGCCTTCTATGAGTCACGGCGCGGAGGGAGGTGGAAGGGGCGCTTTTTTAGTCCCACCTCGCGTGCCGAGGGACGCCACGACCGGCTTATATACCCGCGTTCGTGCACATTGCTATATGCGACAGTTAGTAATAATTTGGTTTGACTTTGCACTGCTAGCGGCGGCATTGCCGCACTGCCCGGTCAGTATAAGCTCATTACACTGTCCGGGCAGTGCGGTCGTGTACTGTTAGCAGTGTAAACTCAAATCATATCATTACTATCTGTCTTATTTTTTATTATTTGCCACACTTTGCAAATTTCATGAGTAGTATCTACAATATTTTTTTGACATCCTTCAAATGAACCCAAATTACATTAGTAATATCTACCACCATATGTATAATGTCAATACAAATAAATTCTGTATTAAGTACTCTTTGTAATATAATTACTTAATAAATTCTGTATTAAGTAGTGTTTTTAATTCTATGTGAAGTACTGTTTTTTATTAACGGTCGTTTTCAAATTATTAGTTATAGCAATAAACTTATTAATTTATTTTCGACATCTTTGAATTTGAGGTCATTCCGAATATGTCAGGGTGACCATACCAACTCACTTGCAAAATTTCAGGTCATTCCGAATATGTCGAAAAATTGACCTCCTCCGGAGACCGTTCGGGCAGGACTGAAGGACCCGTCCGCAAGGAGTTTTTTTCGACATCCTTGAAATGAACTCAAATTTTTTTATAGTGTTCCTCCATCATCACTAGGATGCATGCCAAGTTTTGTATCTTTTTATCGCTTTATGAATTTTCTATAATTTTTTCTGTGAAAACAGCACATAGCACACCCCGGACGTGACACAACATGTTTTTGGTGTTCAAATACGTTCAATTCTTGGATTGAATGTCAGGGTGACCATACAAACTCACTTGCAAAAGTTGAGGTCATTCCGAATATGTCGAAAAATTGACCTCCTTCTCCGGAGACCGTTCGGGCAGGACTGAAGGACCCGTCCGAAAGGAGTTTTTTTTCGACATCCATGAGATGAACTCAAATTTTTTCCGTAGTGTTCCACCATCATCACTAGGATGCATGCCAAGTTTTGTGGCTTTTTTTTAATTTAGGAATTTTCTATAATTTTTCGGTGAAAACACCACATACCACACCCCCGGACGTGACGCAACATGTTTTTGATGTCAAAATACGTTCAATTCTTGTATTAACTGTGGGGGTGGGCATACCAACTGACTTGCAAAAATTGAGGTCATTCTGAATATGTCGACAAATTGGCCTCCTTCTCCGGAGACCGTTCGGCCAGGACCGAAGGCCCCGCACGAAAGGAGTTTTTTTCCGACAGCCTTGAAATGTACCCACATTTTTTATAGTGTTCCACCATCATCATTAGGATGCATGAAAAGTTTTCTGGATTTTTTATCGCTTTAAGATTTTTTCATAATTTTTTCATGAAAACACCACATACCACACCCCGGACATGACGTAATATGTTTTTGGTGTGCATGCATGACAAGTTCTCCGGAGACCGTTCGGGTATGAGGGAAGGCCCCATGCATGCATTTTGCGACTGATTTTTCTACAATTTCTGTGTCGATTATCGTCTCGTAACGTTGAAATGTATCTTTCCGTTTATTTTTTGAAGTTGCACGACTAATATCAAATTAAACATACGGATTTTTTCAGATAAGCGATTCCGAGTTCATTCATAATTCAAAATATTTTACATAACCGTAAACATAACCGAGCACTGCTCTTACATAACTTAGACCGAAATTTAAATAAAAACCCTAACACTAAACTACTCGTCGTCGCTAGCGCCAGTGAGGTCGACGACCGGGGCCATACCGCCGGCCTCTCCTTCGCCGCCATCGTCGCCATCGTCGTTGTCGTCGTCGTCGCTGAAATCCCACCAGTTGTCTCATGCGCCTGCTGCTCCTGCACCGCCGCTATGGCCGCCAGCCGCTCTCGTTCCTCACGAGTGGCCGCCGCCTCCTCCTCCTCTGCCGACCGGGCCAGCACCGCAAGTAGCCCCGGCGTGTCGTCGGGGTCTCCGTCTTGCGCGAGGGCGGCCTGCGCCGGCGGGATCTCGACCAGCGCAGGGGTAGGGGGCGCCTGCTGTGCCGGGGCAGTGGGGGCGGCTGGAGGTGGGCCGTGGCTGCGGCGACCATGGGAAGTGCCGTCCTCGCCGGTAATTGTTGGGTTTCATAGTAATTTCAAAAAATTTCCTACGCACACGCAAGATCATGTGATGCATAGCAACGAGAGGGGAGAGTGTTGTCTACGTACCCAACGCAGATCGACTGCGGAAGCGCTGACACAACGTAGAGGAAGTAGTCGTACGTCTTCACGATCCAACCGATCAAGCACCGAAACTACGGCACCTCCGAGTTCGAGCACACGTTCAGCTCGATGACGATCCCCGGACTCCGATCCAGCAAAGTGTCGGGGAAGAATTCCGTCAGCACGACGGCGTGGTGACGATCTTGATGCACTACAGCAGCAGGGCTTCGCCTAAACTCCGCTACAGTATTGTTGAGGAATATGGTGGCAGGGGGCACCGCACACGGCTAAGGAATAGATCACGTGGATCAACTTGTGTGTTTCTGGGGTGCCTCTGCCTCAGTATATAAAGGAGCCAAGGGGGAGGGGGCCGCCGGCCAGGAGGAGGGCGCAGGAGGAGTCCTACTCCTACCGGGAGTAGGACTCCCCCCCCCCAATCCTAGTTGGACTAGGATTCCATGAGGGGGAAAGAGGGAGAGGGGGGCCGGCCACCTCTCCTAGTGCTAATAGGACTAGGGGAAGGGGGGAGGCGCGCGGCCACCTTGGGCTGCCCCTTTCTCCTTTCCACTAAAGCCCATTAAGGCCCATATGGCTCCCGGGGGGTTCCGGTAACCTCCCGGTACTCCGGTAAAATCCCGATTTCACCCGGAACACTTCCGATGTCCAAATATAGGCTTCCAATATATCAATCTTTATGTCTTGACCATTTCGAGACTCCTCGTCATGTCCGTGATCACATCCGGAACTCCGAACAACCTTCGGTACATCAAAATGCATAAACTCATAATATAACTGTCATCGTAACCTTAAGCGTGCGGACCCTACGGGTTCGAGAACAATGTAGACATGGCCGAGACACGTCTCCGGTCAATAACCAATAGCGGGACCTGGATGCCCATATTGGCTCCTACATATTCTACGAAGATATTTATCGGTCAGACCGCATAACAACATACGTTGTTCCCTTTGTCATCGGTATGTTACTTGCCCGAGATTCGATCGTCGGTATTCCAATACCTAGTTCAATCTCGTTTCCGGCAAGTCTCTTTACTCGTTCTGTAATACATCATCCCGCAACTAACTCATTTAGCTGCAATGCTTGCAAGGCTTAAGTGATGTGCATTACCGAGAGGGCCCAGAGATACCTCTCCGACAATCGGAGTGACAAATCCTAATCTCGAAATACGCCAACCCAACATGTACCTTTGGAGACACCTGTAGTACTCCTTTATAATCACCCAGTTACGTTGTGACGTTTGGTAGTACCCAAAGTGTTCCTCCGGCAAACGGGAGTTGCATAATCTCATAGTCATAGGAACATGTATAAGTCATGAAGAAAGCAATAGCAACATACTAAACGATCGGGTGCTAAGCTAATGGAATGGGTCATGTCAATCAGATCATTCAACTAATGATGTGACCTCGTTAATCAAATAACAACTCATTGTTCATGGTTAGGAAACATAACCATCTTTGATTAACGAGCTAGTCAAGTAGAGGCATACTAGTGACACTTTGTTTGTCTATGTATTCACACATGTATTATGTTTCCGGTTAATACAATTCTAGCATGAATAATAAACATTTATCATGATTATAAGGAAATAAATAATAACTTTATTATTGCCTCTAGGGCATATTTCCTTCAGTAATGTCCCCGACGGTGCGGCTGGCCGCCGCGTCCCTGAACGTGTCGAGGACGATGTCGAAGTTCTTCCCGCGCCAGACCTGCGTCGGGCCCTCCGGTTGTACCGGCCACCAGGGAACGCGCGGAGCTGCTCCCTTGTCGGCGGCGGTCCCATGGTTGGGATGCCGTCCGCCCCGATCCGCCATGGCCTCGGCAACTTGGCTGCCGGCGGCACCATCAGGCCGTACCGGGCCAGATCCTCTGTGTCGCCGAGGGTCAGGCTCAGCGGCCAGACGCCGCTCGGCCACGCGCCCTCGTTGGAGTCGCTGGAAGACATTGCCGGCGAGGAGGGGGAGATGGGTGGGCGAGGAGAGGAAGAGAGATGGGCGGGGCGAGGGAGATGGCACGGCGTGGTGAGGGGCTGGCGCGGCCTTTTATAGACGACGGGGAAGGGGGGTGGGCGGGCAAGCCATCGGTGGCGCGCACCCCGAGGGAGAGGCGGGCGGCTGGCGGCACGGGCGGTGGCGTGTGAAAGCGAGGCAGCGGCGGCGTGTGAAGGCGCGTTGCGGCATCCGTGGCGTCTGGGCGCGGCAGCGGTGGCGTGGGAAGGCGCGAGGACGGCAAGCGCGGCAGGCGATGTGTCGGTGGCGTGTGAAGGCGGGCGGGCGATCGCCGCAGCGGCGGCAGCCGACCGGTCGCGTCAACTACCGGCCCGAGGCGGAAGGCTGGCGGCAGGCGCCCAGTCGCCGCACGCGCGGCAGTGGAGGGCGCGGACTACGAGGGTAGCAGGCGGGCGGCAGAAGATCAGCAGCGAGCAGTCGGCGCCTGCATGCACGCCGCCATTACTGCAAAGCAGTTAATTGCACGGCGATACGGCCGTCCGCGCCACATCCACACGTACGCCCCACCGGTCAACGCCGACTTTTTTTAATAAAACACGCCCTGCATCTGACATACTGGGCCCGTGGATGCTAACTGCTCGGCTCGGCTCGCGTGCTCACGGCTGCCAAGCGGCTCGGCTCGTCCTGCAGCCGCGTACACACAGGTGCGCGGAGTATCGGCGTGGACGCGCGGGGGGTAATTTTAAATAAGACGATCGTGCCCCTGGCAGCGAAGGTGTATGGGAGAATCTCAGCCCTTGATGTGTTTAAGGGGGTGTACCGAAGCAAAAGTGGGTTTAGGATGGACAGGTAAACAGAGTAGTACTACTCGATCGAGCAAGCTCCAAAACCGATGGACCGCATGCGGCCATGCATGCACATTTGGGACTGTTTGGTTTGAGATTAAGTTTGTCTAAAGTTGCCAACCTAAGATTAGTAAGGTTTGATCAACTTGTGTGGATGTTTGGTTCAAGACACACCTTAGGCAAGCCACACTAGGGTCTCACATCACATACACTTACAAAATGTGGCAACATTTACTTAGGTTTGCCAACTTGTGGCTTTTATTTTGAAAAACTAACCTTAGACAAATGTGGCAACATTATATGGCAAAGTGTGGCATGGTTAGGCCTAGAACCAAACAGCCCTGAAAAGTCACGGTGCTACGGTGCTAAACTAGTGTAAAATGAAAAAAAAATTAGAAACTATTAGCAGGTTCTTTACTGTTGGTATTTAATGTAGATATAAATAATCTGTTGGTATTTCACCATGAATTTGTATGTGTGTAATTACTAATAATGTACACATAGATCAGTAATTTGCAAATTATTTAAGCCATTTTAGTCTTAATTATATGAATTGAAAGAAAAAAAGTTAGGATACTGTACCTTATCTAACTTTACTTCTCTAATGTTAATGTTAGAGGAGCCAGTTCCCTTGGGCCATCGCATTCATGGCTCTCCAGCCCCACACATGTCAAGCATTTAGAGCTAGGATGGTTTACTGTCGGATGAGCACCAGTGCTGTGCTGGTAGAAACAGTGACAGAGGTGAGGGTCAGGGGAGCAAATGCATCAAATGCGGCTCACCTAACTAAATTCTGGCGAGGTACAGCCAGAGTGAGTGAAACATGTATCCATGGACAGCCAGGCATGGGAAGTGACATATCTCCGGGCCAATTATCATTTTTTTAGGCAATCCAGGCAATCATCTTTTTTTTTGTGAGGTAATCCGGGCCAATCATCTGTCACGGGTGGACTGGGACTGGGATTCTCAAGTGGGCGCGACAGCAACTAGGCCCACATGTCGGCCATACAGTACTAGTACGACTTAGGATCTGCGTCCATCACGGGTCCATGCCCTTCCAAAATTTGTCTGGCAATGCTCGCCTTTAGTTCACACTCCACGCGGCGACTTCACTGCAATCCAGTCGACCAGTCACCAATTATTTTGCGGTACTAGTAGTAGCAGTAGAAATGCTGCGGGTGCCTCGAGCGCAGCGTTTCGATGCCCCGGCTGATCCGTACCGGTCACAAAAAGTCATTAAAAATTTAAAAATATCTTTTTCATGGTAGAAACTTTATTGCGTGAGGTCTACTTTAATTTTTATACCATTTAAACATCTGCGTAGCTCTTAGCAAAAAAAGACAAACGAGTCAAAATAGTGGATGAAAAATAAACTTTTTTACAGACCTCGAATTTGCTTTTTTTGCCGAGAGTTGCTCCGATGTCCAAATAATTTAAAAAATGGAGCGGACCTCATGCATTAAAATTATCTACCGTGCAAAAAAGGATTTTTTATATTTTTTTTAGTATTTGCTTTGATTTTTTGCTTCAGCGCAGGGTGAAGATGAGCCTAGGCTCAAAAGTGGATTGTCGCGGTGCCTATCAGTTTTGATGTGATTACTCGTGTTCTCTTCCTCTTCCTTGTTCTTGCTGAAAATTTTGAAAACCCGATGCAGAACTCTCCTTCCCAAAGCAAATTACATGGACTTCACTACAAATCAGATGTCATAGCTTTTAGCATGTGAAATCAAATGTTTTATGACAATTTACGTTGTCATGAGGATGACAGTATGTAACACTATGCTTCCTAATTTAATAGAGTCCATATTCAATTGAGGTCTTCAATTGGAATTGGGCACCTGATTTTAACTAGGTCGATAATTTCTCAAAACTCTCTCATTCAATTCTTTTGTACTAGACACTATGCTTCTTAATTTTTAAAGCCTCGTAATTAATTAAGGTCTTGAATTTAAAATTGGGTCACCCGATTTTGACCGGATCAACAATTTTTCAAGGAGCTCCCCCCTTCAATTCTTGCAGTTCATTAGGTTTCCTAATTTTGAAGTTTTTTCATTCAATTGAGATATTCAATTTTGGATATGGTTTAAGATTTTGATCGGGTCAACAGTTTTTCAAATCAATTAACAGCAACAGGCCTGTAAAAACAGATCAATCTCACGCACCCTTCCACCACCTAGAAAAAAAAGCACCATCATGTCATATTATAACACCAATATAGTACATGCGGCCACCTACGTAGAAATTTTTACACATAAATATACTTTGGTTAGCGGATAACACAGAACCACACCATGAAAAGCCAATCCAAACATTGGATTATCGTGGTGCCTATCAGTTTTGATGTGATTACTCGTGTTCTTTTCCTCTTCGTTGTTCTTGCTCGAAATTTTGAAAACCTGACGCAGAACTCTCACTCCCAAAGCAAATTACATGGACTTCACTACAAATCAAACGTCATAGTTTTTAGCATGTGAAATCAAATGTTTTATGAAAAATTACGTTGTCAAGAGGAGGGCAGTCCTCTGTAACACTGTTCTTCCTAATTTTAAAGAGTCCACATTCAATTGAGGTCTTCAATTGAAATTGGGCACTTGATTTTAACTGGGTCAATAATTTCTCAAAACTCTCTCATTCAATTCTTTTGTACTATACACTATGCTTCTTAATTTTGAAGGCCTCATAATTAATTAAGGTCTTTAATTTAAAATTGGGTCACCTGATTTTTATCGGATCAATAATTTCTCAACGAGCTCTCCCGTTCAATTCTTGTAATTCATTAGGTTTCCTAATTTTGAAGCTTTTTTATTCAATTGAGATATTCAATTTTGGATTTGGTTTAAGATTTTTGATCGGGTCAACGGTTTTTCAAATGAATTAGCAGCAACCGGCCTATAAAAGCACATCAATCCCGCGCACCCTTCCACCACCGAGAAAAAGGGAAGCGCCATCATGTCATATTATAACACCAATATATTACATGCGGCCATCGAATGCGGCCATCGACGCAGAAATTTTTCCCACATAAATATACTTTGGTTAGTGGATAACACAGAACCACACCATGAAAAGCCAATCAAATCACCACGTTTTATAAATAAAAAACACACTCCATCTCTCCCCCACCCATCAAACTAAATATTCCATCAGTTTCAAAAATATAAGGCTACTAGTTTTTTGGAAACTCAATTTTTTTTAACTTTGACCAAGCTCAGAGCAAAAAATATCGACATCCACAGTATTAAACAAAAAATGTAAAAAAAATTGATGACGAATCTAATCACATTGATTTGATATTATGCATTTTCATATTTTTTTATCAATTTGATCAAACTTAAAAGGTTTGACCTTTCAAAAAAGTAATACACCTTATATTTGAAACAGAGTGAGTAAATTTTTTTAAGGAACCAAACAACATCAGTGGTACAGCAAAGCACCCCCCCCCCTCCCCAAACATTTTCTAGTTTTTTAACATTGCCGAATTACTTTGACCTCCGTGCTCCATATTTTTTGTAAATTCCGGAATTGCTTCAAGCTCCCAGGTCTATGGAATTTGAATTTCAGAAATTAGACTTTGAAGTTTAGAAAAACTAAAAGAAAAGAACATCTAAATATGGATTTATATTAGTCGCAAAAAAGGATGTATATTGGGACATGAAATTTATGCTCACAAGCTCAAATGCACTTTCATGAGTAGTAAAACCATCAAAATAGTAAATAAATTTTAAAAATAGCAATAAACATTGTTAAGTGTTCTACAATACATACTTGCAAATTCCCATAAAGAAAGAACATGCCTAATGCTCTTGGGCAAAACGATGCTCCAAAATGACAATTTTTTAAAGCATTTTAGATACTTGATTTTGTTATTTTTGTCTAGACCTACACGGATGTGATTTCATCATAAAAATTTGCGCAAGCAGAAAACTGGCCATTGTTTGTTATAAAAAGAATCACATTTTTTTAATTTGCGTACTTATTTTTCTTTTAATGTTCATAAGGGTGCATTTGAGTTAGGGATTAGAAGGGAGAAAATTCCTTAAATGACACTGTTTTAAATGTTGTTTCCCTATTTGACACCGAAAAACTTTTTCTTCCCTATCCGACACTATGTCTAAAATTTATGCCTTTTACAACACTATTATCCATTTGGAGCCTTAACGATGTTAAATGACACATGAAAAGACCTATTTACCCCTTATGTGATATGTGATTAAAATTGTTATGTGGTAGTTTAGCTTCATTATACGACTCTGTCTGGATGTAGTTTAGCTTCAGTACTTCCATATAAAGACGTCGACGCAGCATAATAAATTGCACGCGAGGACATGATGCGGACATGTTAGAGGGCACAGATCTCATGCAGCTCGCGGCGTGGCGCGCAGCGAGCGGCATGGGGCCAGCAAAATTGTAGCAGGCAAGGTGCGTGGTTCAGCTGTGCGGAGGCATACGGCGGCTGAGGGCAGCGCGTTTGGCAACGGCAGGGCGCACGGGTTAGCAGGGTGGCCGGTGTACATCAATACTAGTACATGGCACAGTACATACTCGATCGATAGTATACACAAGTTAGTACGATTAATATTGTAGTCAGTGCTTGTACTTTTTTGTGTGAAAAAACCAGTTCCTGTACACGATCGATAGTAGTATACAACAAGTCAGTAAGTTAATAGAGTTGAGATTGAACGAAAGAAAATAAACAGGACCGACAAGATCATATGCCCATCACCCGCCTCGTATGTTTGTGTTGTGGCCATCAGCCAGCCAGCGGGAGATCGGCTGCTTAGCTAGCTTCGTCTAGTACGTATAGCTTGGAAAATACTCTGAGCTAGCCTCGTACGTGTGTACGCCGGAAACCACTTGGCTACAACGCCATCAAGGTTGGGACCAAGGCTCAAAACGAGTCAGACGGATACACACATACACGTAAAATTTTGATCACAAATCACACGAAGGGTAAATAAGTCTTTTCATGTGTCTTTTAACACTATTAAAGCTTAAAATGGATGATAGTGTCATAAAGAGCATAAAATTTAAACTCCTTATTAAATAAGAAAGACATTTTTTCTCAATGTCAAATAAGGCAACAAATTTTAAGACGATGTTAAATAAGGAATTCTCTCATTAGAAGGACACTTTTACGTATAATGCATATTTGTAAAGTTTCCAGTGAAATATGTTCCATGTGAGTTGTACATGATTTTGTTTTTTATGTAGATTACACCAAAATGTATTTCATCATGAAATTTGACGAATATGTATCAATACTTACATATATGTGTGCATTTTTTTAGATTTTTCTCAAACTTGTAAAGTTAGTTTTTTCAAAAAATTGGTTTCCTGGAGCCAAGTGTCAAAAATCATTACTCTAAATAGTTTGACTAATTTAGTGCTTATTTTGCACCATAGTGATATTACACCCACTCTGTACTCAAACCAATTCAAAATGAGAAAGGGAAAAATAGAAAAAGAATAGTTTTTCTTTCTCCTCTTGTTCTCGTTGATCTTCCAATTTCCCCCCTCCTCCCATCTTATACCCAAGCCCTTTGGCTTTCACTATATTTGAATGTTTGCACATAAGCCCCTAAAAAAGCTTCTATCCTCAGCTCTTCTTCCACTCCTCGGCGCCGGCGAGGTAGGCCTTCTTCCTCTTCTCCGCTCGCGCGCACGCGCAGATGATGACGAAGCAGGCGGCGTAGACGGCGTACACGCGCCAGTTCGCGCGCGGGGCCTCGCCGGCGGCCGCGCGGTGGAACACCGCGGCGTAGTAGTGGAGGCCGACGGCGAGCCCCACCACCATCTGCGCCAGGCCGAGCGCCTTGGTGGCGTCCGCGCCGCCCTCCTCCTCCTCCGGCGAGGCGGCCCCGGAGAAGACGGCGACGAGGTCCACCATCTGGAGCACGAGGTAGCCCATGAAGCCGAGCGACTGCGCGGCCTGCGTCCAGGCGTAGGCCGCGGGCGAGGCGGCGTGGAAGAAGCGGAGCGGCTCCAGCCCCGTGGCGGCGGCGGCGAGCGCGAGCGTGCCGAAGTAGATGGCGAGGTAGGCCTGCGAGAGCAGCAGCGCGCGGTGGAGGAGCGGCAGGTACGGGCCCATGCGCCGCACCAGCGCGGTGAGCATGCAGAGGGGCAGCAGCAGCAGGGCCACCGACGCCGCGGAGGCCGCCGCCACCCCCCACCGCCCCCCCAGGACCGGCCGCACGCCGCCGGCGATCCCCGCATTGGCGGCCGACAGGTACGCCTTGGACGTGTACGACAGCCGCGCCAGGTCCGGCATGAGCGTCTGATGCAGCCGCGCCGGGAGGCCCCGGAACTCGGACATGAGGTCCTCCGTCCCCTCCGCCTCCTCCGCGAAGACCACGTCCTCCTCCACCCCCGCCGCCTCCTCGCTGCTCACGGTCGAATTCGCCTTCACCTTCCCGTCGGCGACGACGGCCTTCGCTTTCTTGCTCGACTTGGCCGAATCCGCCGTCGAATTGGACGGCTTCTTGGCCTTGGGAGCGCCCCCCTCAGATTTCACCGGCTTGGCAGCGCCCGCCTTGGAGGACTTGGCGGAATCGGCGCTCTTGGGCTTGGCGGTGGCCGCCGCCTTGTCCAGCTTCGGGACCTTGGGCTTGGCCGCATCGCCGGCCGCTTTAGTGGCCGGCTTCTTGGTCGTGGCCGCATCGCCGCCCGCTTTAGCGGTCGGCTTCTTGGTCGTGGTCGACTCCGCTTTAGCGGTCGCCTTCTTGGTGGTGACCTTGGTCGTCGTCGAGGTGGACTCCTCCGGTTTCTTGCCTTTCAGAACCTTGGTCTGATTCTTGGCGCCAGAGGAGACCTTCTTCTTGACGCCGGCAGCAGCGGTGGTCTTGGGCGGCTTGACCGGCTCGTCGTCATCGGTGGAGACGAGCTCCTTGCGGCCGCCGGAGAGCTTGGGCTTGGGCTTGGCGGCCGGCGGAGCGGAGGAGCAGAGCGCAATGTGGCAGCAGAGGAGGGCGAGGAGCAGGAGCAGCAGCACCGGCCTCGGCGGCGACCGAGCTGCCATCTCTGGCGGATCTGGCCGGGGCTTTTGCGGAGCGAGATACGGCAGATCCGGGAAGAGTGAGGGAGGGTGAAGGTATTTTTGGCTCGATTTATACGTGGGGAAATTGGAGGCGAAAAGGGACGAAGAGAGGAGGAAGCTGTGAGTGTGAGCCGTGGTGAAGAGTGTGAGTGAGTGGGGAGCGAACCACACCACCACTGCTGGAGTGCTGGGTGTGTGAGTGGAGTGGGGAGTGAGCGAACTACGACGGCGTGTGGCACGGCCGGTACCGGGGCACACACACGAGACACGACCACGTCCACGTTGGTGCGGCTCCTCCGAACCGTCGGTGGACTTTCACCAGCTCGTTGCGCGCGAATGCCCGTCCCGGTCCAGACAGCACGACAAACCGACGAGCGGATGAGTTTGTTGTTAGGTCCCCGTCCTGGTCCATGCACACAAGAGGCATCTTCCTATTTCAAGAGCTGGTCTCTTCTCTTTGATCATCTAGACTGGCTCTTTATGGATTGGATGTCCATTCTCATCGTTTTGATCATACTCACCGTGTTGAAAGAGGATTTTCTGTCCACTATGTTTGCATTTCCATTTTTTCATGTAAACACCGACTAAAATGCAGTTCATGTCCGTGACTGCGACATGACTTGAACTTTGTTTGTTTGTTGTTTGCGACCGGTGGCAATCAATTCTTTTGATTCTCACCACCCCACGATCCCTCAGCTAGACCGTAGCAAAGAACAAATGTGCCTAACAAAACGAGAACGGTTGTTGACATAAGTCGGCGCCACATATTAGTTCACGCATCTCAAATTAAGATGTTGGGCGGTGGATCGTAAAATGTTAGGTGAATTGTGCCAAGAGAGCCTCTAGTAGAGACGCCATATCCACAATCGCTATATTGCATATGAAGCATGCTTTTGGAGGTTACATGCGAAGTGCAAATTCAAAGTCGTCGTTTTTGTTTTTGTTTTTGTTTTTGTTTTTGTTTTTGTTTTTGTTTCTTTTTCATTTGATCAAAGAAACGGATTGAGATCCACCGTCAAGTGATAACGGAACACAACATAAAAGTAAAGATTTGATTTTTAAGCGCAACCAACTCCAGTCGGCTGCCGCGTGCCCCGCTAGCAACCAAAGGATGAAAATAAACGCAGGTTTAGTTACATCCCAAACGGACGACAAATTGAGCTTATGGCTCACGTGTACAATGGCATCAAAACCCCAACTCCAACCATCCCAATGGTGCGAGATGAATGAGGTTGCCTCAAGGAATGCAAAAGGTATCGAGTCCATGAACCAATGGTATTGATATGAAGGGAATTTTTAGTGTATTGAGTGGGAGAGAGCCATGGGAGGAGGCTGGTCTCAGATGGAATGAGGAGGAAGAGAGGTGGGGGTAATTGGTTCGGGAGAGCCTCAATAACGACATTTGGAGGGGCCCAACTCACTTACATGTTCAGTGTGCAACGTACGGTTATCCAGCTAGACGATCACTTTTTTTAAAAAAATGTCTTCAACCTCCTTCTTCCATAGCATCATCATCATCATCATCGTCGTCGTCATTTCCTTCATCTTTGTTCTCCCCGTCCTTTCTAGCTTCTTGCATACACACATCCATCATGCCTTTAGCATTGCCTTCATCATGCAGATTTAGGGTTGCGGCTCCATGCTCCAGACCAGATCGCTCCTCTTCATTCTATAAACCTGCCCAGTACTGCATAAAAGAGCATGCATATCATATAAACTCAATAGGAGATCAACTCAATTTTTTCTTGAAACAAGCACAATTTCTTAATTTCCAGATTACCCAGCATACGACGACAAGATCCACAATTTGCAAGTTTCTACTACTGGGTATACTGCTGGGGAACACAGTAATTTCAAAATATTTCCTACGCACACGCAAAATCTATCATGGTGATGCATAGCTACGAGAGGGAAGAGTGTTGTCCACGTACCCACGTAGACCGTAAGTGGAAGTGTTATGACAATGCGGTTAATGTAGTCGTACGTCTTCACGATCCAACCGATCCTAGTACCGAAAGTACGACATCTCCGCGATCTGCACACGTTCAGCTCGGTGACGTCCCACGAACTCTTGATCCAGCTGAGTGTCGGGGGAGCTTCGTCAGCACAATGGCGTGATGACGGTGATGATGAAGCTACCGGCGCACGGCTTCACCTAAGACTACGACGATATGACCGAGGTGGATTATGGTGGAGGGGGGCACCGCACACGGCTAAGGGGTAAATGATCAACTTGTGTGTCTATGGGGTGGCCCCCTGCCCCCGTATATAAAGGAGCAAGGGGGGAGGCCGGCCGGCCCTTGGGGCACGCCAGGAGAGGAGGAGTCCTCCTCCTAGTAGGAGTAGGACTCCCCTTTTCCTAGTCCTACTAGGAGGGGGAAAGGGAGGAGGAGTGGGAGAAGGAAAGGGGGGCGCCCCCCCCTTCCCTAGTCCAATTCGGACCAGAGGGGGAGGGGGCACGCGGCCTGCCCTGGCTGGCCCTCTCTCTCCACTAAGGCCCATGTGGTCCATTAGTTCCCCGCGGGGGGGGGGGGGGGTCTGGTAACCCTCCGGCACTCCGGTTTTCTCCGAAATCAACCGGAACACTTCCGGTGTTCAAATATAGCCGTCCAATATATCATCCTTTATGTCTCGACTAGTTCGAGACTCCTCCTTATGTCCGTGATCATATCCGGGACTCCGAACTACCTTTGGTACATCAAAACACATAAACTCATAATACCGACTGAGGGAGTCCTGGATTAGGGGGTGTCCAGATGGCTGGACTATACCTTCAGCCGGACTCCTGGACTATGAAGATACAAGATTGAAGACTTTGTCCCGTGTCCGGGAGGGACTTTCCTTGGCGTGGAAGGCAAGCTTGGCGATATGGATATGTGGATCTCCTACCATTGTAACCGACTTTGTGTAACCCTACCCCTCTCCGGTGTCTATATAAACCGGAGGGTTTTAGTCCGTAGGACAACATACAGAACAACAATCATACCATAGGCTAGCTTCTAGGGTTTAGCCTCTCCGATCTCGTGGTAGATCTACTCTTGTACTACCCATATCATCAATATTAATCAAGCAGGACGTAGGGTTTTACCTCTATCAAGAGGGCCCGAACCTGGGTAAAACTTCGTGTCCCTTGCCTCCTGTTACCATCCGGCCTAGACGCACAGTTCGGGACCCCCTACCCGAGATCCACCGGTTTTGACACCGACATTGGTGCTTTCATTGAGAGTTCCTCTGTGTCGTCGCCGTTAGGCTTGATGGCTCCTACGATCATCAATAGCGATGCAGTCCAGGGTGAGACCTTCCTCCCCGGACAGATCTTCGTCTTCGGCGGCTTCGCACTGCGGGCCAATTCACTTGGCCATCTGGAGCAGATCGAAAGCTATGCCCCTAGCCATCAGGTCAGATTTGGAAGTTTAAACTACACGACTGACATCCACGGGGACTTGATCTTCGACGGATTCGAGCCACTGCCGAGCGCGCCGCACTGTTGCGACGAGCATGATCTAGCTCTGCCGCCGAACAGTGCCCTGGAGGCCGCGCCCGCATTGGCTTCGACCCTTAATTCGGAGCCAACTGCGCCGATCGAGGATGGGTGGTTGGACGCCGCACTCCGCGAGACTCGTGACTCCAAGGAGCCGGACTCCTCTCCGGACTCCAACCCCTCCGCGCCCCTACCGATCGAATCCGATTGGGAGCCGATCATGGAGTTTACTGCCGCGGACATCTTTCAGCACTCGCCTTTCGGCGATATTCTGAAGACACTAAAGTCTCTCTCTTTATCAGGAGAGCCCTGGCCGGACTACGGTCAGTAAGGTTGGGATACGGACGATGAAGAAATTCAAAGCCCACCCACCACCCACTTTGTAGCTACTGTCGACGATTTAACCGACATGCTCGACTTCGACTCCGAAGACATCGACGGTATGGACGCCGATGCAGGAGACGATGAAGAACCAGCGCCTATTGGGCCCTGGAAAGCCACCTCGTCATATGACATATACATGGTGGACACTCCAAAAGAAGGAGATGGCGATGGAACAGCGGAGGATGACCCCTCCAAGAAACAGCCTAAGCGTCGGCGTCAGCAGCGCCGCTCAAAATCCCGCCAAAGCAAATACGGTGATTCCAGCACGGGAGATAATAATACTCCGGAGAGTGCCGAAGAAAACCCCCTCCAGCAAGATCCAGCACAGGAGGATGGAGAAGCCAGCCCTCATGAGAGAGCGGCAGACAGAGAGGTCGAGGACGATAATTATATGCCTCCCTCCGAAGACGAGGCAAGCCTCGACGATGACAAATTCGTCGTGCCAGAGGATCCCGTCGAGCAAGAGCGTTTTCAACGCAGGCTTATGGCCACGGCAAGAAGCCTCAAGAAAAAACAGCAACATCTTAGAGCTGATCAAGATTTGCTAGTCAACAGATGGACTGAAGTCCTTGCGGCCGAAGAGCATAAACTCGAACGCCCCTCCAAGAGCTACCCAAAGCACAGGTTGCTACCCCGATTAGAGGAGGAAGCACTTAAACCTACATCACCAGCACTTGATACGGCCGACTGGCCACCTCGTGGCCGCGACAGAGAGGCCTCTCGGCCCTCCACTCAAGCCGCATCCCGTACAAAGGCACGGGAAAATGCGCCAGACCTGCGAGATATGTTGGAGGACAAGGCAAGGCAAACAAGATCGATCTACGGATCGCGTGGGCGCCCCACGACTCGAGACGATAACCGTCACGCCGGACACAAATCCGGTAGGGCCGAACACAGTAGACAAATCTCATTGGAGCTACGTCGTGATGTAGCCCAGTACAGAGGCGCCGCACACCCACTATGCTTCACAGACGAAGTAATGGATCAACAAATCCCCGAGGGTTTCAAACCCATAAACATCGAATCATATGATGGCACAATAGATCCCGCGGTATGGATCGAGGATTATCTCCTTCATATCCACATGGACCGCGGCGATGATCTCCACGCCATCAAATACCTCCCACTCAAGCTTAAAGGACCAGCTCGGCATTGGCTTAACAGCTTGCCATCAGGATCAATCAGTTGTTGGGAGGACCTGGAAGCCACATTCCTCGACAATTTCTAGGGCACTTATGTGCGACCACCAAACGCCGATGACCTAAGCCACGTAATTCAGCAGCCAGAGGAATCGGCCAGGCAATTCTGGACACGGTTCCTAACAAAGAAAAATCAAATAGTCGACTGTCCGGATGCAGAGGCCCTAGCAGCCTTCAAGCACAATATCCGTGACGAGTGACTTGCCCGGCACCTTGGACAGGAAAAGCCGAAATCTATGGCAGCACTCACGACACTCATGACCCGCTTTTGCGCGGGAGAACACAGCTGGCTTGCTCGTAGCAACAATATGACCAAGAACCCTGGTAATTCGGATACCAGGGACAGTAGTGGCAGGTCGCGTGGCAACAAGCAGAAGCGCCACATTAACGGCGACAATGCTGAGGATACGACAGTTAATGCCGGATTCAGAGGCTATAAATCTGGTCAGCGGAAAAAGGCATTCAAAAGAAATCCTAGGGGCCCGTCCAGGTTGGACCGAATACTCGACCGCTTGTGCCAGATACATGGCACCCCTGAAAATCCGGCCAATCACACCAACAGGGATTGTTGGGTGTTCAAGCAGGCAGGCAAGTTAAATGCCGAAAATAAAGACAAGGGGCTGCATAGCGATGACGACGAAGAGCCCCGGCCGTCGAACAACAGTGGACAGAAGGGTTTTCCCCACAAGTGCGGATGGTGAACATGATATACGCAACCCACATCCCCAAGAGGGAGCGGAAGCGCGCGTTAAGGGACGTATACGCGGTAGAGCCAGTCGCCCCAAAGTTCAACCCATGGTCCTCCTGCCCGATCACCTTTGATCGAAGGGACCATCCCACTAGCACCCGTCATGGTGGATTCGCCGCATTGGTTCTAGACCCAATTATTGATGGATTTCATCTCACTAGAGTCCTTATGGACGGCGGCAGCAGCCTGAACCTGCTTTACCAGGATACAGTGCGGAAAATGGGTATAGATCCCTCGAGGATTAAGCCCACCAAAATGACCTTTAAAGGCGTAATACCAGGTGTAGAGGCCAACTGTACAGGCTCAGTCACACTTGAAGTGGTCTTCGGATCTCCGGATAATTTCCGAAGCGAGGAGTTAATCTTCGACATAGTCCCATTCCGCAGTGGCTATCACGCACTGCTCGGGCGAACTGCATTCGCCAAGTTCAATGTGGTACCGCACTACGCATACCTTAAGCTCAAGATTCCAGGCCCTCGAGGAGTAATTACGGTCAATGGAAACACCGAACGCTCCCTCCAAACGGAGGAGCACACGGCGGCCCTTGCAGCGGAAGTACAAAGCAGCCTCTCCAGGCAGTTCTCCAGTCCGGCCATTAAACGTCCGGACACCGTCAAGCGCGCCCGGAGTAACCTACAACAAGACCGCTTGGCATGTTCCGAGCAGGCGTAGCAATGCGGCCCCAACCCCAGCCCTCGCAAAAATGCGACACCAGTGCTTCACGTACATAACTACGCTCTAGAAATACCATGGGTACAGGGGGAGGGGCTGAAGGAAATATGCCCTAGAGGCAATAATAAAGTTATTATTTATTTCCTTATTTCATGATAAATGCTTATTATTCATGCTAGAATTGTATTAACCGGAAACATAATACATGTGTGAATACATAGACAAACAAAGTGTCACTAGTATGCCTCTACTTGACTAGCTCGTTAATCAAAGATGGTTATGTTTCCTAACCATAGACATGTGTTGTCATTTGATTAACGGGATCACATCATTAGGAGAATGATGTGATTGACATGACCCATTCCATTAGCTTAGCACCCGATCGTTTAGTATGTTGCTATTGCTTTCTTCATGACTTATACATGTTCCTATGACTATGAGATTATGCAACTCCCGTTTGCCGGAGGAACACTTTGTGTGCTACCAAACGTCACAACGTAACTGGGTGATTATAAAGGAGCTCTACAGGTGTCTCCGAAGGTACATGTTGGGTTGGCATATTTCGAGATTAGGATTTGTCACTCCGATTGTCGGAGAGGTATCTCTGGGCCCACTCGGTAATGCACATCACTATAAGCCTTGCAAGCATTTCAACTAATGAGTTAGTTGCGGGATGATGTATTACAAAATGAGTAAAGAGACTTTCCGGTAACGAGAGTGAACTAGGTATTGAGATACCGACGATCGAATCTCGGGCAAGTAACATACCGATGACAAAGGGAACAACGTATGTTGTTATGCGGTCTGACCGATAAAGATCTTTGTAGAATATGTAGGAGCCAATATGAGCATCCAGGTTCCGCTATCGGTTATTGACCGGAGACGTGTCTCGGTCATGTCTACATTGTTCTCAAACCCATAGGGTCCGCACGCTTAAGGTTTCGATGACAGTTATATTATGAGTTTATGAGTTTTGATGTACCAAAGTTGGTTCGGAGTCCCGGATATGATCGCGGACATAACGAGGAGTCTCGAAATGATCGAGACATAAAGATTGATATATTGGACTGCTATATTCGGACATGGGAAGTGTTCCGGGGAAGTTTCGGATAAAACCGGAGTACCGGGGGGTTACCGGAACCCCCCTGGGGGTTAATGGGCCTCATGGGCCTAAAGTGGAGAGGAGGAGGGGCTGCCAGGGCAGGCCGCGCGCCCCCTCTCCCCCTAGTCTAAATTGGACAAGGAGGGAGGGGCGGCGCCCCCCCTTTCCTTCCTCTCCTCTCTCCCTTCCTTCCTCCTCTCCTACTTGGACAAGGAAAAGGAGGGGAGTCCTACTACCGGTAGGAGTAGGACTCCTCCTGCGCGCCTCCTACTAGGGCCGGCCGCACCCCCCCTTGGCTCCTTTATATACGGAGGCAGGGGGCACCCCTAGACACACAAGTTGATCTTCGTGATCGTTCTCTTAGCCGTGTGCGGTGCCCCCCTCCACCATACTCCTCGATAATATTGTAGCGGTGCTTAGGCGAAGCCCTGCAACGGTAGAACATCAAGATCGTCACCACGCCGTCGTGCTGACGGAACTCTTCCCCGACACTTTGCTGGATCGGAGTCCGGGGATCGTCATCGAGCTGAACGTGTGCTAAAACTCGGAGGTGCCGCAGTTTCGGTGCTTGATCGGTCGGGCCGTGAAGACATACGACTACATCAACCGCGTTGTGCTAACGCTTCCGCTGTCGGTCTACAAGGGTACGTAGATCACACTCTTCCCTCTCGTTGCTATGCATCACCATGATCTTGCGTGTGCGTAGGAATTTTTTTGAAATTACTACGTTCCCCAACAGTGGCATCCGAGCCTAGGTTTTATGTGTTGATGTTATATGCACGAGTAGAACACAAGTGAGTTGTGGGCGATATAAGTCATACTGCTTACCAGCATGTCATACTTTGGTTCGGCGGTATTGTTGGACGAAGCGACCCGGACCGACATTACGCGTACGCTTACGCGAGACTGGTTCTCCCGACGTGCTTTGCACAAAGGTGGCTAGCGGGTGTCAGTTTCTCCAACTTTAGTTGAACCGAGTGTGGCTACGCCCGGTCCTTGCGAAGGTTAAAACAGCACCAACTTGACAAACTATCGTTGTGGTTTTGATGCGTAGGTAAGAACGGTTCTTGCTAAGCCCAGTAGCAGCCACGTAAAACTCGCAACAACAAAGTAGAGGACGTCTAACTTGTTTTTGCAGGGCATGTTGTGATGTGATATGGTCAATACGTGATGAGATATAAGTTTTTGTATGAGATGATCATGTTTTGTTGAAGTTATCGGCAACTGGCAAAATCCTTATGGTTGTCTCTCTATTGCATAAGATGCAAGTGCCCAATAATTGCTTTACTTTATCGCTATGCGATAGCAATAGTTGCAAGAGCAATTGTTGGCGAGACGACCATGTGACGACACATTGATATAGATCAAGATGATGGAGATCATGGTGTCATGCCGGTGACGATATAGATCATGACAGTACTTTGGAGATGGAGATCAAAGGCGCAAGATGATGATGGCCATATCATGTCACATATTTTGATTGCATATGATGTTTATCTTTTATACATCTTATTTTTGCTTAGTTTGACTGTAGCATTTTAAGATGATCTCTCACTAATTATCAAGAAGTGTTCTCCCTGAGTATGCACCGTTGCGAAAGTTCTTCGTGCTGAGACACCACGTGATGATCGGGTGTGATAGGCTCTACGTTCAAATACAACGGGTGCAAAACAGTTGCACACGCGGAATACTCAAGTTAAACTTGACGAGCCTAGCATATACAGATATGGCCTCGGAACACGGAGACCGAAAGGTCGAACGTGAATCATATAGTAGATATGATCAACATAGTGATGTTCACCATTGAAAACTACTCCATCTCACGTGATGATCGGACATGGTTTAGTTGATTTGGATCACGTGATCACTTAGATGACTAGAGAGATGTCTGTCTAAGTGGGAGTTCTTAAGTAATATGATTAACTGAACTTAAATTTATCATGAACTTAGTCCTGGTAGTATTTTGCAAATCATGTTGTAGATCAATCGCTCGCGTTGTTGCTTCCCTGTGTTTATTTTGATATGTTCCTAGAGAAAATTGTGTTGAAAGATGTTAGCAGCAATGATGCGGATTGGATCCGTGATCTGAGGTTTATCCTCATTGCTGCACAGAAGAATTATGTCCTTGATGCACCGCTAGGTGACAGACCTATTGCAGGAGCAGATGCAGACGTTATGAACGATTGGCTAGCTCAATATGATGACTACTTGATAGTTTAGTGCACCATGCTTAACAGCTTAGAATCGGGACTTCAAAGATGTTTTGAACGTCATGGACCATATGAGATGTTCCAGGAGTTGAAGTTAATATTTCAAGCAAATACCCGAGTTGAGAGATATGAAGTCTCCAAAAAGTTCTATAGCTAAAAGATGGAGGAGAATCGCTCAACTAGTGAGCATGTGCTCAGATTGTCTGGGTACTACAATCGCTTGAATCAAGTGGGAGTTAATCTTCCAGATAAAATAGTGATTGACAGAATTCTCTAGTCACCATCACCAAGTTAGTAGAACTTCGTGATGAACTATGATATGCAAGGGATAACGGAAACGATTCCCAAGCTCTTCGTAATGCTGAAATTGACGAAGGTAGAAATCAAGAAAAACATCAAGTGTTGATGGTTGACGAGACCACTATTTTCAAGAAAAGGGCAAAGGAAAAAGGGGGGACTTCAAGAAGAACAACAAGCAAGTTGTTGCTCAAGTGAAGAAGCCCAAGTCTGGTCCTAAGCCTAAGACTAAGTGCTACTACTACAAAGGGACTGGTCACTGGAAGCGGAACTACCCAAGTATTTGGCGGATAAGAAAGGATGGCAAGGTAAACAAAGGTATATTTGATATACATGTTATTGATGTGTACTTTAGTAGTGTTCATAGCAACCCCTCAGTATTTGGTACTAGTTCAGTTGCTAAGATTAGTAACTTGAATCGGGAGTTGCAGAATGAACAGAGACTAGTTAAGGGTGAAGTGACAATGTGTGTTGGAAGTGGTTCCAAGATTGATATGATCATCATCGCACACTCCCTATACTTTCGGGATCAGTGTTGAACCTAAATAAGTGTTATTTGGTGTTTGCGTTGAGCATGAATATGATATGATCATGTTTTTTGCAATACAGTTATTCAGTTAAGTTGGAGAACAATTGTTGTTCTGTTTACATGAATAAAACCTTATATGGTTACACACCCAATGAAAATGGTTCATTGGATCTCGATCGTAGTGATACACATATTCATAATATTGAAGCCAAAAGATGCAAAGTTAATAATGATAGTGCAACTTATTTGTGGCACTGCCGTTTAGGTCATATTGGTGTAAAGCGCATGAAGAAACTCCATGTTGATCGACTTTTGGAATCACTTGATTATGAATCACTTGATACTTGCAAACCATGCCTCATGGGCAAGATGACTAAGACTCTGTTCTCCGGAACAATGGAGCGAGCAACTGACTTATTGGAAATAATACATACTGATGTATGCGATCCGATGAGTGTTGAAGCTCGCGGCGGGTATCGTTATTTTCTGACCTTCACATATGATTTAAGCATATATGGGTATATCTTCTTGGTGAAACATAAGTCTGAAACATTTGAAAAGTTTAAAGAATTTCAGAGTAAAGTGGAAAATCATCGTAACAAGAAAATAAAGTTTCTACGATCTGATCGTGGAGAAGAGTATCTGAGTTACGAGTTTGGTCTTCAGTTAAAACAATGTGAAATAGTTCCACTACTCACGCCACCTGGAACACCACAACATAATGGTGTGTCCGAATGTCATAACCGTACTTTATTAGATATAGTGCAATCTATGATGTTTCTTACCGATTTACCACTAGCATTTTGGGGGTTATGCATTAAAGACAGCTGCATTCATGTTAAAAAGGGCATCATCTAAGTCCGTTGAGACGACACAATCTGAACTGTGGTTTGGCAAGAAACCAAAGTTGTCGTTTCTTAAAGTTTGGGGTTGTGATGCTTATATGAAAAAGTTTCATCCTAATAAGCTCAAACCCAAATCGGAGAAATATGTCTTCATAGGATACCCAAAGGAGACTGTTGGGTACACCTTCTATCACAAATCCGAAGGCAAGACTTTTGTTGCTAAATTAGGAGTTTTTTCTAGAGAAGGAGTTTCTCTCGAAAGAAGTGAGTGGGAGGAAAGTGGAACTTGATGAGATAACTGTACCTGCTCCCTTATTGGAAAGTAGTTCATCACAGAAACTGGTTCCTGTGACACCTACACCAATTAGTGAGGAAGATAATGATATTGATCATGAAACTTCAGATCAAGTTACTACTGAACCTCGTAGGTCAACCAGAGTAAGATCCGCACCAGTGTGGTATGGTAATCCTGTTCTGGAGATCATGTTACTTGACCATGACGAACCTACGAACTATGAGGAAGCGATGATGAGCCCAGATTCTGCAAAATGGCTTGAGGCCATGAAATCTGAGATGGGATCCATGTATGAGAACAAAGTATGGACTTTGGTTGACTTGCCCGATGATTGGCAAGCCATTGAGATTAAACGGATCTTCAAGAGGAAGACGAACGCTGATAGTAGTGTTACTATCTAAAAAGCTAGACTTGTCGAAAAAGGTTTTTGACAAAGTTCAAGGTGTTGACTACGATGAGATTTTCTCAATCGTATCGATGCTTAAAGTCTGTCCGAATCATGTTAGCAATTGCCGCATTTTATGAAATCTGGCAAATGGATAACAAAACTGCAATCCTTAATGGATTTCTTAAAGAAGAGTTGTATATGATGCAACCAGAAGGTTTTGTCAATCCTAAAGGTATTAACAAAATGTGCAAGCTCCAGCGATCCATCTATGGACTAGTACAAGCATCTCGGAGTTGGAATATATGCCTCGATGAGTTGATCAAAGTATATAGTTCTATACAGACTTGCAGTGAAGCCTGTATTTACAAGAAAATGAGTGGGAGCACTACAGCATTTCTGATAAGTATATGTGAGTGACATATTGTTGATCAAAAATAATGTAGAATTATTCTGTAAATCATAAACAAGTATTTGAAAGGAATTTTTTAAAGAAAGACCTCGGTGAAGCTGCTTACATATTGAGCATCAAGATCTATAGAGATAGATCAAGACTCTTGATAAGTTTTCAATGAGTACATACCTTGACAAGTTTTTGAAGTAGTTCAAAAATGGAACAGTCAAAGAAAGAGTTCTGGGCTGTGTTACAAGGTGTGAAATTGAGTAAGACTCAAAGCCCGACCACGGCAAAAGATAGAAAGAGAATGAAAGTCACTCTCTATGCCTCAGCCATAGGTTCTATAAAGTATGCCATGCTGTGTACCAGATCTATTGTATACCCTACACTGTGTTAAGCAAGGGAGTACAATAGTGATCTAAGAGTAGATCACTGGACAACGGTCAAAATTATCCTTAGTGGAATAAGGAAATATTTCTCAATTATGGAGGTGACAAAAGGTTCGTCGTAAAAAGTTACGTCGATGCAAGTTTTGACACAGATCTGGATGACTCTAAGTCTCGATCTAGATACATATTGAAAGTGGGAGCAATTAACTCGAGTAGCTCCGTGCAGAGCATTGTAGACATAGAATTCGCAAAATACTTACGGATTTGTATATGACAGACGCGTTGACTAAAATTATCTCACAAGCAAAACATGATCACACCTTAGTACTCTTTGGGTGTTAATCAAATAAACGATGTGAACTAGATTACTGACTCTAGTAAACCCTTTGAGTGTTGGTCACATAACGACGTGAACTATGGGTGTTAATCACATAGTGATGTGAACTATTGATGTTAAATCACATGGTGATATGATCTAGATTATTGACTGTAGTGCAAGTGGGAGACTAGAGGAAATATGCCCTAGAGGCAATAATAAAGTTATTATTTATTTCCTTATTTCATGATAAATGTTTATTATTCATGCTAGAATTGTATTAACCGGAAACATAATACATGTGTGAATACATAGACAAACAAAGTGTCACTAGTATGCCTCTACTTGACTAGCTCATTAATCGAAGATGGTTATGTTTCCTAACCATAGACATGTGTTGTCATTTGATTAACGGGATCACATCATTAGGAGAATGATGTGATTGACATGACCCATTCCATTAGCTTAGCACCCGATCGTTTAGTATGTTGCTATTGCTTTCTTCATGACTTATACATGTTCCTATGACTATGAGATTATGCAACTCCCGTTTGCCGGAGGAACACTTTGTGTGCTACCAAACGTCACAACATAACTGGGTGATTATAAAGGAGCTCTACAGGTGCCTCCGAAGGTACATGTTGGGTTGGCGTATTTTGAGATTAGGATTTGTCACTCCGATTGTCGGAGAGGTATCTCTGGGCCCACTCGGTAATGCACATCACTATAAGCCTTGCAAGCATTGCAACTAATGAGTTAGTTGTGGGATGATGTATTACAAAACGAGTAAAGAGACTTGCCGGTAACGAGATTGAACTAGGTATTGAGATACCGACGATCGAATCTCGGGCAAGTAACATACCGATGACAAAGGGAACAACGTATGTTGTTATGCGGCCTGACCGATAAAGATCTTCGTAGAATATGTAGGAGCCAATATGAGCATCCAGGTTCTGCTATTGGTTATTGATCGGAGACGTGTCTCGGTCATGTCTACATTGTTCTCGAACCCGTAGGGTCCGCACGCTTAAGGTTTCGATGACAGTTATATTATGAGTTTATGAGTTTTGATGTACCGAAGTTGGTTCGGAGTCCCGGATATGATCGTGGACATAACGAGGAGTATCGAAATGATCGAGACATAAAGATTGATATATTGGACGGCTATATTCGGACACCGGAAGTGTTCCGGGGAAGTTTCGGATAAAACCGGAGTACCGGGGGGTTACCGGAACCCCCCGGGGGGTTAATGGGCCTCATGGGCCTAAAGTGGAGAAGAGGAGGGGCTGCCAGGGCAGGCCGCGCGCCCCCTCTCCCCCTAGTCCGAATTGGACAAGGAGGGAGGGGCGGCGCCCCCCCCTTTCCTTCCTCTCCTCTCTCCCTTCCTTCCCCCTCTCCTACTTGGACAAGGAAAGGGAGGGGAGTCCTACTCCCGGTAGGAGTAGGACTCCTCCTGCGCGCCTCCTACTAGGGCCGGCCGCACCCCCCCTCTCCTTGGCTCCTTCATATACGGAGGCAGGGGCACCCCTAGACACACAAGTTGATCTTCGTGATCGTTCTCTTAGCCGTGTGCGGTGCCCCCCTCCACCATACTCCTCGATAATATTGTAGCGGTGCTTAGGCGAAGCCCTGCGACGGTAGAACATCAAGATCTTCACCACGCCGTCGTGCTGACGGAACTCTTCCCCGACACTTTGCTGGATTGGAGTCCGGGGATCGTCACCGAGCTGAACGTGTGCTAAAACTCGAAGGTGCCGTAGTTTCGGTGCTTGATCGGTCGGGCCGTGAAGACGTACGACTACATCAACCGCGTTGTGCTAACGCTTCCGCTGTCGGTCTACAAGGGTACGTAGATCACACTCTTCCCTCTCATTGCTATGCATCACCATGATCTTGCGTGTGCGTAGGAAATTTTTTGAAATTACTACGTTCCCCAACAGGAGCACCATCACGGCACGCCCGAAACACGGCTTAAACCGCACTAGGGGCTGCCGATTTTTTAATTTTCTCTTACTTTCAGGACCCCATTCTTCGGAAGGCCTGTTTGGCAGTTCAATTGCCGCACAAATGATGCAAGAACCAGGGAAGCAGACAAGCCATGCCGCATTACGGAACTCCCAGGTGGTCTCTATCACGAGCAGTATACTTGTTTCGCATACCATTCCGCAGCCTGCCCCTGGAACGGACATGTTAAATAGTCCAACCTTTTGCTTATCACATTATTTGTATCGTTCTGCTTTGATCGCATCCCTTTTTAATAAACAATGCATAGCTTTTGTCTATTTTTGCATTACTCTTTTTTTTACAAATAAATGTTCCTTAACGACATGTTGAACCCGTACACTTTGGTACGGCCAAAATACGCTAGGGGCTTTAGTACCCCTCAATATGGTGTGAGAAGTCCGAACACTTTAACAAGTGCGGCACCCCGAACTTATAGCATTATATGCATCGGCTCCGAATCATGTCTTTTGGTGTCTTACGTTCCGCTATGTCAGCTAAGGTAGCACTAGGAGAACTACTGCGATTGTGCCCTAGTTGAGCTGGGTTGAGCACCTCAGTAGAGAAAGCTAAAACTGACTGTCATGTTGAAGCGAGAGCTGGTCGCTATTCGAGAGGTTTTTCGAGTCCGTAAAGACTTATGCCGCTTAGAGCGAGGAGTCGGCTCTGTCCGGCCAAGGCGTGGATAGCGCCCCGAACTCGGTCTTCCGAATACCAAGGGCTTCGCCGAAATTTAAAATTATAGAATTCTATGGCTAAGTGAGAGTGTTCACGCATTATAGTCCGATTGCCTTGTTCGTTGTGCTGAGCGCCTCCCTCGAAGGACCCAAATATGAGAAAAAGAGCGCTCAGGTTTATCCCCGAACACCCCAGCACTAGCGACACGGGGGCAGAAGTCGACGACTCGCCATCTCTCAGAATTGATAAACAGCCGCACAGAAGGTAATATTTTAAATTCCAACAGCATTGCTTAGCGCATATGAACAAGTTTTCAGCGCACAGGACAAAACGAGCGAGTTTTACTCAAAAATTACATCCCTGGAACATTCATCCGCCATAAGGCGGGCACCCTTCAGAACATCCTTATAATAATTCTCGGGCTTGCGATGCTCTTTCCCCGGTGGTGGCCCGTCCTTGACAAGCTTCTCAGCATCCAGCTTGCCCCAGTGCACCTTAGCACGGGCAAGGGCCCTACGGGCACCTTCAATGCAGACGGAGCGCTTGATGACTTCGAGCCTTGGACAGGCCCCCACCAGCCGCCGCACCAGCCCGAAATAGCTCCAAGGCAGAGCCTCTCCAGGCCACAGCCGAACTATGAGGCCCTTCATGGCCTGTTCGGCCGCCTTGTGGAGCTCGACCAGTTGCTTCAGCTGGTCACTCAGGGGCACGGGGTGTCCGGCCTCAGCATACTGAGACCAGAACACCTTCTCTGTCGAGCTGCCCTCCTCGGCTCGATAGAATGCGGCGGCATCGGACACGCTATGGGGAAGATCTGCGAATGCTCCTGGAGAGCTCCGGATTCGGGTAAGTAACAAGTAACTCACGTTTATGTGTTTGCTTTGCATAAAGAATGCCTTACCCGCCACTATCTTTTTCACCGCATCCAACTCCTAGAGGGTCTTCTGGGATTCGGCCTTGGCAGACTTGGCATTTTCAATAGCCACCGCGAGCTCGGACGCCCGCGTCTTTGATTCAAACTCCAAACTCTCATGTTTTTTCATAAGAGCCTGGAGCTCTTGCCGCACCTTGCCAACCTGGGCCTCATACTTCTCCCGCTCGGTGCGCTCCGTGGCCGCCCTCTTCTCGGCCTCGAATAGCGCTTGCTTAAGGGTCGCCACCTCAGACGTGGCCCCTACAATAGCCACGATAATCCTGTCATTTTTTGCAATTGCACTTTTTTATATATATTTAAACAAGGTATTTCTTACCTTCCTTTTCCTCGAGCTGCTTCTTGGCACGCGCGAGCTCTTGCTCAGACTGCTCGAGGTTCTGCTTTAGCGTGTCCACTTCCGCAGTCAGTGCGGCGGACGCTAGCAGAGAAGCCTGCATACGCATATTGACTCCTTTTTGTTAGACTCCTACGAATTTTATTTGATCCTCTATTTGGCTTTTCTTCCCGAACGCCAAACAGAGCATCAGGGGCTACTGTCTATGCGGTAATATTATTTACACATTCTTTACTTACCTCAAAGCCTGTTAAAAGGCTAGCACAAGCTTCAGTCAGTCCGCTCTTGGCGGACTGAACCTTCTGGACCACCGCACTCATAATGGTGTGGTGCTCCTCGTTGATGGATGTGCCTTTGAGCACCTCCAACAGATTGTCCGGCGCCTCCGGTTGGACGGGGGTCACCGGCACGGTGGGCTTGCTCCTCTTGGAAGGAGGTCGCCCGCCGGACTATGGAACCATTGAAGGTTCTGGAGCGGTGTCCGGCCTAGAGCCGGACTTGGAGCCCTGGGGGGTTTTATCCCCTTTACTCCTGGAGTCCGGGAGGTCGCCTTGCGGCGCCTCCAGGACCACCTCCTCCTGGCTTGGAACCTGTTGGGACAACACTTGGCGTCGTTCGTAGGGCGGGGGGAGGTAGCCGTCGGAAGCGAATTCACATCTGACGAGTCCAGTGAACTGCTCGACGACGCGTCGAGCCGGTCTTTGGGTAGGATGCATAATCATATTCGACATAAGGGAAAGCTGTGCAATAAAGGAATACTATGAATTACTCTGGTATCCGGATACTTACGATTTCGCCAGGGGCTTGGCCCTGAGCGGCCACTCCTCTCTGCCGTCGTCGGCGTTGGTGGAGTAGTCCGGAGGAAGGGTTTTCCCCTTCTTGGACCCTTCGGCCTCCCCAGTGAGGGCGGCCTTCCTATTCTTCTCTCCCCCCGCTGGAGGGGGAGAGGTCTCTTCTTCCTACTCCTCGTCTTCACGGGAGGAATGCGCCTTGGAGCTGTTGGATGATGAACCTGACACCTCCTGGCGTCGGGCACTTTTTCAAGTCCCCGTGGCCTTCTTCGTGGCCTTCTTCTCCGGCACCACATAGGGTGCCGGAACCAGCAGCTTCGCCAAGCGGGCATCGGCTGAGTCTTCGGGCAAAGGAGCCGGACAGTCGATCTATCCGGACTTCGCCTGCCAATCCTGTCAAAGGTAAGGGAGCTTAGTGAAGGAAATATGCCCTAGAGGAAATAATAAAGTTATTATTTATTTCCTTATAATCATGATAAATGTTTATTATTCATGCTAGAATTGTATTAACCGGAAACATAATACATGTGTGAATACATAGACAAACAAAGTGTCACTAGTATGCCTCTACTTGACTAGCTCGTTAATCAGAGATGGTTATGTTTCCTAACCATGAACAATGAGTTGTTATTTGATTAACGAGGTCACATCATTAGTTGAATGATCTGATTGACATGACCCATTCCATTAGCTTAGCACCCGATCGTTTAGTATGTTGCTATTGC
Source organism: Triticum urartu (assembly GCF_056163025.1). Taxonomy (NCBI): domain Eukaryota; kingdom Viridiplantae; phylum Streptophyta; class Magnoliopsida; order Poales; family Poaceae; genus Triticum; species Triticum urartu. Next base: position 577,058,515 of record NC_141878.1, on the reverse strand, counting down.
TTTCTTCATGACTTATACATGTTCCTATGACTATGAGATTATGCAACTCCCGTTTACCGGAGGAACACTTTGGGTGCTACCAAACGTCACAACGTAACTGGGTGATTATAAAGGAGCATTACAGGTGTCTCCAAAGGTAGATGTTGGGTTGGCGTATTTCGAGATTAGGATTTGTCACTCCGATTGTCGGAGAGGTATCTCTGGGCCCTCTCGGTAATGCACATCACATAAGCCTTGCAAGCATTGCAACTAATGAGTTAGTTCCGAGATGATGTATTACGGAACGAGTAAAGATACTTGCCGGTAACGAGATTGAACTAGGTATTGGATACCGACGATCGAATCTCGGGCAAGTAACATACCGATGACAAAGGGAACAACGTATGTTGTTATGCGGTCTGACCGATAAAGATCTTCGTAGAATATGTAGGAGCCAATATGGGCATCCATGTCCCGCTATTGGTTATTGATCGGAGACATGTCTCGGTCATGTCTACATTGTTCTCGAACCCGTAGGGTCCGCACGCTTAAGGTTACGATGACAGTTATATTATGAGTTTATGCATTTTGATGTACCGAAGGTTGTTCGGAGTCCCGGATGTGATCACGGACATGACGAGGAGTCTCGAAATGGTCGAGACGTAAAGATTGATATATTGGAAGCCTATATTTGGATATCGGAAGTGTTCCGGGTGAAATCTGGATTTTACCGGAATACCGGGAGGGTTACCGGAACCCCCCGGGAGCTATATGGGCCATAGTGGGCCTTAGTGGAAAAGAGAAGGGGCTGCCCTAGATGGGCTGCGCGCCCCCCTTCCCCTAGTCCTATTAGGACTAGGAGAGGTGGCCGGCCCCCTCCTCCTCTTTTCCCCTCCGAGGAATCCTAGTTGGACTAGGATTGGAGGGGGAATCCTACTCCCAGAGGGAGTAGGACTCTTCTGCGCCTCCTCCCTTGGCCGGCCAGCCTCCCCTCCTCTCCTCCTTTATATACGGAGGCAGGGGGCACCTCTAGAGACACAAGTTGATCCACGTGATCTATTCCTTAGCCGTGTGTGGTGCCCCCTGCCACCATATACCTCGATAATACTGTAGCGGAGTTTAGGCGAAGCCCTGCTGCTGTAGTTCATCAAGATCGTCACCACGCCGTCGTGCTGACGGAACTCTTCCCCGACACTTTGCTGGATCGGAGTCCGGGGATCGTCATCGAGCTGAACGTGTGCTCGAACTCGGAGGTGCCGTAGTTTCGATGCTTGATCGGTTGGATCGTGAAGACGTACGACTACTTCCTCTACGTCGTGTCATCGCTTCCGCAGTCGGTCTGCGTTGGGTACGTAGACAACACTCTCCCCCTCGTTGCTATGCATCACATGATCTTGCGTGTGCGTAGGAAATTTTTTGAAATTACTACGAAACCCTACAGTGGCATCAGAGCCTAGGTTATTTATGTTGATGTTATATGCACGAGTAGAACACAAGTGAGTTGTGGACGATACAAGTCATACTGCCTACCGGCATGTCATACTTTGGTTCGGCGGTATTGTTGGACGAGACGACCCGGACCAACCTTACGCGTACGCTTACGCGAGACCGGTTCCCTCGACATGCTTTGCACATAGATGGCTTGCGGGCGACTGTCTCTCCAACTTTAGTTGAACCAAGTATGGCTACGCCCGGTCCTTGAGAAGGTTAAAACGGAGTCTATTTGACAAACTATCGTTGTGGTTTTGATGCGTAGGTGAGATTGGTGCTTACTTAAGCCCGTAGCAGCCACGTAAAACATGCAACAACAAAGTAGAGGACGTCTAACTTGTTTTTGCAGGGCATGTTGTGATGTGATATGGTCAAGGCATGATGCTGAATTTTATTGTATGAGATGATCATGTTTTGTAACCAAGTTATCGGCAACTGGCAGGAGCCATATGGTTGTCGCTTTATTGTATGCAATGCAATCGCGATGTAATGCTTTACTTTATTACTAAGCGGTAGTGATAGTCGTGGAAGCATAAGATTGGCGAGACGACAACGATGCTACGATGGAGATCAAGGTGTCGCGTCGGTGACGATGGTGATCATGACGGTGCTTCGGAGATGGAGATCACAGGCACAAGATGATGATGGCCATATCATATCACTTATATTGATTGCATGTGATGTTTATCCTTTATGCATCTTATCTTGCTTTGTTTGACGGTAGCATTATAAGATGATCTCTCACTAAATTATCAAGAAGTGTTCTCCCCGAGTATGCACCGTTGCCAAAGTTCGTCGTGCCCAGACACCACGTGATGATCGGGTGTGATAAGCTCTACGTCCATCTACAACGGGTGCAAGCCAGTTTTGCACACGCAGAATACCCAGGTTATACTTGACGAGCCTAGCATATGCAGATATGGCCTCGGAACACGGAGACCGAAAGGTCGAGCATGAATCATATAGTAGATATGATCAACATAACGATGTTCACCATTGAAAACTACTCCATCTCACGTGATGATCGGTTATGGTTTAGTTGATTTGGATCACGTGATCACTTAGAAGATTAGAGGGATGTCTATCTAAGTGGGAGTTCTTAAGTAATATGATTAATTGAACTTAAATTTATCATGAACTTAGTCCCTGATAGTATCTTGCTTGTTTATGTTGATTGTAGATAGATGGCTCGTGCTGTTGTTCCGTTGAATTTTAATGCGTTCCTTGAGCAAGCAAAGTTGAAAGATGATGGTAGCAATTACACGGACTGGGTCCGTAACTTGAGGATTATCCTCATTGCTGCACAGAAGAATTACGTCCTGGAAGCACCGTTGGGTGCCAGGCCTGCTGCTGGAGCAACACCAGATGTTATGAACGTCTGGCAGAGCAAAGCTGATGACTACTCGATAGTTCAGTGTGCCATGCTTTACGGCTTAGAATCGGGACTTCAACGACATTTTGAACGTCATGGAGCATATGAGATGTTTCAGGAGTTGAAGTTAATATTTCAAGCAAATGCCCGGATTGAGAGATATGAAGTCTCCAATAAGTTCTATAGCTGCAAGATGGAGGAGAACAGTTCTGTTAGTGAGCATATACTCAAAATGTCTGGGTATAATAATCACTTGATTCAATTGGGAGTTAATCTTCCGGATGATTGCGTCATTGACAGAATTCTCCAATCACTGCCACCAAGCTACAAGAGCTTCATGATGAACTATAATATGCAAGGGATGAACAAGACTATTCCCGAGCTCTTCGCAATGCTAAAAGCTGCGGAGGTAGAAATCAAAAAGGAGCATCAAGTGTTGATGGTTAACAAGACCACTAGTTTCAAGAAAAAAGGCAAAGGTAAGAAGAAGGGGAACTTCAAAAAGAACGGCAAGCAAGTTGCTACTCAAGAGAAGAAACCCAAGTCTGGACCTAAGCCTGAAACTGAGTGCTTCTACTGCAAGCAGACTGGTCACTGGAAGCGGAACTGCCCCAAGTATTTGGCGGATAAGAAGGATGGCAAGGTGAACAAAGGTATATGTGATATACATGTTATTGATGTGTACCTTACTCGAGCTCGCAGTAGCACCTGGGTATTTGATACTGGTTCTGTTGCTAATATTTGCAACTCGAAACAGGGACTACGGAATAAGCGAGCACTGGCAAAGGACGAGGTGACGATGCGCGTGGGAAACGGTTCCAAAGTCGATGTGATCGCGGTCGGCACGCTACCTCTACATCTACCTTCGGGATTAATATTAGACCTAAATAATTGTTATTTGGTGCCAGCGTTGAGCATGAACATTATATCTGGATCTTGTTTAATGCGAGACGGTTATTCATTTAAATCAGAGAATAATGGTTGTTCTATTTATATGAGTAATATCTTTTATGGTCATGCACCCTTGAAGAGTGGTCTATTCCTATTGAATCTCGATAGTAGTAATACACATATTCATAATGTTGAAGCCAAAAGATGCGGAGTTGATAATGAAAGTGCAACTTATTTGTGGCACTGTCGTTTAGGTCATATCGGTATAAAGCGCATGAAGAAACTCCATACTGATGGACTTTTGGAACCACTTGATTATGAATCACTTGGTACTTGCGAACCGTGCCTCATGGGCAAGATGACTAAAACACCGTTCTCCGGTACTATGGAGAGAGCAACAGATTTGTTGGAAATCATACATACCGATGTATGTGGTCCGATGAATATTGAGGCTCGTGGCGGATATCGTTATTTTCTCACCTTCACAGATGATTTAAGCAGATATGGGTATATCTACTTAATGAAACATAAGTCTGAAACATTTGAAAAGTTCAAGGAATTTCAGAGTGAAGTTGAAAATCATCATAACAAGAAAATAAAGTTTCTGCGATCTGATCGTGGAGGAGAATATTTGAGTTACGAGTTTGGTGTACATTTGAAAAACTGTGGAATAGTTTCGCAACTCACGCCACCCGGAACACCACAGCGTAATGGTGTGTCCGAACGTCGTAATCGTACTTTACTAGATATGGTGCGATCTATGATGTCTCTTACTGATTTACCGCTATCGTTTTGGGGTTATGCTTTAGAGACGGCCGCATCCACGTTAAATAGGGCACCATCAAAATCCGTTGAGACGACGCCTTATGAACTGTGGTTTGGCAAGAAACCAAAGTTGTCGTTTCTTAAAGCTTGGGGCTGCGATGCTTATGTGAAAAAGCTTCAACCTGATAAGCTCGAACCCAAATCGGAGAAATGTGTCTTCATAGGATACCCAAAGGAGACTGTTGGGTACACCTTCTATCACAGATCCGAAGGCAAGACATTCGTTGCTAAGAATGGATCCTTTCTAGAGAAGGAGTTTCTCTCGAAAGAAGTAAGTGGGAGGAAAGTGGAACTTGACGAGGTAACTGTACCTGCTCCCTTGTTGGAAAGTAGTACATCACAGAAAATTGTTTCTGCGACACCTACACCAATAAGTGAGGAAGTTAATGATAATGATCATGAAGCTTCAGAACAAGATACTACTGAACCTCGTAGATCAACCAGAGTAAGATCCGCACCAGAGTGGTACGGTAATCCAGTTCTGGAAGTCATGCTACTAGATCATGATGAACCTACGAACTATGAAGAAGCGATGGTGAGCCCAGATTCCGCAAAGTGGCTTGAAGCCATGAAATCTGAGATGGGATCCATGTATGAGAACAAAGTATGGACTTTGGTTGACTTGCCCGATGATCGGCAAGCAATTGAAAATAAATGGATCTTTAAGAAGAAGACTGACGCTGATGGTAATGTTACTGTCTACAAAGCTCGACTTGTCGCAAAAGGTTTTCGGCAAGTTCAAGGGATTGACTACGATGAGACCTTCTCACCCGTAGCGATGCTTAAGTCCGTCCGAATCATGTTAGCAATTGCCGCATTTTATAATTATGAAATTTGGCAGATGGATGTCAAAACTGCATTCCTGAATGGATTTCTGGAAGAAGAGTTGTATATGATGCAACCGGAAGGTTTTGTCGATCCAAAGGGAGCTAACAAAGTGTGCAAGCTCCAGCGATCCATTTATGGACTGGTGCAAGCCTCTCGGAGTTGGAATAAACGTTTTGATAGTGTGATCAAAGCATTTGGTTTTATACAGACATTCGGAGAAGCCTGTATTTACAAGAAAGTGAGTGGGAGCTCTGTAGCATTTCTGATATTATATGTGGATGACATATTGCTAATTGGAAATGATATAGAATTTCTGGATAGCATAAAGGGATACTTGAATAAAAGTTTTTCAATGAAAGACCTCGGTGAAGCTGCTTACATATTAGGCATTAAGATCTATAGAGATAGATCAAGACGCTTAATTGGACTTTCACAAAGCACATACCTTGACAAAATTTTGAAGAAGTTCAAAATGGATCAAGCAAATAAAGGGTTCTTGCCTGTGTTACAAGGTGCGAAATTGAGTAAGACTCAATGCCCGACCACTGCAGAAGGTAGAGAGAATATGAAAGATGTTCCCTATGCATCAGCCATAGGATCTATCATGTATGCAATGCTGTGTACCAGACCTGATGTGCGCCTTGCTATAAGTTTAGCAGGGAGGTACCAAAGTAATCCAGGAATGGATCACTGGACAGCGGTCAAGAACATCCTGAAATACCTGAAAAGGACTAAGGATATGTTTCTCGTATATGGAGGTGACAAAGAGCTCACCGTAAAAGGTTACGTTGATGCAAGCTTTGACACTGATCCGGACGATTCTAAATCGCAAACCGGATACGTGTTTACATTAAACGATGGAGCTGTCAGTTGGTGCAGTTCTAAACAAAGCGTCGTAGCGGGATCTACATGTGAAGCGGAGTACATAGCTGCTTCGGAAGCAGCGAACGAAGGAGTCTGGATGAAGGATTTCATATCCGATCTAGGTGTCATACCTAATGCATCGGGTCCAATGAAAATCTTTTGTGACAATACTGGTGCAATTGCCTTGGCAAAGGAATCCAGATTTCACAAAAGGACCAAACACATCAAGAGACGCTTCAACTCCATCCGGGATCTAGTCCAGGTGGGAGACATAGAGATTTGCAAGATACATACGGATCTGAATGTTGTAGACCCGTTGACTAAGTCTCTTCCACAAGCAAAACATGATCAGCACCAAAGCTCCATGGGTGTTAGATTCATTACAGTGTAATCTAGATTATTGACTCTAGTGCAAGTGGGAGACTGAAGGAAATATGCCCTAGAGGCAATAATAAAGTTATTATTTATTTCCTTATAATCATGATAAATGTTTATTATTCATGCTAGAATTGTATTAACCGGAAACATAATACATGTGTGAATACATAGACAAACAAAGTGTCAGTAGTATGCCTCTACTTGACTAGCTCGTTAATCAAAGATGGTTATGTTTCCTAACCATGAACAATGAGTTGTTATTTGATTAACGAGGTCACATCATTAGTTGAATGATCTGATTGACATGACCCATTCCATTAGCTTAGCACCCGATCGTTTAGTATGTTGCTATTGCTTTCTTCATGACTTATACATGTTCCTATGACTATGAGATTATGCAACTCCCGTTTACCGGAGGAACACTTTGGGTGCTACCAAACGTCACAACGTAACTGGGTGATTATAAAGGAGCATTACAGGTGTCTCCAAAGGTAGATGTTGGGTTGGCGTATTTCGTGTTGGAAATATGCCCTAGAGGCAATAATAAATTGGTTATTATTATATTTCCTTGTTCATGATAATCGTTTATTATCCATGCTATAATTGTATTGATAGGAAACTCAGATACATGTGTGGATACATAGACAACACCATGTCCCTAGTAAGCCTCTAGTTAACTAGCTCGTTGATCAATGGATGGTTACGGTTTCCTGACCATGGACATTGGATGTCGTTGATAACGGGATCACATCATTAGGAGAATCATGTGATGGACAAGACCCAATCCTAAGCATAGCACTAGATCGTGTAGTTCATATGCTATAGCTTTTCTAATGTCAAGTATCATTTCCTTAGACCATGAGATTGTGCAACTCCCGGATACCGTAGGAATGCTTTGGGTGTATCAAACGTCACAACGTAACTGGGTGACTATAAAGGTGCACTACAGGTATCTCCGAAAGTGTCTGTTGGGTTGGCACGAATCGAGACTGGGATTTGTCACTCCGTGTAAGCGGAGAGGTATCTCTGGGCCCACTCGGTAGGACATCATCATATGCGCAATGTGACCAAGGAGTTGATCACGGGATGATGTGTTACGGAACGAGTAAAGAGACTTGCCGGTAACGAGATTGAACTAGGTATTGGATACCGACGATCGAATCTCGGGCAAGTAACATACCGATGGACAAAGGGAATTGTATACGGGATTGATTAAGTCCTTGACATCGTGGTTCATCCGATGAGATCATCGTGGAACATGTGGGAGCCATCATGGGTATCCAGATCCCGCTGTTGGTTATTGACCGGAGAACGTCTCGGTCATGTCTGCATGTCTCCCGAACCCGTAGGGTCTACACACTTAAGGTTCGGTGACGCTAGGGTTATGAAGATATTAGTATGCGGTAACCCGAATGTTGTTCGGAGTCCCGGATGAGATCCCGGACGTCACGAGGAGTTCCGGAATGGTCCGGAGGTAAAGAATTATATATAGGAAGTGCCATTTCGGCCATCGGGACAAGTTTCGGGGTCATCGGTATTGTACCGGGACCACCGGAAGGGTCCCGGGGGTCCACCGGGTGGGGCCACCTGCCCCGGGGGGCCACATGGGCTGTAGGGGATGTGCCTTGGCCTACATGGGCCAAGGGCACCAGCCCCAAGAGGCCCATGCGCCAAGAGAAGAGAAAAAGGGGAGAGTCCTAAAGGGGGAAGGCACCTCCGAGGTGCCTTGGGGAGGATGGACTCCTCCCCACCCTTGGCCGCACCCTTCCTTGGAGGAAGGGGCAAGGGCTGCGCCTCCCCTCTCCCTTGGCCCTATATATAGTGGGGAAAAAGGAGGAGCAAACGAATCTAAGGCCTGGCGCCTCCCTCTCCCTCCCGTGACACATCTTCCTCCTCCCGCAGCGCTTAGCGAAGCCCTGTTGGAATCCCGCTACTTCCACCACGCCGTCGTGCTGCTGGATCTTCATCAACCTCTCCCTCTCCCCTTGCTGGATCAAGGCATGGGAGACGTCTCCGGGCTGTACGTGTGTTGAACGCGGAGGTGCCGTGCATTCGGCACTTGATCATCGGTGATTTGAATCACGACGAGTACGACTCCATCAACCCCGTTCACTTGAACGCTTCGGCTTAGCGATCTACAAGGGTATGTAGATGCACTCTCCTTCCCCTCGTTGCTGGTTTCTCCATAGATAGATCTTGGTGATACGTAGGAAAATTTTGAATTTCTGCTATGTTCCCCAACAGTGGCATCATGAGCTAGGTCTATTGCGTAGATTCTATGCACGACTAGAACACAAAGTAGTTGTGGGCGTTGATTTTGTTCAATATGCTTGCCGTTACTAGTCTTATCTTGATTCGGCGGCATCGTGGGATGAAGCGGCCCGGACCAACCTTACACGTACTCTTACGTGAGACCGGTTCCACCGACAAACATGCACTAGTTGCATAAGGTGGCTAGCGGGTGTCTGTCTCTCCTACTTTAGTCGGATCGGATTCGATGAAAAGGGTCCTTATGAAGGGTAAATAGCAATTGGCATATCACGTTGTGGTTTTGCGTAGGTAAGAAACGTTCTTGCTAGAAACCCATAGCAGCCACGTAAAACATGCAAACAACAATTAGAGGACGTCTAACTTGTTTTTGCAGGGTATGCTATGTGATGTGATATGGCCAAAAGGATGTGATGAATGATATATGTAATGTATGAGATTGATCATGTTCTTGTAATAGATGATCATGGAGCCCCAAGATGGAGATCAAAGGAGCTACATGATATTGGCCATATCATGTCACTATTTGATTGCATATGATGTTTATCATGTTATGCATCTTGTTTTCTTAGTACGACGGTAGTAAATAAGATGATCCCTCATTAAAATTTCAAGAAGTGTTCTCCCCTAACTGTGCACCGTTGCTACAGTTCGTCGCTTCGAAGCATCACGTGTTAATCGGGTGTGATAGATCCTTTCGTTCACATACAACGGGTGTAAGCAAGATTTACACATGCAAAAACACTTAGGGTTAACTTGACGAGCCTAGCATGTGAAGACATGGCCTCGGAACACAGAGACCGAAAGGTCGAGCATGAGTCGTATAGAAGATACGATCAACATGAAGATGTTCACCGACGTTGACTAGTCCGTCTCACGTGTTAATCGGACACGGCCTAGCTCACTCGGATCATGTAATCACTTAGATGACTAGAGGGATGTCTATCTAAGTGGGAGTTCATAAGATGAACTTAATTATCCTGAACATAGTCAAAAGGATTTTGCAAATTATGTCGTATCTCACGCTTTAGTTCTACTGTTTAGATATGTTCCTAGAGAAAAATTAGTTGAAAGTTGATAGTAGCAATTATGCGGACTAGGTCCGTAAACTGAGGATTGTCCTCATTGCTTCTTAGAAGGCTTATGTCCTTAATGCACCGCTCAGTGTGCTGAACCTCGAACGTTGTCTGTGGATGTTGCGAACATCTGACATACACATTTTGATAACTACGTGATAGTTCAGTTAAACGGTTTAGAGTTGAGGCACCAAAGACGTTTTAAAACATCGCGAAACATATGAGATGTTTCGAGGGCTGAAATTGGGATTTCAGGCTCGTGCCCACGTCAAGAGGTATGAGACCTCCGACGATTTTCTTAGCCTGCAAACTAAGGAGAAAAGCTCAATTGTTGAGCTTGTGCTCAGATTGTCTGAGTACAACAATCATTTGAATCAAGTGGGAGTTGATCTTCCAAATGAGATAAGTGATGTTTCTCCGAAGTCATTACCACCAAGCTGCTAGAGCTTCGTGATGAACTATGATATATCAGGGACATATATGATGATCCTTGAGATATTCGCGATGTTTGACACCACAAAAGTAGAAATCAAGAAGGAGCATCAATTGTTGATGGTTGGTGAAACCACTAGTTTCAAGAAGGGCAAGGGCAAGAAGGGATACTTCATGAAACGGCAATTCAGCTGCTGATCTAGTGAAGAAACCCAAGGTTGAACCCAAACCCGAGACTAAGTGCTTCTGTAATAAGGGGAACAGCCACTAGAGCAGAATTACCCTAGATACTTGGTAGATGAGAAGGCTGGCAAGGTCGATAGAAGTATATTGGATATACATTGTGTTGATGTGTACTTTACTAGTACTCCTAGTAGCACCAGGGTATTAGATACCGGTTCGGTTGCTAAGTGTTAGTAACTCGAAATAAAAGCTACGGAATAAACGGAGACTAGCTAAAGGTGAGCTGACGATATGTGTTGGAAGTGTTTCCAATGTTGATATGATAAAGCATCGCACGCTCCCTCTACCATCGAGATTGGAGTTAAACCTAAATAATTGTTATTTGGTGTTTGCGTTGAGCATAGACATGATTGGATTATGTCTACCGCAATACGGTTATTCATTTAAGGAGAATAATGGTTACTCTGTTTATTTGAATAATACCTTCAATGGTCTTACACCTAAAATGAATGGTTTATTGAATCTCGATCGTAGTGATACACATGTTCATGCCAAAAGATAGTAATGATAGTACCACCTACTTGTGGCACTGCCACGTAAGTCATATCGGTATAAAACGCATGAAGAAGCTCCATGTTGATGGATCTTTGGGCTCGCTCGTTTTTGAAAAGTTTGAGGCATGCGAACCATGTCTATTGGTGTATGTGCATGAAGAAACTCCATGCAAATGGACCGTTTGGACTCACTTGATTTTGAATCACTTGAGACATGCAAATCATACCACATGGGCAAGATGACTGAAAGCCTCGTTTTCGGTAAAATGGAACTAGAAAGCAACCTGTTGGAAGTAATACATTTTGATGTGTGCAGTCCAATGAGTGCTGAGGCATGTAGTGGATATCGTTATGTTCTTACTTCACAGATGATTTGAGTAGATGTTGAGTATATTTACTTGATGAATCACGAGTCTGAATTATTGAAAGGTTCAAGTAATTTCACGGTGAAGTTGAAAGATCGTCGTGACAAGAGGATAAAATATCTATGATATGATCATAGAGATGAATATCTGAATTACGAGTTTGGCACAGAATTAAGACATTGTGGAAATTGTTTCACAACTGATACAGCCTGGAACACCATAGTGTGATGGTGTGTCCGAACATCATAACTGCACCCTATTGGATATGATGCATACCATGATGTCTCTTATCAAATTACCACAATAGTTTATGGGTTAGGCATTAGAGACAACCACATTCACTTTAAATAGGGCACCACATAATTCCGATGAGATGACACCGTATGAACTATGGTTTAGAGAAACCTAAGCTGTCATTTCTTAAAAGTTTGGGGCTGCGACGCTTATGTGAAAAGTTTCAGGCTGATAAGCTCGAACCCAAAGCAGATAAATGCATCTTCATAGGACAACCCAAAACAGTTGGGTATACCTCCTGTCTCAGATCCGAAAGCAATAAGGGATTGTTTCTTGAATCGGGTCCTTTCTCGAGGAAAAGTTTCTCTCGAAAGAATTGAGTGGGAGGATGGTGGAGACTTGATGAGGTTATTAAACCGTTACTTCAACTAGTGTATAGCAGGGCACAAAGAGTTGTTCCTGTGGCACCTACACCAATTGAAGTGGAAGCTTATGATATTGATCATGAGACTTCGGATCAAGTCACTCCCAAACCTCGTAGGATGACAAGGATGCGTACTACTTCAGAGTGGTACGTAATCCTGTGTTGGAAGTCATGTTGCTAGACAACAATGAACCTACGAGCTATGGAGAAGCGATGGTGGGCCCGGATTCCGATAAATGGCTTGAGGCCATATAATCCGAGAGAGGATCCATGTATGAAAACAAAGTGTGGACTTTGGAAGAACTACTTGATGGTCGTAAGGCTGTTGAGTGTAGATGGATTTTAAAAGAAGACGGACAATGATGGTAAATGTCACCATTAAGAAAGCTCGACTTGTCGTTAAGATGTTTTCTGACAAGTTCAAGGAGTTGACTATGGTGAGATTTTCTCACTCGTAGCGATGCTAAGAGTCTGTTGGAATTATATTAGCGATTACTGCATTATTTATGAAATCTTGCAGATAGGGTGTCAAAACATTGTTTCCTCGACGATTTTCTTGAGGAAATGATGTATGTGATACAACCGAAAGGTTTTGTCAATCCTGAAAAGATGCTAATAAGGATGCAAAGCTCCAGCAATCCTTCTGAGGATTGGAGTGAGCATCTCGGAGTTGGAATGTACACTTTGATGAGATGATCAAAGATTTTGGGTTTATACAAAGTTTATAAGAAACTGGTATTTCCAAAGAAGTGAGTGGGAGCACTATAGAATTTCTGATGAGTATATGCTGTTGATCAGAAATGATGTAGAGTTTCTGGAAAGCATATAGGGTTATTGGGAAAGTGTTTTTCAATGGAAAGCCTGGATTAAGCTACTTGAGCATTGAGCATCAAGATCTATAAGGATAGATCAAAACGCATAATGGTACTTTCAAATGAGCACATACCTTGACGTGATCTTGAAGGTGTTCAAGATGGATCAGTCAAAGAAGGATTTCTTGCCTGAGTTGTAAGGTATGAAGTTAAGACTTAAAGCTCGACCACGGCAGAAGAAAGAGGAAGGACGAAGGTCGTCCCCTATGCTTTTATCATAGGCTCTCTACAGTATGCTATGCTGTGTACCGCACCTAAAGTGTGCCTTGCCAGGAGTCAGTCAAGGGGTACAAGAGTGATCCAAGAATGGATCACAAGACAGCGGTCAAAGTTATCCTTAGTAACTAGTGGACTAAGGAATTTTCTCGATTATGGAGGTGGTAAAAGAGTTCGTCGTAAAGAGTTACGTCGATGCAAGCTTAACACCTATCCGGATAGCTCTGAGTAGAGATACCGGATACATATAATGGAGCAACAATTTAGAATAGCTCCAAGTAGAACAGTTATTTGGATTAGCTCCAAATAGAGCGTGGTAGCTACATCTAGGAGATGACATAGAGATTTGTAAAGCACACACGGATCTGAAAGGTTCGGACCCGTTGACTAAAACCTCTCTCACAAGCAACATGATCAAACCTAAAACTCATTGAGTGTTAATCACATAGTGATGTGAACTAGACTACTGACTCTAGTAAACTCTTGGGTGTTAGTCACATGGCGATGTGACCTGTGGGTGTTAATCACATGGCGATGTGAACTAGATTATTGACTCTAGTGCAAGTGGGAGACTGTTGGAAATATGCCCTAGAGGCAATAATAAATTGGTTATTATTATATTTCCTTGTTCATGATAATCGTTTATTATCCATGCTATAATTGTATTGATAGGAAACTCAGATACATGTGTGGATACATAGACAACACCATGTCCCTAGTAAGCCTCTAGTTAACTAGCTCGTTGATCAATGGATGGTTACGGTTTCCTGACCATGGACATTGGATGTCGTTGATAACGGGATCACATCATTAGGAGAATCATGTGATGGACAAGACCCAATCCTAAGCATAGCACTAGATCGTGTAGTTCATATGCTATAGCTTTTCTAATGTCAAGTATCATTTCCTTAGACCATGAGATTGTGCAACTCCCGGATACCGTAGGAATGCTTTGGGTGTATCAAACGTCACAACGTAACTGGGTGACTATAAAGGTGCACTACAGGTATCTCCGAAAGTGTCTGTTGGGTTGGCACGAATCGAGACTGGGATTTGTCACTCCGTGTAAGCGGAGAGGTATCTCTGGGCCCACTCGGTAGGACATCATCATATGCGCAATGTGACCAAGGAGTTGATCACGGGATGATGTGTTACGGAACGAGTAAAGAGACTTGCCGGTAACGAGATTGAACTAGGTATTGGATACCGACGATCGAATCTCGGGCAAGTAACATACCGATGGACAAAGGGAATTGTATACGGGATTGATTAAGTCCTTGACATCGTGGTTCATCCGATGAGATCATCGTGGAACATGTGGGAGGCATCATGGGTATCCAGATCCCGCTGTTGGTTATTGACCGGAGAACGTCTCGGTCATGTCTGCATGTCTCCCGAACCCGTAGGGTCTACACACTTAAGGTTCGGTGACGCTAGGGTTATGAAGATATTAGTATGCGGTAACCCGAATGTTGTTTGGAGTCTCGGATGAGATCCCGGACGTCACGAGGAGTTCCGGAATGGTCCGGAGGTAAAGAATTATATATAGGAAGTGCCATTTCGGCCATCGGGACAAGTTTCGGGGTCATCGGTATTGTACCGGGACCACCGGAAGGGTCCCGGGGGTCCACCGGGTGGGGCCACCTGCCCCGGGGGGCCACATGGGCTGTAGGGGATGTGCCTTGGCCTACATGGGCCAAGGGCACCAGCCCCAAGAGGCCCATGCGCCAAGAGAAGAGAAAAAGGGGAGAGTCCTAAAGGGGGAAGGCACCTCCGAGGTGCCTTGGGGAGGATGGACTCCTCCCCACCCTTGGCCGCACCCTTCCTTGGAGGAAGGGGCAAGGGCTGCGCCTCCCCTCTCCCTTGGCCCTATATATAGTGGGGAAAAAGGAGGAGCAAACGAATCTAAGGCCTGGCGCCTCCCTCTCCCTCCCGTGACACATCTTCCTCCTCCCGCAGCGCTTAGCGAAGCCCTGTTGGAATCCCGCTACTTCCACCACGCCGTCGTGCTGCTGGATCTTCATCAACCTATCCCTCTCCCCTTGCTGGATCAAGGCATGGGAGACGTCTCCGGGCTGTACGTGTGTTGAACGCGGAGGTGCCGTGCGTTCGGCACTTGATCATCGGTGATTTGAATCACGACGAGTACGACTCCATCAACCCCGTTCACTTGAACGCTTCCGCTTAGCGATCTACAAGGGTATGTAGATGCACTCTCCTTCCCCTCGTTGCTGGTTTATCCATAGATAGATCTTGGTGATACGTAGGAAAATTTTGAATTTCTGCTACGTTCCCCAACATTTCGAGATTAGGATTTGTCACTCCGATTGTCGGAGAGGTATCTCTGGGCCCTCTCGGTAATGCACATCACATAAGCCTTGCAAGCATTGCAACTAATGAGTTAGTTGCGAGATGATGTATTACGGAACGAGTAAAGAGACTTGCCGGTAACGAGATTGAACTAGGTATTGGATACCGACGATCGAATCTCGGGCAAGTAACATACCGATGACAAAGGGAACAATGTATGTTGTTATGCGGTCTGACCGATAAAGATCTTCGTAGAATATGTAGGAGCCAATATGGGCATCCAGGTCCCGCTATTGGTTATTGATCGGAGACATGTCTCGGTCATGTCTACATTGTTCTCGAACCCGTAGGGTCCACACGCTTAAGGTTACGATGACAGTTATATTATGAGTTTATGCATTTTGATGTACCGAAGGTTGTTCGGAGTCCCGGATGTGATCACGGACATGACGAGGAGTCTCGAAATGGTCGAGACGTAAAGATTGATATATTGGAAGCCTATATTTGGATATCAGAAGTGTTCCGGGTGAAATCGGTATTTTACCGGAATACCGGGAGGGTTACCGGAACCCCCCGGGAGCTATATGGGCCATAGTGGGCCTTAGTGGAAAAGAGAAGGGGCTGCCCTAGATGGGCTGCGCCCCCCCCCCCCCTTCCCCTAGTCCTATTAGGACTAGGAGAGGTGGCCGGCCCCCTCCTCCTCTTTTCCCCTCCGAGGAATCCTAGTTGGACTAGGATTGGAGGGGGAATCCTACTCCCAAAGGGAGTAGGACTCTTCTGCGCCTCCTCCCTTGGCCGGCCAGCCTCCCCTCCTCTCCTCCTTTATATACGGAGGCAGGGGGCACCTCTAGAGACACAAGTTGATCCACGTGATCTATTCCTTAGCCGTGTGCGGTGCCCCCTGCCACCATATACCTCGATAATACTGTAGCGGAGTTTAGGCGAAGCCCTGCTGCTGTAGTTCATCAAGATCGTCACCACGCCGTCGTGCTGACGGAACTCTTCCCCGACACTTTGCTGGATCAGAGTCCGGGGATCGTCATCGAGCTAAACGTGTGCTCGAACTCAGAGGTGCCGTAGTTTCGGTGCTTGATCGGTTGGATCGTGAAGACGTACGACTACTTCCTCTACGTCGTGTCATCGCTTCCGCAGTCGGTCTGCGTTGGGTACGTAGACAACACTCTCCCCCTCGTTGCTATGCATCACATGATCTTGCGTGTGCGTAGGAAATTTTTTGAAATTACTACGAAACCCTACACTTAGATCCCACATAGAGTTAAACTATGAAAAACTAATACCCTGTAAAAGGTACAGACAACTTACCGCGCTAGCGTGACGCTGCGCGCTGAATCCGCAATCCTCGGTAGCAGATGCGGGAGTCTCGGCGCCCTTGAAAAGCACCTTCCAGGCATCTTCGTACGTCGTGTCGAAGAGCCTGCTCAGAGTTCGGTGCTGCGCCGGGTTGAACTCCCATAGATTGAAGGCCCGTTGTTGACACGGGAGGATCCGGCAGATGAGCATAACCTGGACTACGTTGACAAGCTTGAGCTGCTTGTTCACCAGGGTTTGGATGCATGTTTGCAGTCCAGTCACCTCTCCTTTGCTGCCCCAGGACAGGACCGTCTCTTTCCAGGACGTGAGCCGCGTTGGGGGTCCGGACCGGAACTCGGGGGCTGCGAGCCACTCAGGGTCGCGCGGCTCGGTGATGTAAAACCACCCCGATTGCCACCCCTTCAGGGTCTCCACAAAGGAGCCCTCTGTTGGGGAACGTAGCAGAAATTCAAAATTTTCCTACGTGTCAGCAAGATCAATCTATGGAGTCATCTAGCAACGAGGGTGGAGTGGATCTACATACCCTTGTAGATCGCGCGCGGAAGCGTTCAAGAGAACGGGGTTGATGGAGTCGTACTCGTCGTGATCCAAATCACCGATGATCCTAGCGCCGAACGGACGGCACCTCCGCGTTCAACACACGTACGGAGCAGCGACGTCTCCTCCTTCTTGATCTAGCAAGGGGGAAGGAGAGGTTGATGGAGATCCAACAGCACGACGGCGTGGTGGTGGAAGTAGCGGGATTCCAACAGGGCTTCGCCAAGCGCTGCGGGAGGAGGGAGATGTGTCATGGGAGGGAGAGGGAGGCGCCAGGGCTTAGGTATTGCTGCCCTCCCTTCCCCCCACTATATATAGGGCCAAGGGAGAGGGGGGGCGCAGCCTTGGCCCTTCCTCCACGGAAGGGTGCGGCCAGGGAGGAGTCCATCCTCCCCAAGGCACCTCGGAGGTGCCTTCCCCCTTTAGGACTCTTTCTTTCCCTTATCTCTTGGCGCATGGGCCTCTTGGGGCTGGTGCCCTTGGCCCATACAGGCCAAGGCGCACCCCCTACAGCCCATGTGGCCCCCCGGGGCAGGTGGCCCCACCTGGTGGACCCCCGGGACCCTTCCGGTGGTCCCGGTACAATACCGGTGACCCCGAAACTTGTCCCGATAGCCGAAATAGCACTTCCTATATATAATTCTTTACCTCCGGACCATTCCAGAACTCCTCGTGACGTCCAGGATCTCATCTGGGACTCCAAACAACTTTCGGGTTACCACATACTTATATCTCTATAACCCGAGCGTCACCGAACCTTAAGTGTGTAGACCCTACGGGTTCGGGAGACATGCAGACATGACCGAGATGACTCTCCGGTCAATAACCAACAGCGGGATCTGGATACCCATGTTGGCTCCCACATGTTCCACGATGATCTCATCGGATGAACCACGATGTCAAGGACTTAATCAATCCCGTATACAATTCCCTTTGTCTAGCGATACGATACTTGCCCGAGATTCGATCGTCGGTATCCCGATACCTTGTTCAATCTCGTTACCGGCAAGTCTCTTTACTCGTTTCATAACACATCATCCCATGATCAACTCCTTGATCACATTGTGCACATTATGATGATGTCCTACCGAGTGGGCCCAGAGATACCTCTCCGTTTACACGGAGTGACAAATCCCAGTCTCGATTCGTGCCAACCCAACAGACACTTTCGGAGATACCTGTAATGTACCTTTATAGCCACCCAGTTACGTTGTGACGTTTGGCACACCCAAAGCACTCCTACGGTATCCGGGAGTTGCACAATCTCATGGTCTAAGGAAATGATACTTGACATTAGAAAAGCTTTAGCATACGAACTACATGATCTTTGTGCTAGGCTTAGGATTGGGTCTTGTCCATCACATCATTCTCCTAATGATGTGATCCCGTTATCAACGACATCCAATGTCCATGGTCAGGAAACCATGACCATCTATTGATCAACGAGCTAGTCAACTAGAGGCTTACTAGGGACATGGTGTTGTCTATGTATCCACACATGTATCTGAGTTTCCTATCAATACAATTCTAGCATGGATAATAAACGATTATCATGAACAAGGAAATATAATAATAACTAATTTATTATTGCCTCTAGGGCATATTTCCAACAGTCTCCCACTTGCACTAGAGACAATAATCCAGTTCACATCGATATGTGATTAACTCTCAAGGTCACATCCCCATGTGACTAACACCCAAAGAGTTTACTAGAGTCAATAATCTAGTTCACACAACCATGTGATTAACACTCGATGAGTTCTGGGTTTGATCATGTTATGCTTGTGAGAGATGTTATAGTCAACGGGTCTGAATCTTTCAGATCCGTATGTACTTCGCAAATCTCTATGTCATCTTGCAGATGCAGCTACTACGCTATATTTGGAGCTATTCCAAATAACTGTTCTACTATACGAATCCAGTTTACTACTCAGAATAATCTGGATTAGTGTCAAAGTTTGCATCGGCGTAACCCTTTATGACGAACTCTTTTACCACCTCCATAATCGAGAAAATTCCTTAGTCCACTAGTTACTAAGGATAACTTTGACCGTTGTCCTGTGATCCATTCTTGGATCACTCTTGTACCCCTTGACTGACTCATGGCAAGGCACACTTCAGGTGCGGTACACAGCATAGCATACTGTAGAGAGCCTATGATAAAAGCATAGGGGACGACATTCGTCCTTTCTCTTTCTTCTGCCGTGGTCGAGCTTTAAGTCTTAACTTCATACCTTACAACTCAGGCAAGTACTCCTTCTTTGACTGATCCATCTTGAACCCCTTCAAGATCATGTCAAGGTATATGCTCATTTGAAAGTACCATTAAGCGTTTTGATCTATCCTTATAGATCTTGATGCTCAATGTTCAAGTAGCTTAATCCAGGCTTTCCATTGAAAAACACTTTCCAAATAACCCTATATGCTTTCCAGAAATTCTACATCATTTCTGATCCATAATATGTCAACAACATATACTCATCAGGAATTCTATAGTGCTCCCACTCACTTCTTTGGAAATACAAGTTTCTCATAAACTTTGTATAAACCCAAAATCTTTGATCATCTCATCAAAGCATACATTCCAACTCCGAGATGCTTACTCTAGTCCTTAGAAGGACTGCTGGAGCTTTGCATACTTATTAGCATCTTTCAGGATTGACAAAACCTTCCGGTTGTATCACATACAACCTTTCCTCAAGAAAATCGTCGAGGAAACAATGTTTTGACATCCTATCTGCAAGATTTCATAAATAATGCAGTAATCGCTAATATAATTCCAACAGACTCTTAGCATCGCTGCGAGTGAGAAAGTCTCACCGTAGTCAACTCCTTGAACTTGTCGGAAAACATCTTAACGACAAGTCGAGCTTTCTTAATGGTGATACTTACCATCATTGTCCGTCTTCCTTTTAAAATCCATATGTACCTAACAGCCTTACGACCATCAAGTAGTTCTTCCAAAGTCTACACTTTGTTTTTCATATATGGATCCTCTCTCGGATTATATGGCCTCGAGCCATTTTGGAATCCAGGCCCACCATCGCTTCTCCATAGCTCGTAGGTTCATTGTTGTCTAGCAACATGACTTCCAAGACAGGATTACGTACCACTCTGAAGTAGTACGCATCCTTGTCATCCCACGAGGTTTGGTAGTGACTTGATGTGAAGTTTCATGATCACTATCATAAGCTTCCACTTCAATTGGTGTAGGTGTCACAGGAACAACTTCCTGTGCCCTGCCACACACTAGTTGAAGAGACAGTTCAATAACCTCATCAAGTCTCCACCATCCTCCCACTCAATTCTTTCGAGAGAAACTTTTCCTCGAGAAAGGACCCGATTCTAGAAACAATCCCTTATTGCTTTCGGATCTGAGACAGGAGGTATACCCAACTGTTTTGGGTGTCCTATGAAGATGCATTTATCCGCTTTGGGTTCGAGCTTATCAACCTGAAACTTTTTTCACATAAGCGTCGCAGCCCCAAACTTTTAAGAAATGACAGCTTAGGTTTCTCTAAACCATAGTTCATACGGTGTCATCTCATCGGAATTACGTGGTGCCTTTATTTAAAGTGAATGTGGTTGTCTCTAATGCCTAACCCATAAACTATCGTGGTAATTTGATAAGAGACATCATGGTATGCATCATATCCAATAGGGTGCAGTTATGATGTTCAGACACACCATCACACTATGGTGTTCCAGGCTGTATTAGTTGTGAAACAATTTCCACAATGTCTTAATTCTATGCCAAACTCGTAATTCAGATATTCATCTCTATGATCATATCATAGATATCTTATCCTCTTGTCACGATGATCTTTCAACTTCACCCTGAAATTACTTGAACCTTTCAATAATTCAGACTCGTGATTCATCAAGTAAATATACTCAACATCTACTCAAATCATTTGTGAAGTAAGAACATAACGATATCCACTACATGCCTCAGCACTCATTGGACTGCACACATCAAAATGTATTACTTCCAACAAGTTGCTTTAGTTCCATTTTACTGAAACGAGGCTTTCAGTCATCTTGCCCATGTGGTATGATTTGCATGGAGTTTCTTCATGCATATACACCAATAGACATGGTTCGCATGTCTCAAACTTTTCAAAATCAAGTGAGTCCAAACGGTCCATTAGCATGGAGTTTCTTCATGCATATACACCAATAGACATGGTTCGCATGTCTCAAACTTTTCAAAAATGAGTGAGCCCAAAGATCCATCAACATGGAGCTTCTTCATGCGTTTTATACCGATATGATTTACGTGGCAGTGCCACAAGTAGGTGGTACTATCATTACTACCTTATATCTTTTGGCATGAACATGTGTATCACTATGATCGAGATTCAATGAACCATTCATTTTAGGTGCAAGACCATTGAAGGTATTATTCAAATAAACAGAGTAACCATTATTCTCCTTAAATGAATAACCGTATTGCGATAGACATAATCCAATCATGTCTATGCTCAACGCAAACACCAATCTCGATGGTAGAGGGAGCGTGCGATGCTTGATCAACATTGGAAACACTTCCAACACATATCGTCATCTCACCTTTAGCTAGTCTCCGTTTATTCCATAGCTTTTATTTCGAGTTACTAACACTTAGCAACCGAACCGGTATCTAATACCCTGGTGCTACTAGGAGTACTAGTAAAGTACACATCAACACAATGTATATCCAATATACTTCTATCGACCTTGCCAGCCTTCTCATCTACCAAGTATCTAGGGTAATTCTGCTCTAGTGGCTGTTCCCCTTATTACAGAAGCACTTAGTCTCGGGTTTGGGTTCAACCTTGGGTTTCTTCACTAGATCAGCAGCTGAATTGCCGTTTCATGAAGTATCCCTTCTTGCCCTTGCCCTTCTTGAAACTAGTGGTTTCACCAACCATCAACAATTGATGCTCCTTCTTGATTTCTACTTTTGTGGTGTCAAACATCGCGAATATCTCAAGGATCATCATATATGTCCCTGATATATCATAGTTCATCACGAAGCTCTAGCAGCTTGGTGGTAATGACTTCGGAGAAACATCACTTATCTCATTTGGAAGATCAACTCCCACTTGATTCAAATGATTGTTGTACTCAGACAATCTGAGCACAAGCTCAACAATTGAGCTTTTCTCCTTAGTTTGCAGGCTAAGAAAATCGTCGGAGGTCTCATACCTCTTGACGTGGGCACGAGCCTGAAATCCCAATTTCAGCCCTCGAAACATCTCATATGTTTCGCGATGTTTTAAAACGTCTTTGGTGCCTCAACTCTAAACCGTTTAACTGAACTATCACGTAGTTATCAAAATGTGTATGTCAGATGTTCGCAACATCCACAGACAATGTTCGAGGTTCAGCACACTGAGCGGTGCATTAAGGACATAAGCCTTCTATGAAGCAATGAGGACAATCCTCAGTTTACGGACCTAGTCCGCATAATTTCTACTATCAACTTTCAACTAAAATTTCTCTAGGAACATATCTAAATAGTAGAACTAAAGCGCGAGCTACGACATAATTTGCGAAGACCTTTTGACTATGCTCAGGATAATTAAGTTCATCTTATGAACTCCCACTCAGATAGACATCCCTCTAGTCATCTAAGTGATTACATGATTCGAGTCAACTAGGCCGTGTCCGATCATCATGTGAGACGGACTAGTCAACATCGGTGAACATCTTCATGTTGATCGTATCTTCTATACGACTCATGCTCGACCTTTCGGTCTCTTGTGTTCCGAGGCCATGTCTGTACATGCTAGGCTCGTCAAGTTAACCTAAGTGTTTTGCATGTGTTCTGAGGCCATGTCTGTACATGCTAGGCTCGTCAACACCCGTTGAATTCGAACGTAAGAATCTATCACACCCGATCATCACGTGGTGCTTCGAAACAACGAACTGTCACAACGGTGCATAGTTAGGGGGAACACTTTCTTGAAATTATTATGAGGGATCATCTTATTTACTACCGTCGTTCTAAGCAAATAAGATGTATAAACATGATAAACATCACATGCAATCAAATAGTGACATGATATGGCCAATATCATATTGCTCCTTTTGATCTCCATCTTCGGGGCTCCATGATCATCATCGTCACCGGCATGACACCATGATCTCCATCATCATGATCTCCATCATCGTGTCTTCATGAAGTTGTCTCGCCAACTATTACTTCTACTTCTACAGCTAACAGTTAGCAATAAAGTAAAGTAATTACATGACGTTTATGTTGACACGCAGGTCATACAATAAAGACAACTCCTATGGCTCCTGTCGGTTGTCATACTCATCGACATGCAAGTCGTGATTCCTATTACAAGAACATGATCAATCTCATACATCACATATATCATTCATCACATCCTTTTGGCCATATAACATCACATAGCATACCCTGCAAAAACAAGTTAGACGTCCTCTAATTGTTGTTTGCATGTTTTACGTGGCTGCTATGGGTTTCTAGCAAGAACGTTTCTTACCTACGCAAAAACCACAACGTGATATGACAATTGCTATTTAACCTTCATAAGGACCCTTTTCATCGAATCCGATCCGACTAAAGTGGGAGAGACAGACACCCGCTAGCCACCTTATGCAACTAGTGCATGTTAGTCGGTGGAACCAGTCTCACGTAAGAGTACGTGTAAGGTCGGTCCGGGCCGCTTCATCCCACAATGCCGCCGAATCAAGATTGGACTAGTAACGGTAAGCATATTGAACAAAATCAACGCCCACAACTACTTTGTGTTCTACTCGTGCATAGAAACTACGCATAGACCTAGCTCATGATGCCACTGTTGGGGAACGTAGCAGAAATTTAAAATTTTCCTACGTGTCACCAAGATCAATCTATGGAGTCATCTAGCAACGAGGGAGGAGTGGATCTACATACCCTTGTAGATCGCGCGCGGAAGCGTTCAAGAGAACGGGGTTGATGGAGTTGTACTCGTCGTGATCCAAATCACCGATGATCCTAGCGCCGAACGGACGGCACCTCCGTGTTCAACACACGTACGGAGCAGCGACGTCTCCTCCTTCTTGATCCAGCAAGGGGGAAGGAGAGGTTGATGGAGATCCAACAGCACGACGGCGTGGTGGTGGAAGTAGCGGGATTCCAACAGGACTTCGCCAAGTGCTGCGAGAGGAGGGAGATGTGTCATGGGAGGGAGAGGGAGGCGCCAGGGCTTAGGTATTGCTACCCTCCCTTCCCCCCACTATATATAGGGCCAAGGGAGAGGGGGGGCGCAGCCTTGGCCCTTCCTCCAAGGAAGGGTGCGGCCAGGGAGGAGTCCATCCTCCCCAAGGCACCTCGGAGGTGCCTTCCCCCTTTAGGACTCTTTCTTTCCCTTATCTCTTGGCGCATGGGCCTCTTGGGGCTGGTGCCCTTGGCCCATACAGGCCAAGGCGCACCCCCTACAGCCCATGTGGCCCCCCGGGGCAGGTGGCCCCACCCGGTGGACCCCCGGGACCCTTCCGGTGGTCCCGGTACAATACCGGTGACCCCGAAACTTGTCCCGATAGCCGAAATAGCACTTCCTATATATAATTCTTTACCTCCGGACCATTCCAGAACTCCTCGTGACGTCCGGGATCTCATCCAGGACTCCGAACAACTTTCGGGTTACCGCATACTTATATCTCTATAACCCTAGCGTCACCGAACCTTAAGTGTGTAGACCCTACGGGTTCGGGAGACATGCAGACATGACCGAGATGACTCTCCGATCAATAACCAACAGCGGGATCTGGATACCCATGTTGGCTCCCACATGTTCCACGATGATCTCATCGGATGAACCACGATGTCAAGGACTTAATCAATCCCGTATACAATTCCCTTTGTCTAGCGGTACGATACTTGCCCGAGATTCGATCGTCGGTATCCCGATACCTTGTTCAATCTCGTTACCGGCAAGTCTCTTTACTCGTTTCGTAACACATCATCCCATGATCAACTCCTTGATCACATTGTGCACATTATGATGATGTCCTACCGAGTGGGCCCAGAGATACCTCTCCGTTTACACGGAGTGACAAATCCCAGTCTCGATTCGTGCCAACCCAACAGACACTTTCGGAGATACCTGTAATGTACCTTTATAGCCACCCAGTTACGTTGTGACGTTTGGCACACCCAAAGCACTCCTACGGTATCCGGGAGTTGCACAATCTCATGGTCTAAGGAAATGATACTTGACATTAGAAAAGCTTTAGCATACGAACTACATGATCTTTGTGCTAGGCTTAGGATTGGGTCTTGTCCATCACATCATTCTCCTAATGATGTGATCCCGTTATCAACGACATCCAATGTCCATGGTCAGGAAACCGTGACCATCTATTGATCAACGAGCTAGTCAACTAGAGGCTTACTAGGGACATGGTGTTGTCTATGTATCCACACATGTATCTGAGTTTCCTATCAATACAATTCTAGCATGGATAATAAACGATTATCATGAACAAGGAAATATAATAATAACTAATTTATTATTGCCTCTAGGGCATATTTCCAACACCCTCGAGCCATAAGACATTGGGCATCTTGCCCACCATGGCGCCTCCGCACTCTCCCTGGTTGCCGCTCACCACCTTCGGCTTGACATTGAAAGTCTTGAGCCATAGGCCGAAATGGGGGCGGATGCAGAGGAAAGCCTCGCACACGACGATAAACGCCGAGATGTTGAGGATGAAGTTCGGGGCCAGATCATGGAAATCCAGGCCGTAGTAGAACATGAGTCCCCGGACGAATGGGTGGATAGGAAAGCCCAGTCCGCGGAGGAAGTGGGGAAGGAACACTACCCTCTCATGGGGCCTTGGGGTGGGGAGGAGCTGCCCCTCTTCGGGAAGCCGGTACGCGATGTCGTTAGACAAGTATCCGGCCTTCCTCAGTTTTTTGATGTGTCCCTCCGTGGCGGAGGAGACCATCCACTTGCCTCCCGCTCCGGACATGGCTGGAGAAGGTTGAGGTGGGGAGTGCGGACTTGGGCGCTGGAGCTTGAGTGCGCGAAAATGGACAGGCAAAGGAGGAAGAAGGCATAGGTGAAAAGGTGGATCCTTATCCCCTTATATGGGTGGACGCAACTACGTGTCTCCACCAGCTTGGTAAAACTCGCTTATCTCCAAGCGCCGTAATCAATGGCGTAGTTGGGTTACCCACGCCCGTATTGATGAGAATCCCGAAATAAGGGGACACGATCTCTGCTTCGACGAGACGTGCCAAGGAAACCGCCTCGCATGACACGCTGAGGTGGGACAATAAAACGATTCGAATAAAGGCTTGGCCGTGGTGCGATGTCACACTATGGAATACGTCAGCAGATTAGATTTGTGTAAATATTATTCTCTCTATGGCAATATGTGGAAACTTATTTTGCAGAGCCGGACACTATCTTTGTGTTCAAAATCTTCTATGAAGTACTTGGAGGAGGAACCCGCCTTGCAATGCAAAAGACAATCTGCACGCCGGACTCGTCGTCATTGAAGCCTGGTTCAGGGGCTACTGAGGGAGTCCTGGATTAGGGGGTGTCCGGATGGCCGGACTATACCTTCAGCTGGACTCCTGGACTATGAAGATACAAGATTGAAGACTTCGTCCCGTGTCCGGGAGGGACTTTCCTTGGCGTGGAAGGCAAGCTTGGCGATACGGATATGTGGATCTCCTACCATTGTAACCGACTTTGTGTAACCCTAACCCTCTCCGGTGTCTATATAAACCGGAGGGTTTTAGTCCGTAGGACAACATACAGAACAACAATCATACCATAGGCTAGCTTCTAGGGTTTAGCCTCTCCGATCTCGTGGTAGATCTACTCTTGTACTACCCATATCATCAATATTAATCAAGCAGGACGTAGGGTTTTACCTCCATCAAGAGGGCCCGAACCTGGGTAAAACTTCGTGTCCCTTGCCTCCTATTACCATCCGGCCTAGACGCACAGTTCGGGACCCCCTACCCGAGATCCGCCGGTTTTGACACCGACACCGACCGTCACCGAATGTTAAGCGTGCGGACCCTACGGGTTCGAGAACTATGTAGACATGACCGAGACTCATCTCCTGTCAATAACCAATAGCAGAACCTGGATGCTCATATTGGTTCCTACATATTCTACGAAGATCTTCTTCGGTCAAACCACACAACAACATACGTTGTTCCCTTTGTCATCGGTATGTTACTTGCCCGAGATTCGATTATCGGTATCTCAATACCTAGTTCAATCTCGTTACCGGCAAGTCTCTTTACTCGTTCCGTAATGCATCATCCCGCAACTAACTCCTTAGTCACATTGCTTGCAAGGCTTATAGTGATGTGCATTACCGAGAGGGCCCAGAGATACCTCTCTGATACATGGAGTGACAAATCCTACTCTCGATCTATGTCAACTCAACAAACACCATCGGAGACACCTGTAGAGCATCTTTATAGTCACCCAGTTACGTTATGAAGTTTGATAGCACACTAAGTGTTCCTCCGGTATTTGGGAGTTGCATGATCTCATAGTCATAGGAACATGTATAAGTCATGAAGAAAGCAATAGCAATAAACTAAACGATCATAGTGCTAAGCTAACGGATGGGTCTTGTCCATCACATCATTCTATGATGATGTGATCCCGTTCATCAAATGACAACACATGTCTATGGCTAGGAAACTTAACCATCTTTGATTAACAAGCTAGTCAAGTAGAGGCATACTAGTGACACTCTGTTTGTCTATGTATTCACACATGTACTAAGTTTCCGGTTAATACAATTCTAGCATGAATAATAAACATTTATCATGATATAAGGAAATATAAATAACAACTTTATTATTGCCTCTAGGGCATATTTCCTTCATATACAGCTAGGGATCCATAAAAAATATTGTGAGAAACAAGTAGGTCCCCAATTTGTGACCTACCATGGGATTTGTATGTAAAAAGGTA
This sequence comes from Triticum urartu, assembly GCF_056163025.1. Lineage (NCBI taxonomy): Eukaryota > Viridiplantae > Streptophyta > Magnoliopsida > Poales > Poaceae > Triticum > Triticum urartu. The sequence continues at coordinate 577,030,135 of NC_141878.1, read as the reverse complement.
TGAGTTCGATGGATCCCCCGAGCATCTACAAATCACACTCCAAACATATTTGACAACATAACATTGAAGGAAAAGGTCATAGATGTTCTCAGTTTCTGGGCAAAAGCGACACAAAGGGTCCCCCGCCCAATTATTCTTCAGCATACTATCTCTTATTGCAATAACATTGTGCCAATTTAACCAGAGCCAAATTTTAATTTTGGAAGGTAGTTTAGCCTTCCATAAGTGCCTGAATTATCTATCACTGCTAACATCAGAGAGATGGTTGTATACATATTTCACAATAAACGCGCCACTTTTGCTTCCAGACCATTTTGGGATATCTTCACCCTCTTGGGTCAGAGTGTTATTCATCAAAATTATCCTCGACCTATTTAAGAGGAACATTTGATCGGAATTAAGCCATATCCTAAGGGATAGATTCCGTCCATTACCAACATCCGCTTCACAATTTGTTGTCTCTTCATTATGAACAAATCAACAAATTGCATTTTAAGAGTACTTTTACTAATCCAGGTACCATTCCAAAAGTCAATATGCTTGTGACTATTCACCACCATACTTCCGTGGTTTGTATGGTACTTCTTAATCTTTAGCAAGTCGGACCAAGATGGGGAATCCCTAGCAGTATGTTTAATTTGATGTACACCATTAGTAACCTTGTATTTCTTCTTGAGTATTTCCTACCATAGCCCTTCTTTATTTTCCATATTTTGCCACCATTTACATAGTAAGCTCAAATTAATCTTTCCAGGTGTTTGATACCCAACCCTTCATTCTTTTAGGTCTACATATCAAAGGCCATCTGGCCATTTGATATTTTTTTCTTCGCACCACTTCCCTGCCAAAAGAATTTCCTGGTGGCCTTTTCCAATCTCACCAAAACAAAAATTAGGGAACATGTACATGGAGAAGCAGTAAACCGGCATGCTGGTTAAACATGTGCATCGATCCTTGTTACCCTACCACCCAGGGATAGGGTCCTAACTTTCCAACAACCCAGAGGTCTATACATGCATTCTTCAGTTGGCACCCAGTCCTCCGCATGCAATCTACTCCCACTGACTGGGATTCCTGGATATTTGATAGGCCATGCTCTAATTTAATAATTCAGCATCTCAACATATCTTTGAATTTTCTTATCACCATCCATTACCATAATTACCACACTTTCAAACAATTAATCTTCAGAACAAACATTTGTGCAAACAGATATAGCAGTAGTTTCATGTTCCTAACCATTTCAATGTCATGTTGCATAAATAAGATGGTATCATCAGCATAATGTAAATAGCTACCCATTTATCATATGATGGGGTATCAGGCCCACAATCTGGTTAGTTTCATGAGGAAGTTGGATTTCAGAGCCATCATAGTCGAGTCTTCATAATTTCTTACATACTTATTCTGCAGTTAACCAACAACAATGGACCAAAGTTCACACGCATCCGAGTACGTCCGCGACGACAAGGTCAAGGCTATCGAGCGTGAACTCGATGAGGGCGAGGAAGACCACGAGCACAAGAGCAAGGACGACCATGAGCACGCCGGTGAGGACGATGACAATTAAGGCATAGGGATACCAGCGAACTTATACTAATAATTAAGCCAGACATACACTGAAAATGCATAGTATAATTTGGAGCAATGTCGACGATCACACTCCTCTTGGGCAATGAAGGTGGCCACCTCTCCTTCTAGAGCGGCGGGGAAAAGTGGTGGTTGTGGGAGACGAGGAGGGGAGTTGAGGTTATGGGTGGCGGAGAGAAAGGTGGAGGTTGTGGGCGGTGTGAATACGAGTTAGGCAGAATACGGCGACCATTTTATAGCCACGAGAGGTAGGCAGCGAAAAAATGATGCGGGTGGCAAGAATGGCCATGGGCGGTTGGCACACAAGGAAAACCATTAATTGACACGCTTCTCGGTGTCATGGGTGTCTAGTCATTTGTGTCATTTTAGGGAGAGGAAATGAGCCACATGAGAGGACGCTAAGGCTGGTCACAATGGGGAGGAACTTAGGAGTAACATCACACATTCCAATACAATTTTGCTTATGTGGCACATATTTAATGAAGAGAGAGGTGCTTGTGGTAACTAGCTAAGTTACCGGAACATCACACACTCCAAGAAACAATGAGTCTATAACCTAATAAATACATTGTTGCATGACACTACATATATGTTCCTACCCACTATGGAGGTAGTAATATAGTCTAGGAAAGTGTGTAAGTTACTAGCTTATGTTTTTGTCCATTGTGACCAGCATAAGGGAGGTGAAACTTCACTCCCTCGTGAGCGATTGATGAATAGAACGCACTCCAAACCAATGCCCCATGACTCGCGGACTTGATTTTGAGCACACTCCATAAATTATGACGACTAGGGCCGGAAAGTGACTTGGCTAGAGCGGTCCTTTCAACCAAAATCATCGATAATCATATCGATGGTTATTACGCCGAATCGGCTCGATATGCCGGCTCTGCTAGAGTTGTTGTTACTATTCTACTAGTTGTACCTGGCAAAATTCGGTTTGGTGAGTGGCATTTGATACACTTGCCTTCATGGCCCTCAGTGACTGTTTCTAATCCATGGCAGTAGTAACCAACAGTGGTGGTGACTGGTGAGAGAAACATCAAGCATCCAAAAATAATGCTGCCATAACCATCGTACTACTACCTCCAATAATTTATTGACGTGAGGCTGAAGATTCATAAATGGGTTGGCCCAAGGTCATCGTCCCATGCATTCAATTCCTTCCATGTGCATGCATGGCCCGGCCGCATGCGGTCCATGGGTTTTGGCCGCGCGGCGGCCGCAGTTTTCACTTTTCACAAGGGAAAAAGCAAATGTGGTCGATCTCCATTAGCAAAACTACTTCCTCCGTCTTATAATATAAGATGTTTTTTGACATTAGTATAAGATAAAGGGAGTAATAGATAAATGGTAACATGTTAACAATCAATCTGTTTGCTCTCCACCTACCCCACTACGACGTGCAGAGTGCTCCAGTCCGTGGCATGCCGATCGTGGTGAAACCAAACACACGGCAATGCGATGAGCTGCTATCTCGGAGCACTGCCATGGTGAACCAAATGCCAGCCACCGGATAATGATGATCAGCGAATCCACCGGTAACGCGTGAAAGAAGCCATCGCACTTGTATGACCCTGACGCTGACACGCGAGCGAGCGAGCAAAAATCAAGACGACGCCACGCCATGCATCAGGAATGGAGCGACGGGTCACAGGCGAGGCGCGCCAAAGGGACGAGGAGGAGGACGAGGCGGCGGTGCCGGTGGCGGGCCACGGGCGCGCGTCGGGTGCGCAAGGCGGCGTCGTCGTCGTCTTCCGGGCTCTGGACGCGGGGGGCGGTCCACGCGGTTCCACTGGCTGGCTTCCCGGGTGGGCGGCGGCACGGCAGGCACGGCGGAATCACCACCGACACCCCTTGCATTTACGTACTCCAACAGTCCAACTGACAGCAGGAGGGGACTAGCTAGTCGGCGCTACCGTGTTTACGACCTGTAGCGGCTTGGCGTTTCTCGTGTGCCGCTCTTGGTATAGCCGTATAGGACCGGCCATCCGTGATTCAGTGCCCGCCGTTCCTGTTACGACATGTGCAGGAGATGTGACCTGCCTGGATGAACTCGTTTGGAGGCTCCTCGCCTCTGTCCCTGTCCTTTGGAAAATGCACCAGAGCTCCTGGGTGCTTCACCCCTCTGTATGAATATCTCAAATTCAAAAAATATTAGAAAAAAACGAATATTGGGATATCTAACCTGGGTGCCTAATCTACTCTTGTGTGAAGTTTCGTGAAAAAATATCAAGCAATGTATCCGTGACGAAGAAAGTACAGTTTGACCTACTGTTCACCCAAACTGTTCTTTTTATACATAGAAACTTTTTGTCCATTTTACTGAGAGTACCACAAATGTTATTTTTTTTTAACGATGCGTCAAAAGAGTGACGCATCAAAAGCATAGATAGAAGGGCCCAAGATGGGCGAAGGGTTTGTTACAAGCCACGGCTTACACAGCCAAGAGTATTCACATGCGGATCACTCGCCACTATCCAACCTATCTGCCAAACAAGGGAGAGAGCCCAGTTCCCGAAGCAAGCCGGCAGCCCTCCAATCCTGACCCTCTAGCTCAATCCTCCTAAGCACGGCGTCCGCCGATGGCGAAGCCCCATTGAACACGATGTCGTTTCTGTGCTTCCACAACATCCAAGCCACAAGGGTCACCACCGTCCATGTCTCCTTCCTAAGTTGTTTCTATGGGCTGAGGGAAGTCCACCATCTCACCAAGGTCGCGTCCACCGCTGGCATCCAGGAAGGCATGCCCCAAGCATTGGTGATGCTGGTCCACACCTGCCGAGCTAGCACACATCCAAACAGTAAGTGGTCGATCGTTTCCTGAGCTTGATCACAGAAGGGGCATGCCGAAGGGTGAGGAAGCTGCCTTCTTTGCAATCTATCCGTCGTCCAACACCTATTCCTTGCCGCCAGCCAGACGAAGAACTTGCAGGAATTCGGAGCTCTTGATTTCCAAATCTGGATGGCACCGTCCGACTCTATCATGCCTGCAAAGGATGCCCTATAGGCCGATCTAACAGTGAACTGGCCTGAGCTCTCCCAAGCCCAGTGGATCCTGTCTTCCGTGCCTTGCGTGAGGACCACGTCCTGCATCCTGTCGACTAGCGCAATGAACTCGAGCAACGCTTGCGCTGACATGTCGGGTGAAATATCGTGCCACCAGCCCTCCGTCATGGCCTGTCGGACTGTTTTCAGCCGGGCAGGTCTTCTCACTAAGGCGTAGAGGTTGGGCATCAAGTCCTCGAGCCTTCCATCCCACAGCCACCAATCCGTCCAGAAGCGTGCAGATTCACCGTCACCAAGAGTGCATCTCGTGGCTGCCTTATATAAGCCCAAGGAGTCATGAGAAACTTGCATGTTGAAATCGGCCCAGGGCCTGAGGGGGCCAGTTCGTTGGAGCCACGGCCATCTGGTGCGTAGGGCCGCGTTCATCAGCCTTAGGTTGGGCACCCCGAGGCCCCCAAGATCCTTAGGCGCGCACACCCGATCCCAGGCCACCAAACAACGCCCACCATGCACATCTCGACGCCCCTTCCACAGGAATCCACAGCAGATCTTGTTGGCCACAGTGATCGTCTTAACCGGTAGGTCAATCACCATCATAGCATGAATCGGCATAGAGGCCAACGTAGTGCGCAAAAGCTCTAATCGTCCCGCGCGGAAGAGGAGCCTAGCCTGCCAGGCAGGCAGCCGATCGGCCATCTTATCGATCAGGTATTGTAACGGGGCCGCCGAAACCTTGCGCAAACCAAGCGGGAGCCCAAGATACTTGCAGGGCCAGCTCAGGACCTGGCACTCCAACTCGGTGGCAATCTGCAGAATTTGCACCTCCGAGCATCTTATGGGGTGAGCGGAACTTTTGATCAGGTTCGTGCGTAGCCCAGACGCCATCCCGAAGTCACGTAGCGGCATGGAACATGCCCTGAGGCTTTGCAGGTCCGACTTGATGAAAGTGACCACATCGTCGGCATAGATGGAGGTGCGTTGCCGGAATCCAGTGGCCGCAAGGGGATGCAGAACACCCCCTGTCGTGACCGAACCCAGCAGGTGGTGAAGCGTCTCCATGACGAGGACGAACAAGAGAGGCGAGGCCGGGTCTCCTTGCCGCGGGCCTTGCCGGTTGAAGATGATATCCCCAGGTACACCGTTCAGCAGAACCCTAGTTGAGGAGGAGGCGAGCAGGCCTGCAATCCACGAAATCCACTTGGCGCCAAAGCCCATATGTCGCAGGACATCCATCAGGAAAGCCCAATCCACTGTGTCGAAGGCTTTAGTAATATCGGGCTTCAGCATCACCGCTTCTTTCTTAGCAGCATGCAGTTTTCTAGCCATTCCTTGCACCATCATAAAGTTATCATGGAGCCATCTTCCACAAATGTTATTTTTTTGTGGAACTTCGCACGGGGGTAGATTGGGCACCCAGGTTTGATATCCCGAAATCCTAGTTTTTTTTTGAATTTAATGTTTATAGGGGGATGTAGCACCTAGGAGCCAAAAATCTGCCGGGGTTTCCATACGTGATGGATGCTCATATATTCGTATAGCATGATGCAACAGGAGCCGGATCCTCTAACTTAGAGAAGGAAAGTCACGGTGCTATAATGCTCATCTAGTGTAAAATGAAGAAGGAATGTTACGGACTATTAGCAGGTTATTTACTTTTGTAATTACTGTATATATAAAAAATCAAAATTTATTTTATCTCACCATCAACTTGTTTGTATGTAATTACTATGAATGTGTATACTAGATCTATAATTTAAAAATTAATGTAAGTTATTTTAGCCTTAATTGTATGGATTAACAAAAGGAAAGTTAGGACAATGTAGCTTCCCTAACATCCCTTGTGTATGTTAGAGGATCCGGTTCCCAACAAGATCTCGAAGGGATTACAGGAATGCGCATGAAACAGCTGATGGCTGAGACGACTAGCTATTCTTTTGTAAGGTGTAACTGGTTGGTCTTACCACCAAAGACATGTTTTAAATTTGTTTCAAGGGTAGCACAATTTGTTTCTTCATGAGCTGAAACTTTTCTTTTACGCAAACTGAAATTGTTGTTTGCCTTTGACATCGCACTTGAGCACACAATATTTATGTAGTAGTAGTACATAATTCTCATGGATATCACACAAGACATGGTTGGATAATTCTCATGGATAGTACATAATTCTCCCAAGACATGGTTGGATAATTCTCATGGATAGTACATAATTCTCATGGATATTTGAATTACGATCATCCAAGAGTGCATTCACCTTTCTTGTTGTATTTGTTTGGCATGCCTCCTTGTCATGGGAGTCGAATAGATCCTTGTAGAAGCTTCATTTCTTAGCTATGATTCATCACAAGGAGGTGATAAACAAGGTGAACCTAGAATCCCCTTAGTGCCCTCCGAGTACGTACATCGTACATGCTTGTTGGGTTTCCACACACTACTACAGCCCTAGTTCATGCCCACTGCCCAGCCTCCTCTGCTCTACCAACATTTTCATATTTAGACAGGATGTTTTTTCACAACAACCAATCAACATCTTGCGTCGGAGCGGCAAGATAACACAGCACGAAAACGGGGCAGTCGGAAAATAGCATCGAGCTTACAACAGCAGATGATAAAAACAGCTTTTAACACAACACGATTGTTCGCGCGACTGACTTACCAGCAATCATCGGTTTCAGACAAATGGTTACAAATGCAAACTACGGCGCTAATTTCCCCTCCCCTGGCAATAGACTGATCTACTTCATCCCAAAAGAGAACGACAGCTTTGGTCGCGACTTGTTCTTGCCCAGCAGCTTAATCTGGTTCTGCTTCTGCTGCTGCTCCTCCATTTGCTTCTGCTTCATGGCTTCCTCCCTCTCCTTCTGAAGCCTCTCCAGCTCCTGGTACCGCTCCAGCTCTTTCTGCTGCTGCTCCATGGCTACCTTCATCTGAGCCTCCTCTGCTTTCTTTCGCTCCTCTCCGAGCTTCTTCTCTAGCTCTTCTCGCTCTTTCTTCTCACGTTCCTGCGGCAATGACAAACATAAGCTTTCATGAGGTTATTCTAAAAATAAGCTCCCATGAGTTATGACAAGCAGTGCTGCAACAAGAACTAAAGAATCATGCAAAGGTGCACAATATGAGCCAGCAGAAAACATGACAGCGGCAAAGAGCTTAGGGCCTCTCCAATGTGAATAAGCCCGGGCATTAGGCCCTTGAGTTCGACCTTAGTAGATTAAGCATTGTGAGAGTAGACCTTAGTCAGAAAATCGCCAGGGTGCCCATAGCGGCCTGACCCACCCACAAGCAATACAAAACCATGTTCTCTCTCACCTCTCTCCGTGATGCATAAAGTAATACAAATGCAAACTACAGTTCTAATTTCCCTTGGCCAATCGACTCTACTTCATCCCAAGAGCACATGCATGAAGGGATTCTTATTTTGCACATGCATGAAGGGATGAGTGGTTGGGTGAAAGAAAAAGGAAACTGGCATGTGGGCCCCAGCCTAAGGCCCAAATAGTCCTTAAACATCGTAAGATTCTTATTTTGCTATAGCATGTCAGATGGGCCCCAGATTATGGCCGGTTTATGATCTAAGGACTGGAGATGCCCTTACCGCTCTCTGTTGGGCTTCAACCAAGGCAGACACCTTCTCTTTCTCAATTTGGGCAACTACCTCCTCATGTATCCTTTTTCGCCCTTCATCAATTCGACGCTGTATTTCATGTTTGATTTCCTCAGAATTCAAACTATCCTCAACTTGTTTCCTAATAGCTTGCTCAACTCTTTTTGTAGTTTCCTCCTCTAATAGCCTTAGTTCAACTTCTTTTTGACGCCTGCAATTGTGAGAAGAAGTTAATGAGGTGTACTTTGCAAAAGAAAATATTGACAGATGCCAACACTCAAATCAAATATCTAAGGGCACAAAAGCAAGGGGCGGATTTAGAATCTTTAACACTATCTATCATCGACTATACCTCTCATCAGCATAGTGTTGAATACAGACTAATGCATTTTAGGCATACCTCTATTATGATTCCAGATCCAAAAAATGAATTAGCAAAACTGGTCAAGAGTAGATAAAGGATCACCAATTGCATCATCAAATATAACAAGTGGAACTATAGCAGTATCTTCCTTCAGAAAAGCCTGTAGAGAAGAATGTCAAGAGTAACTTGTGGCAGATTTAGAACTAATCATGTAAGCATCTCAATATTCCAACTAAATCATATTTCTGCATGCATCTGAGGGAATATCAAACCAATCATGCATTAAACTTTTTTACCAATTCAATTGCTTATTGTGACTCGTTAGTGCAAGGAACAAAAAGACGTTAGCACGCTTTTCAATTGACAGGTGACAGACAAAAAAACTGGAACAACACCATGGTAATGGTGCATATTTAAAATTCTGCTACTTGGGTTTCATTCCCGTCAATAGGTTACATGTCAGTGCAGTGAACAAATTAATCCATATTCAACAGCCAGAACATTAATCTATATTGAGCAACAAGAACAAATCCTGCTACTCTGAATTTTACATGAAGCCAAAAAACACATCAAAACTAAGCTAAAAGAAAGGAACACCACAAAATTGGAACCGAGCAAGTAGCTACGACCACAAATAACACATTTCTCTTCCTAAATTATATCTGGCACTTTCAGTTGAATAAGCATAAGAACATGAGAGCTGCAAGCAAGCCTCAGGTAACCTGACTAAATAAACTATGATCAAGAGCACATACTAATTACCAAGATAAGACAGAAAATGAACGCCTGGTGATAGTAGAATGCTTACAAGTAGGCAACTAATTTCATTTCCCACTAAGTGTTATTAATTCAACATAGTTCAATGCACACTGCAAACATAAACATATTTTACTTTTTCGGAGGTACTAGCTTCCAACTAAAGCGGTTAAGCGGCAGTTTTGATTTTTTGAGACAGCTCGACACTCCCACAGTGTGGTGGTTATGCAATCGTTATATCTACCAGGGGGGGGGGGGGGGGGGGATAAGTGTACTAGCAAAATCGAGTTTTGGATGTGCCTTCATTTCATAAGCAAAGCAACCCAGATAAGAAACAATTATCAAATTAACATTCATATTCGAAAGTATTTGCATTCATTACTGTTCAATAAAAACATGATTGAGTTGCACCATGTATATTCAGAAAAAAAAACTAGAGCAAATTGCAGTGCATGTATTCAGAAGAGCGTATAATTTAGAGCACAGTTAGCCAATAGAACCTGACCTCGTGTCGTGGTGAAAACAGCAGCTAGATGAATACAGTACAATAGCACTATGAAAATGTTCGTTAATGACTAGCTTGTCAACATCGTGAAAGAGGTATGGCAAAGAGAGAGTAAACAATTTGGTTTGTACATGGCATAATCTAGATTCTAAATAGCAAAGCAGATACTCCCCACCTTTTCTTTTCTTCTTCTAGCCTTTGCTTATCAACGACATTCTTATTCTCTGTAGATCCGAGATGGGGACTCGATTTGGCAACTGGAGAACCAGTGACACTCGGACTTCTCTTTCTTTTGTAATGGATTTTCGATGGGGATGGACTCCTGCGCCTCCTGGGAGAGGAAGGTGAAGGGCTCTTCCTTCTGCAATATAAAGGTTGCCATTGTGAGGACAAAATAAGAGCATGATAAGATAACATAAAACAGGTAATCACCGTCAGTTATAGAAGCCCTAAAAAGTAAGCGGAAGCAGTTACCTCAAACATCGTTAGAACTTTGGAGGATTCCACAGCAATACAGCATAGAGTAAAAATCTTTGTAGGTTCCATGCTTTTAACCGAAGGAACTCTTGTCACTTGTCAGTCTATACAGGCAAGCAACGTAGACTCGTAGAGTACCAGTGAGGCGGTAACTATGTTCAAGCATCATCTGCTCATATGTTCCAAGCTGCTTCCATATGTGTTCCTTGTTCAGCATTTTTTCTTGCTTTGGATGTAAATGGATGCAACTGATTTTAGTGGTTCCTATATCATATTAGAAGATCGATAACAGAAGAAACTCCACACTTAACCACCAATTGCCCACATTCCCCCTTTTCGGGCCTCTTTTGGCCTCTGCAGTGTGTTCACCTAAAGATGTCCAAGAAGACAGTGTGCCCTGGTAAGGCATATGGCATTCATCCATTGCCATCTCAATCAGTGGCGAATCTAGGACGTGAATGAAGGGTGGCTAAACTAGACCAATATTGTTAACTGCAGGTGAGGTGGGGGCTTAAAACAAAGTGGACGAGCAGCCATGAAGTCCAAAAAAGTATCTCACTGGTCAGGTTTACCGAAGAGAATCTAGCAGCCTGCATGACTGCTCATCCAAACCAGCATGAGGTATCGTCATTAGCGTTTCTTTTTAGGCTGGACTGCCCACTAAACCAGTACGAGACTTGGTGTTTAGACAAAAGAAAGATCAGCAAATCATTTACTTGATCTCTGTGTTTTCCAGAGTGTCACCAATGGCTGGTGCAAACGGAAGTGTTGTTGGCTTGTTGCACGATCCAAACTAGGAGAAACCCCAGCTAACCATGTAAGAGGGCAAGCGTGCACCAAAGGCATGTAACACTACCTTGCTCTCCCCCCCAGTCTAACCTCATGGTATGGTGAAAAAGGGTTACAAACACTTCTGAATAGATACCAATATTCCGTTCATGGATAAACCTTGTTTCAGATATTTTCTTCTTCCAAACAGGGTCTGAGTAGTACCGTGAACATAACCAAGCAACTTTTATACAAGCCATGTTAAATTTGATGTAAGACAGGAATACCATTATCTAGTAATCTGAATTGCTCCTCACCAACGTGAATGTTACATACATCATAGAACAATCACACATTCACATGAGCTAACTAAGAATCACTTACTGACCAACTTCCACTGGTCCAAACAACCATGAGGAGACCCAAAATAATCATTCATTCCATTTAGCAAGTTTGCATTCAAAATACAGTTAACATAATAACAACAAAATAAAGAGGAAAAATAATCAGAGGATTCGCATCCCCTCGTATCTTCCCTACTCTTTATATACTGCACATATATACATGACACACAGACACGGCGAAGATGCTGAAAAAGTAAAGGCGCGCCAGATCGCGGTCGCGTGTGACAGGGGAGATCACCTATAGGAGGAGCGATAAGGGGACCTGCTGCGGCTGGGCACGCGCTCCCTGTAGCCCGGTCCGCGGCGAAGCGGGGACGGCGACGGCCGGCGCCGGCGCGGCGGCGACCTTGACAGGTCGCGCGGCATCCGGCTGGAAGCTAAAGCCACTGCGGTGGCCGGCACGAGCAGATCTGGCCGGACGCGGGGAGATCGGGGACGGAAGTCTGAACGTTGGGCGCCGATCTATGTGTAGACGGGGGATTTTGGGGGCGGCGCGCGGGCATCAATGGCGACGGCGGCCGGCTGGAAAAAAGTGGGAGGCCGACGAAGAGATGAGGAAAATATAGGGTGGGACCCAGCCACCAGCTGCTGCTGCTTTGGTGGAACGGGCCAAGCTTTCTGGGCTGAAAACAAAACTTCCATTATCCATCCCATGAGACTCCCACGGCGATTAGGGATTCTGGACCGTCCAATCGAAACTCCCATGCGATACTGACCGTCTGATTTCGGGTCGATTTGATGTGAACCGTTTGATCTTCACGGCGATCGACCTCAGCCGTTGGATGAAATTCCAATTGCAACAAAGTTTCAATTCTAATTCCATCTGCGCGAGACAACGAGGAAGACGACCCGATGTGGGCTGCTACGATTCACCGCGCGAGACGCCCAACAACTACCTCCAGGCCAATTCCGGACCCCTTTAGTGCTCCTCGTTTTTGTGCGCAAACACACCTGCGAATCCCCAACTCGCGGGTCATCACGTCGACCGCTCCCGCCCTGACCTAGGGTTCGATGGGCGAGCTCGCTGCCATCCGCCTCAGTGGCCCACCAGTTGTGCACTGATGAGGACATGAATGCACCGAGGAGGAGCTCTCCACTGGGAGGATGCTCCATGCCTAGACGGGAGAAACACATGTCATCGTTGTTTCGTCAGGAGAAGAGCCGCGTCACCATCAGCCAGCCATCCTCCCTTGCTGGTCGTTTTAGGTTTCTCACTTAGATGTCAACTCGATTTCCTCTTATTTTGTAGATTGAAAGTGGCCCCTTTTCACTAGCAAGAAATTGTTACGTTGTTCTACAACGGTCATAGACATTTAGATAACCTTATGGTTGAAGTTCTAAACTTTAACTGTGCCACTAGAAAAATTATTCTTTGCTGATTCTATTGCATACATATTCTGGTTTGGGTGACTAAGAATTGTGCTCGTCTTTATCATTAGTTAGCCGAGGTATATAATGAATACATGATCTATTTTCATATTACACGTTTGTAGAATTGAATACGTGATTTGTTTTAGTTTGCAGATTTGTAAGCACATTCTTTTGTTGGGCTTCTTAGATATATCGTTCAGTCTCATGTAATCAACTTCTAACATTTGTACTATTAACTACACTTTTGTAGGTTCATGGAAGTTTCTTGGAATGTCAAACCGAAGGCCCATATTCATCTTTCTCTCGGCTAGCAGCAACAAACCAACGCTTCAAATGGTTATACTGTTTCTACTACTAAAATCTATAGATTCGCCGCTCCACCTAGTTACGTTGGTTCAACCATCGACATCTTTGCACTACAGGAGCATTTCATTTGGCTACGGAGTTGTGGAGTCTGACTTAGGAGCTGCTCCATTTGATATATGCATGTGGAACAACAAAGACCGTTAAACCCAAACACGGTCTCTTTGAAATCAGTGGAGAGAAACACCGTGCAAGGGAGCATTCAAACAGTGTTGCATTGCAACATGCGGGACCATGGATGATTCTGCTACAAAAATCTTAAAGCCCGATGATCAGGTATGTTTGCACATTATGTTCTGTTTGTTATTTCGGGTTACTTCCATCTGCTTTATCCAACATCAATATTTGTTTTGAAAGTGCCGCAAGTCATTTTCCATGCTTATTTTCTGCTCCCTCATATTAATATTCTGTGGCCACGTTTGATGGTTGCAATAACAATGAAATTCTACAAAAACTTTTGATGGTTGTAATGTCACTTGGGAGTTGAGACAACTTATTTCACAAAATGTATAACTTACTTTTTGTTTCCCCTCTAGATATCGAATACTTGAGGGTGTTATGCTATTCTATTGTATAAATTTGCACATATGTGATGCCAATAAGATTAATTATTTATTTTGTATCTAGTTGTTCAGATGATAGAAGAGTACATGTTATGCCACCAATATTAGGCATTATATAGCGACATAATATACTATTCCTTGATGATAAGTTTTTGTCCAGAACTCTTTGTTGTTTGGAATTGTCTGGACTGTCTCCGAGATTCAGGGAGGGAGAAGAAGTAAAGTTGTGGTTTATAATGGTAAAAAAGTTAGCAAAGCCACGAGGATCCTATTTGATATACGTATGCTCCCATTGCAACACATGGACAATTACCTAGTCATAGACAAAGAATAGAACATGTGATTGTATCTTATCATCACTAACTTACACAATAATAACTTCTCACCTAATCCTCCCCACCTTTGAGTACGCAAGCAACAAAAGTACATCATATGATTCATATAAGATCCATCAAATTTGTCAATGTTCCTTGAAATCCAAGTATAATTTTCAAATTGATCAACATTTTTTTTAAATCTAGCAACACCTTTCAAACCTTGAACATTTTCTAAAATACGGGATCAATTTTATAATTCATGATCGTTTTTAATATCCAGGAACATTTTTCAAATTTGTGCATATTTTTTGCATTTCAGATATTGGAAGTCTGAGATTTGTTCCCAAATTCATGAACATTTTTGTAATCTGAAATATTTTTTGAAACATCCATTTTTTCTCAAATCAGTGAAGTTCTTTGGGAAGTGGGTACATTTTTTCATCAACATTTTTTCAAATCAGAAATTTTTAAAAAAGGAAAACAAAAACAGAATGAATAAAGGAAAAAAAAACAAAGGAGAAAGACGGGGGCGCCTCGCGCGCAATGTGCTATATGCCACCCGCAGCGTCGCCTGCAAGCAGTCGCTGCTTGGCTGGCCCAGTGACCCGGCTGCTGACCTCACACTGATGTTTCCAAAGTTTTCACTTTTTGATTCGTTTTCCATTTATTCTTAACTATTATTTTTATTCAGAAATATTACAAATAACGCTTTAGATAAAATTTATAAAAATGTTGAACATCCATTTGAACATTGATAAACATGTGTAGAAAAATATTAACCATGTTTAAAAATATGTTTGTGAGATTCAAAAAATGTCACATGCTTAAAATATTTTACATGCCTTTTTAAACAATGTTTATACAATATACATAAATGCTTGCGTAATTCAAAGAAAATCTTGCTTAGATTCAAAAAATATATGTTACAATTTAGAAAAATGTTCATGAGTTTCAAAACTGTTTTGGGACATTGTTAAACAATATTGTGTGTAAATGTAAATAAAATGTTTGCATACTGCCAGAATTTTTTTTGCACCATTTAATAACCTGGGAGTGAAATTTTAAAGAAAATTTCGGCGATTAAAAAAATATTCGTGGCATTTTAGAAAATATTTTCCAATTTTGAAATGTTCCCGTAGTTCAAATAAATGTTTACAACCATAGAAAAATGCATAACATGTATTTTACAAAAGTGTTGCCGTGTCTTCAAAAATGTGTTCAGAAAGCATGCATTTCTAAAAATGTACATCATGTGTAACATGTAGGTTAAAGGAATTCTTAGTACCATTAAAAATGTATAACGAGCTTTTTATAATATATTCAAAAAGAATGTACATCATGTATTTAAAAAAAATCCAAAAGTGTATTATAAATGTTTCATGTGCGCTCTAAAATGTTCATTGTGTACTGAGAAAAGAGAAAACATGCGTGAAAAAACCCCGACAAAGAAACATAAAAAAACAAAATCCCAAAGAAAATAAAGCCAAGAAGAATGAAACAAAAGAAAACTACTGTAGGCTATGTTCTATGATCCAGTTCGCACCGGTTTTAGAACCTTTGGTGCTGTGTTTTTTTTCTATTTCATATCTATGTTTAAATATAAACCAAATACATGTCAAATTTTCTCAATGCACGTTGTATATTTTTCATATCACACGTAAAATATCATTTATACATGTTGAATATATTTTTAATACATGATGAACATTTTTTTGAAATTACATGTCTGAATATTGTTTTTGAAAAAAAAGTAAGTTATGTTTAAGATACACGCTAAACTTTTTTCTGGCTGGTAAGAAATATTTTTAAGAAAATTACATGATCCTTTTGTACATTATATTAACATTTTTGAGAGAAATGTCACGAATATATTTTTTGAACGTGTGAACATTTTTCAAAATGTCATGTACATGTGTTAAATGATAAGAAACATTTTTATTAGCTTTCGAAGATATATTTTTATATTATATAAACATTTTAGAAAAATACAGACATTTTCAGAAACACGTGAATACTTTCTAAATGTCACAAACTTTTATATGGAATAGTACAAGCCTTTTTAGAAGTTGCATGAATATTGTTTAGCACAGTATGAAAAAAAATTAGGCTCGTCACGAAGGTTGACGACAGTTTTGTACGAACTGAAACCGGTGAGAGAACGTTTGGTCATAAATCGTGAGGTGTACACCGTTGGCCTACTCCCGGAGTTGCAATTGCCGATAATCATAGACAAAACGATGAAGAAACAGTATCTATCTGATCGCCGCTTGCTTATCACACAACACTAATAACACCCCACCTAATCCTCCCCTCATCCTTTGAGTACGCAAGCAGCAAAAGGACAATCATCCTCGTCGTCACCTCCAAGCTCTCCTCTTCCATTCAGTTGGGCCAACGCATGCATGCATCATCTTCATGTGGTTGCTCCCCAACTCCATTATCACCACCACCAGACGCCGAGCTGGCTGAGTAGCTGACCACACTCTACCTAGCTTGATCGTCACTACCCGCTCGTTCCGAAGCGCGAGGTCACGAATTTTTCTCTTCTTTTACCCAACTTTCTTGCTAAAAGGACGGTTCTGGTGTAAAAGAAGAAGAAAGGAACTGTAATACATTGACTTGAGCAAAAAGTTTCACTTCTATTCTTGCTAGTACATTGGGTTCCACATCAGGCTGATTATTCTAGATCGATTGAGTAAAGGTCAAGCTCAGTTCAGTTGCGGCGCCCACGTTTGAATGCAATCTTCTCACCTTTGCTGTTTGGTCCCACTTAAGTCCAGCACTTTGCTTGTATACTAATGTAAAGAAACACATGTAACACCTCTAGTGATTACAGATTTATTATCATGTATGTGTGCTTGGAACATAACTTTGCAAAAGGAGAATATATGTTTTACCCCAGCCTGAATGCAAAGGAGAAGAATATGTGTCAATCAAAGCGCTCCCAAAGCAAGAACCGGCAGCTAACTGAAACAGTAGGGCATCCGATCCATAGGATCCCTCATGATTTTTTGTTGGCATGTATATGTCATTGACGCGTTATTCTGACTCAGGGTGCATGGAGGACAGCAGCAAGATAGCAGAGAAAGAAGGGAGAAAAGGAAAAGAAAAGATGATGCGTCCATGAGAACCGGGGATCAGATGCGGACATTTGGCGGCGCGATGATCGAGCATCCCAATCGTCTCGCCCGGATGCGTATTCCTGCAACCGAATGCAATCATTCTTCAGGCTTCATCAGTTTGCCGACCTCACTGCATGCCGACGCAGCGAGCTTCCTCCCTGGCTCTCTCCCATTCTGCATGGGATGAAGAAGTAGACCGGCAGACAGAGGCGGTGAGCTCGAGAATTTCTTACCACATAATCCAATTCTAATCCATTATTACATCACGAGCACGTCGCTTGTGCCATTGTGTCTGTTCAATGACACATCTTGAGCGATGTTTTAAATAGCGGACTATGACATTTAGCGGCGACCCTAAAAACAGCTATAGCGTCAAATTATACATGAAATCATTTAGCGGCAACACTCTCAAACAGCTATAACGGAGCTATAGCCGGCTATTTAAAACTATGATCCTGAGATGAATAGTATAAGCAGCCATCTCTGCAACCGTCCAAGGAATTAACACGACGACTAGTCGACGGCTGCTACTACGGGGATGCCGTTCCGCCCGCGGGAGGAGGCTACACCGATATTCCTTCACGAAAGCGGCCAAACATGGCTAGTAGAACCCCATGCACGCACGCGCGCGCGCGCTTTTCTGAAGGCCGGCAATGGCGTCCCGGGCCGGGCGGCCGGCCATGCCGCGCTGCCTGTGCGTGCCCCTCGCTTCCACCTGACCTGACCTGACCTGGCCCGGCCTCTGTGTACGTGACCACACGCAGGCCACACGATCGACGGGACGTCTCGTCCGATAGGAGCTAGTCGAGCGAACAGCGGCGTCGCTTTAGACAAGATAACCCTGGAAAAACCGGGCCATCGGTCGATTTGAACAGCAGCTGGGGGGCATGGTCAAGAGGTAACCTGTCGCCATACCGCGAGTTATTACTAAACCTAGAGCGATATTTTACCGGCACGGCTCTATCGGTTTCTCATATATTGAAGAAGAAGCGACAAAGAAGTCGGATACAACGTCTTTTGAGCATTGCAACGACAAAAGCAAGGATTAGCAACCACATCCACCGAAGAAGATATTTTACCTGCACGGCTCTATCGATTGCTTCATCTCAGTCAATTCAAACGGTGGTAAGTAAGATCTGATCTGATCTGATCTATATACTGATGAAGATTGTCTGCAGGTGAGCTCTGGACATATGGCTCACATCTGTCAGCTGACGAATACAAAAAACGGTGAAGATAGACCGCATTTCCAGATTTTGGTGGAGGTGGAGCCTTCTTTTCTGGAGAGTGACTCAGCGGTGTTAGTATACAGTGATGAAGTAGTAATTTTCTATGATAAATTGTCTGACCCTAATTTTAACCTTATGCAAAACAGCTGAATGGTGGCAGTGCATCGGATCCAGCAGCATATTCGTGGCGTGCACATCAGGCAAGCACGTCGGTCCAGTCAATCACTGCCTAGGTACTGCGTGCGTACGTATACGTAGTAGTGGCGCGCATGTGGAAGACAAGCGGAGAGCATCTATCTATCCCGATCCAAGACTATTAGCAGCACTAGCTACTAGTGTAGACCATACAGCCTAGACCAATAGACCATACGACCGTATCTAACTAGAAAATTCATAGTAGATGCTCCCGTTAACTCGCCATGGATCTTGGGGGAGCTAATCCGCGGTTGATCACCGCAAACAAGCATTTCAGACAGCGCACCGCCATGAGCGCATGAGTTGCAGCCCTAGCCATTGACCAAACATGCGACTACTAGGCGCCGGCGCGCCGGCCCAAATCTGGGCCGGTCACACCGTACGCGTCCGATACGCTGTGTTTTAACCGTCAGATCATGGTCTTCGTCCTCAAAGCACTTTTCTTTCTGGCTTTTGCCCCCAAATCACGCGAGCACGGGGCAGGACG
This sequence comes from Triticum urartu, assembly GCF_056163025.1. Classification (NCBI taxonomy): domain Eukaryota; kingdom Viridiplantae; phylum Streptophyta; class Magnoliopsida; order Poales; family Poaceae; genus Triticum; species Triticum urartu. The sequence continues at coordinate 577,011,014 of NC_141878.1, read as the reverse complement.
AGAACGAGACAACCGACCTTCGAAGCTAACGGGACCACCGTCGGTCATTGGATCGCTGTCGCTGGCCGGGTCGCTGCTACTCACCAGATCGCCATTACCCGCCTGCTTGCCGCCCTTGCTACCGGGTTGTATCAAACCTCCTCCTCACCGTCACCCCTCCCCCCCCCCACCACCCCCGCGACCGCCGTTCCAGCAGTCCCGGCGACCTTGCAACACGTCTCGCCGCGGTGGCCGTCGCAGCTCGCAGTGCTGACCCGTCACGGCTCTAAAACAACATCGGTTGCCGCAGCTCTGGAATTGCTAGTTCCAGCAAAAATAGATGCCGGTTGAAAGCAAAACTGCTCGCCGGTTGTATCAAAAATGGCTTGCCGATCCCAACAAAGAAAAATGTTTCCGTACTCGCATCCATGAGAAATCGCTGGTTCCAGCAAAAATGTCTGATAGTTCCAGCAAAAACAAATGGCTGGTTGAAGCAAAAAAACAAAGTTGCAGGACTCACAAGAAGATGGATGTAGCAAAAATCCACAGACATTGGGTAGTAACAAAAATCAAAACGGTTGTAGCAAAATGGTTCGCCGGTTCCAGCAAAAATCACCGTGGTAGCAAGTTTGGGATGTCGGGGTGGTAGCAAAAACATCGGCTGGTTCCAGCAAAAACAAAACATGGTTGTAGCAAAAATCCTGCCGCGCCGACCTTGGAGAGCAGCGCACCCAGCTGCGGGTGGCCATGGCGACGAGCGCTGCAGCACTGTCGTGATTGCAGCCCACTCAGCTCCGGCCACCGCTCGCAGCAGCGGGTGGCTCAGTTCCCAGCAGGCAACGACCGCTCCTCACCCCTGTAGTAACTCCGGCCACCACTCGCCGGAGTAGCAGAACCCCTGCAGTAACTCCGGCCACCGCTCGCCGGAGCAGTAGATCACCGGGATCTGAAAAAATGAAGGATGTGGTGCTCAGGGCTTGTTTAGAGAGATGATGGGGAATAGATGAGGATTGCGCCGGGAAGGAAGAAAAGTAGTGGACGGAAAGAGATAAGGCACTAGACGTGGTCCCACCTGGTTACGTGTCGCCTGTATATGAAAATGTAGCGAGCGCGTGGGTGAGGCACCGGCTGAAGCTTCGGCCGGCCTGCCGATTCCAAACGTTTCCCTTTGTCTTTTCGTGTTGTATTCGAAGAGTTCTCCTAGCCAATGTCCAAATCGCCGAAGGTGGGAAGAAGCGTGGATCGATATTTTGTTACTCCCTCCATTTGCTGTTATACGATGTGGTAACTCTTCTCAAAATCAGATGTATTTAGACACGATTTTGTGTGTTTGATAATTTATTTTAGTTTGTATGAAGTCCATGTTAAATCTTTTGAAACATCTTACAATAGTGAATGGAGGGAGCAGATTTTATGAGCCTCGGTCCACTAAATCTTGTATGTCAGCTCAGTTGAAATCGTGAAATCTCGAAACCCATTTGAGTTGCATGGCGAATGTGCAAGTGCAATGTTTTGCCAACTTGCCTCGCAAGAAGCGGGCCCTTCGGCCATTGTGCGATCTTCGTTTCTTACATTTTTCATTTATTGGAACCATGGGGTAATACCGAGTGGTAAAAGACTAAATTTCCTCAAAACAAAAGTGGTAAAAGACTAAAGGTGGAACTTGTAACGACAACATTGGAAAATTCGATTCCTCAAAAGAATCTTTCAAGAAAGAAAATCCAATGTGACTTTAGTTTCCACCACCGGTTTCTACCGTTATCATATACGACAAATTCGAATAATCATATATATGTAACTTTAAATGTTCACACGGACTTTCACTATCAGTATTTTTGTTTCAGTTCATTGCATCTGATAGACTCTACATATTCAAGGCATAAAATGAGATCGCATGCTAAAAGGAGTAGTACACATGAAGAAACTATCTGTCTTTTTAGCACTAGTTGAAGCTGCGGGCCCGTTTAGCACTTTAATTAGCGCCGCTGGGACGGTGGCGGTCTTCATTTCCACGGCAGGCATGGCCGGGCGGGCGGACAGTAACTTGAATGGCGTGGGGCCGCTTAAGTCAGTCGTTGACGGCAACCCGGCGACTTGTTGAAACCAAACCAAAGCAAAGGTGAAAGAGAGAGACGCAAAAGGAACAAGGCGCCTCCTTTCATGGGATCCAACAGCGACCCGGGCCGAAGCTTGAATCCCGGGCAATCGTTGAACAGGACTTGTAAACAGATGGATAGATAGATATATATTCGGACGGGTCACTCACCACCATATATGCTTATCATCATGTGTGATGTGTGCGCGCGGACTGCTCTTTTGGTGCCTAGCTTGGCGAGCACTACGGACACACATGGCCTGAGTTGTCTCGACGCCGACGCGACAAGGGATCTGTCCGTGCATTACTGCCGCCTGATTTTTTGATTGCTTGGGTTATGGTTATGGGCCTGATCGAGCTCAGCTGGGTGGCAAGGCGGTGAGAGGGACGGCTCATCCAATCCACCGCCGGCGCCGGGAGGAAATCTTGGGCTGCTCCCGGCTTTTTATGTACGTCCCCCCTGCCGCCGTCGCCATTGCGTCTGCCATGGCAGCTAGGGACGAAACAAGGCCTCTGGACATGGTCATCTACTAGTATGATACTCCTACACAGTTGCCATCATGGAACAGAAAATTATGTCTGCTTCGGTAGTGGTAGGGATATACGTACCGGCCGGCAGGGCTGAGGTCAGAATAATGCTACTGGCTTAGTGTATGCACTGTATTATACAGGCAAAAGCAAGTGAAAGATATACAGGTCACAGTTGAGTTTGGGTTGCATACTGTTATCCTGCCGAGCAGGGTTGGATCGGCGACGCATGTGCGTGGGTTCACGGAGGGAGGGGTCAACATCTGGACGCTAAAAAAAACTTTGACCCGTCTTCTGTCTCACAATCCAAGCCATATCCTGGCTGGCTCGGGATATGAGAATGAGATTATTCGCACCACTCCTCTGGCTAAGCGCTTGCTTGACCCACCGGGCATGGAGGACCCCATCCAGCTTATCAGCTCCGAGCCATCCATGGACCAGTGAAAAATATACCTTCTTTTCTTTTCTTTTCTTTTCTGGAGACAGCACGAAAAATAAGGTCGTTGTGACACAGTCCATCCCATGTTACAAGGAGCACTATTCAACATCTCTGATCTCTCTCCTCCATTCTTTTATTCCGAGACGGCGACAGCATGTGCTCATTGTACGAGCAAGACGACGCTACATACGTACATGTCGACGATCCAATGCCGCCTCAATAAATAAATAAAGAAACAAAAAACAAAACATAAAACGTACAGTACTACTAGTGCTCGTAGTAGGAATGAGTGCATGGATGGGGCAGGTAGCAGCGACGCAACGCGGTGATGTCGGGAGCGGGTGTGCATGCATGCACGCACGCATCATGGGCATGGGCCGGCTGACTGACGGACGGATGGCGAGCGAGGTCAAACAAAAGCGCACGGAGCGGAGCGGAGTGGATGGGTCAGCCGGACTGTACTACGAGGAGCCGGGCAGGCCACTAGGCACGGGGCGGCATCTCGGCGCAGGGAGGACAGCACCAAGACGAACCCAACAAAACGATCTCCGGGCCGCAGGCGCCGATTGACACTCCACATGCCGCGCACCGACGAGCGTGCGTCCAGGGCGGATCGATGATCGGATTTGCCGCTTGCTGCCGGCGCCGGTGGGGGTGGGGGTGGGATCGCCCCAACTAATCTTCTTTCCCGGCCCGGGTCAAATAATGCGGTGGACGGGCGTGCGAGCGAGACTAGTTTAAATTACGTGTTGTGGTGGCGGCGGCTAGCAGCATGGAGTTGTTGCGTGGAATGAGAGGCTGTCCGAGACCTTGTAGATCGTGGTTCCAGCTACGTACCGGAGAAAATACCAAGACATTCATGGATCTGCTTATAGAGGCGGAAGACTTCGCATGCGGATGTTGAGAGTTGGGACGGGAGAACGAAATGCGTGGGTGATAGCTAAGGCCATGCGGGCATGCAAGGCTCATCACACGGTGCGATACTGGCCGGGCACCTTTGGATCAACACGCTACGTGAGCAGGAGATGTAGGACCACGGCGTCCTACCTTGATCGGACAGGTAAATTCATGCTAGGACCAACAATTGGTTCGATGATTTCATAGTAAAAAGGAAATGATGGATTGTGCTAAATATTAGAGTGAACTCATATTTTAAACCGTTGTTCTGGCATCTTTGATAGAAATTACCCCATTTAAAATATCCACATCCACATTACCCCATTTAGTGAAAGCTACGCCTCATTTTATCCCTTTTACAAGTCAAAACTTACGGAAATCTCTCCCCACTAACCGCCCACTAATCAGTTTTCTGGATTTCGCTGTGGGGCCCTACGCTATCCAACCAAATGATGACATTTAAGTTTGTAATTATCAATCTATAAGGCCAACTCCACCGCGCGACCCCATCCTATCTGGCCCCGTCCGTTTAAGGTAAAACGAACAAACCGGACGGCTCAACGCGCGGGAGCAAACGGACTTTTGTCCGTTTTGTGTCCGCTTTCGACCCATCCGCGGCCCAAGTTTACGCCGCTTTTGGGGTGAAACGGACACCACGCGGACGCGCGGGCCGTCTGTGCGTGTCCTCTCCTGGCCCGCCCGTCAGTGGCACAGGGCGGACTTTTTTCTATCCGCCCCCTCCCTCCCTCCGGCCGCACCCCCCTCCACTCTTCCCCTCGCCGTCGCCGCCGCCGCTGCCATTGCAGCCGTGCAGTTCGGACACACGCTCGCCCAGCCCCTTTCCCTCGGCGCCGCCGGGCTGCCCAACCACGGCCACCTGGTTTGCGCACCCGCCGGCCGGATTTGGAGCGGATCCGGTCGGTCTTGAGCTCGCCCGGCTGTGGGAGGCCGGGCCGCGCCATGGACTGGCCGGGCACCTTGCCGGAAGGCCCTGGCAGGGCCGCAAGGCCACATGCAGGCAGTGGCTCCTCCTCTAGCCGTCCGGATCTGCACCGTCGGTGGTCCGCCGGCAGATACACGAATAGCGGTCGGCCGGGTTCGGTGCTTGTTTTCATGTACCAAAGATAACTTGTTTTCTTTGATCTTGCTTTACTAGTCAAAATGTGATGATGTATTTTTCATGTACCAAAAATGAATGATGAAAAAAAAGTTAAGGACTTGCAAAGAAAAATGTACGCGGACAGGACCGCGCGCTGGACGCACAACCACTGCATGTCAGGACAGGCCCGGACACGATCCCATCGCCCTACCCAAACGGACAGAATCCGGACAAAATGGACGTCCGTTTGGGGTCGCGCGGTGGAGTTGGCCTAATAGCCCAGTCCGTCTTCGTTCGCTTGGTTCTCTCCTTACAGATCCAAGCACGTCGTCGCCAACACCACCGCCAATGTTGGAAACGGACAATCCTACTGAAGCACCAGCCCATCGCCGGCTACTCCAACACCACCGCACACTACTGCAAACAGGACACACCCGATGCCGATGCTACAGGCCGGAGCACAACACTCCCGCCGCTCGCTGCAAGCAGCACCACCCATTTGTTGTAGGCACTGCAAAGGTTTGCCACTGCTCAGCACGACCACCGGTGGTACAAAGGCGACACTCAGGTGTTGCAAGCCCAATCCGTCTTCTACCTCTAGCCTTCTCATCACCACAGTCACCACATGAGAGCCCTTGCGACTGTAGCGTCGGCGGTGTTGTGGTCGTCTGTGTCGCAACGGGGATCATGTTGCAATGAGCAACCGTAGAAGATCACCAAGTTGCAGCCGCCGCGCAACAACACGGGGTGACCGCAACATGGTCGATGTTGGAATGGGGTAACTAAATGGACACATATTTACATCCTCGCGCGAGTTGAAGGTGACCGTAAAATGATCCATGTTGCAATAGGTGACTGCAACATTATCCGTGTTGTGATGGTCTAATGGCTATATGAAACAGATCAAATGGTCGATGTTGGAATGGGGTAACTAAACGGCCGGATAACGCATAGCGTCGTCCTTATATTTCCTGTTCAAAGTTGCCTGATATTTCTCATGTTAAAATCACTTCTGAAAATACAAACCACACTACAAAATAAAAACGCAGGCGACATGGGGCCGGCAGAGCCAATCAGAGTTCCAAACATACGAGCCAGTGTCGAGTCCACTGGTCCATTCGATCGGCTGCGCTTACCGTTGCATCCGGCCGTCGTTGCGCTGATCTGTCCAAACCGGTACGTTGCCCCTTGGCACACGTATCCACTCCGGCCACCACAAGCGGCCTCCTCCAGTCCGCACCACACCGTGCACACGGGTCACCAGAGACCACCACTCCTGCCCGCTCGCCCGCCTCGTCTCGCGGTGAAACCACGCGTTTTCACCTCCCGAAAGGGCATACTACACGATAGACCAGACCACCGACGACTCGTCGTCACGCGACGGCGACGGCCAGTAACGCTACGGCGCACCAGGCCGCCCGTGCGCTTGCGTCGCCGGGGAAGCAAGCTCTGCACCGGCGACACGCAAAGCCACGTGGAACGTACGACGTACTCGCAGGAGGTGGCGTCGTGCCACTGCAGCGTGGTGCCTCCGGCCGGGCGCGTGGGAGGCCACCGGACGTCCGGACCGGAGCATTGCGATTCCTCCGTGCCGGGCTCCGTGAACCGTGCGGACAAGCAGCCGGTCCCGTGCTGCGCCGCGCAGGGAATTGACAACACGGGGAGCATCCCTCGGCTTTGTTTTGACCTCTACCACTTGGAGCCCCTCGATCACCGCCGGGCACGCACTGTCGGCGGCACCACGCCAGCACCACCGCCCTGCCACCGCCACTGCCGCCGTGCATGCATACGCGTGACTGAAACTGAAAGCGAGAGCGAGAGAGCGAGAGGCTGGTCCTGCACTCCTGCTCCCCACTGTAGGCATCATCCAAGCTGCCGCTGCATCCTCCATTGGAGCCTAGCCATAGCCAAGGGCGCCCCTCTGCCCGCACACTACGCTTTCTCCTACTCGAGTAGAGTACGTACGTATGTAAACCCCAACCCGAACCCAGCCCATTTGCGCTGGATTTGAATGATGCACCGAGCCCCGAGCTTTTCGACCACCCTGCCGCCCTCCTGCTCCAGTACGTCCATCTTTTATCAACATCGTCCAGTACGTACGTACCAGTAGAGTAGTGCAAGGACCAGCAAAGCGGCGCCAGTTGACCTCGCCGCTGCTGCTCGGCCCGGTCTCGGTGGATCCGCTGGCAGTGGCCGGCCGGCCGGCCACATACGGGCACTACTCCATGTGTTTCATTGCATTCATTCGTTCCCTACCCTGCTTTATAAAGTCAGGGTCTGCTTTTCTATGACTTCATTTCAGTTTTCTACTGTTTTTTTCATGCCTACTCTCTCCTGTTCATCATCCATCATTGCTTTTTTCTTTCCCTCCCGACTTGGGGGCACGCACTGGCTGGCGCCTGGTTCGGGCCCCTGTTCCATTCTGGGACGTGTTTTAGGTTCAGCGCTGCAAAAGGCGCCACCCTGCTCCCCCCCCCCCCCCCCCCCCCCCCCTACATGAAATACGTGATAGAAAAACTAGAAATCCCACACGCTTTTCTGGTTTGAGATAATGCTTAGCTTAACTAGTTTCGACGAAATTCATGGCTCGTGTAGTACATGAGTAGCACCACTGCTACTAGTGGAGAGAAAATTCCACAGAGGTGTAGTAGTAGCAGCAGCTAGTGGTGGTGGTGGCAGCGGGCACATGAACAGCAACCCGGCATACAATGAGTGTAAATGCGTGTGCCCATCAATGGCGACACGAGAGATACCCGTGACGCAAAAGCACCGGCAAAACCAAGCACCAAACGAGTGAGTGACCCTCCGTAAGAAAAATATAAACGAAACAGTCTTGTTAAACCTCAGTCGGCTTAGGCTTGGTTAGACCTCAGCCGACGCTACGCTACGTTCGTGAGATCTTACACTAGTATTCGTGTATTTTTTTTAGTTTTTCTATTTTCTTTTTTACATGTTACATCATTTGATTGAGACTTCTCGACTGAGACCTGGTCACACTCTAAATGAAAACCGCCCTCCCAATTTCTCATTTCTGTTATCATCATCATCATCAGGGCAATGGAAAAAGAAACAAGGAACAGAACAAAACCTGTGAATGAATGAATGAATAACAATGAATAATATGCGTTGCCTGCCACTGGCAGAGAAAACGGAAACGGGAGGTGGGCCGGCGTTAGCGTACATGTCGTGTCGTGTCGCGTCCAGCAGAAACAGAAAACAGAGGGCGAGGATGATTATATTACATGGGGCGCCCAGCTCGTCGTCTTCCCCCGCCGAGCCGTTGCCCACACATCACTCACTCGCCAGTAGAGTACTCTACTCACGCACCACCATCGACAACTTGACCTGAGCTGAGCTGAGCGCCTCGCAAGCTCGCTCACTCACTCAGTCCTCGCCATCATCTCCTTCTTTCCAGCTTTTCTTCCTCCCCCGCCCTGTGGACTGTGCCCCCCGCTTGCTTTGCTCGCTGCCTTTCCCCCCTCCCTCCCTCTCCTCCCCTCTTTCTTAAAAGGCTGCTCCCTCTCCCCCTCGCACCTCCTCTCTCTCTCTACTTCGTCTTCTCTCTCTCTGCCTTGGCATGGCTGCCTGAGGTCAAATACCCATCCCGCTTTCTCTCTCTTTCTCGCACAATCTTTGTCCCAGATTCCAACCCTCACCTCCCCTCCATCCATTTATTTTAGCGCCTGCCTGCTAGCTGCTCTGCTTCATCTCTACCCCATGGCCATGGCTTCCACGGCGGCGGTCAGCGAGCCCCCGACGGAGCAAAAGCGCCGCCAGCTTGGCTTCTGAGCTCTGACCTCGCCTCTCACCCACCCCGCACCTACCGACCAGTACAGTCACTGAGTAGCAAGCTCAGCTCAGCTCGGCTTGACTTGAAGTGGTGCGTAGCAGTTGGTTGGTTGGTTTGCTGCGCGGAGAGGAGCGGATGGAGAGCAGATGGAGGAAGGCCAAGATGTCGCTGGGGCTCAACCTCTGCGTCTACGTGCCCCGGACGCTGGACGACCTGGACGCCGGCCCGCCCTCCACGGGCTCCTCCACGGCCGCGCTCGTCTCGCCGGCGGCCTCCTCCTCCGCCTCCTCCTACGCCACCAGCGCCAACACCACCCCCACCGCCGACCCGGGCAGCGCCAAGGGCCCCGGCGCGCTCATGCCCACCACCCCGACGCCCACCTCCGCCGGCCTCCGCCTCTCCAAGTCCGGCAGCAAGTCCTTCAAGGTACCACCACCACCACCACCAAACCATGTCTTCTGTAACAAACATCGAAAGAAAAATAAAGAACTTGCTGCAAAGATCTATCCATCTATCTATCCAGTGTGTTGATTTATCTTTGCTTTCTCAGTTAATTAAGCTCTAATCCCTCACAAAAAGGTACTTAAAGCTTGGATTCAGGTTGTACACCTGTGACGTTCTTGTGCTTCCAATGATGCGCGCAAGTAGCTTTCTTCATTCCTTCAACACACACACACACACACACGCACAAAGTGCGGTGAAGAACACAGGGGGTGGAAAAGGAGGAGGAGATGGGGGCAACGCAATGGTGGATGGGGAATATCATCATGGAGTGGGGGAGTTTGTCTTTCTTTACTGCTGGGGTCCTCCTCCTCCTCCTCCTCCATAGATAGAAGGATAGTCCACACATCTTTTTCCTCATCACTCACCTTTTCCTCCTAGTCCTAGTCCTCCTCCTCCTCCTAGATAGCCAGCCATCCTCATTCACTTCACTTCTTTTCGTGGAGGCATAAAGAGGAGGCAGTGACATACATAGCTCCTTTTCACAGCAGCAGCAGCTGCTTGGACACTGTTCTCAGATGCCTTCTTGCATTCTTCCAACACACACAAGGGAAAAAAACGTTTGAGAACAGGAGGGTGGGTGCCCATGGAATGGATGCCTGGGAGCCCACCGGAGCCTCCTTTAGGGCGCCCAGAGGCCAGATTTGGAAAAGGTGATTAGTTTCCGCCAGATGATGCCAATTTGCAAATTGTTAAGCTGCAGTATCCCTAGTTAAGCTGACAGTATCCCTAGTTATGCTATGGGCTATGGAATCAATGACGTGGCGCGGCGCTGAGCGGACACGGGGAGCGGTTTAGGTTTGGGTTTTCAAATGTTTGTGGGGGGGTCAGCTCTTTGATCTTCTTCCTGGTCTTACATGGTGAGGTGGTTTCTTTCGTCAGAAAATTGAATTATTCAAATCAAGGCATCCACATCACTATGATAATTCTAACAAGAATACCACTCCCTTGCATTATTTCAACAAAGATAAATCGGAACAGGAGGGGCTGGATTCCCATCTCTCTTTGGAGTGCCCAGAAGCTCTTTGCTCTTTTGGCCTTACAGGGTGATGAGGTGTACTATTGTTTCGTCAGCGATGAATTATTCAAATTAAGCCACCTACATCACTCGAAAATGCTAGGAGATTACCACTTCCAATTGTAAATTAGCTTGACCATGGATCTTAACCTTGCTAGGTAAATACCAAAACCTTGACCAAGTTTCTTCTTCACAACTGAAAGTCTGAAAGTGCACAGTAGCAAGGTTGTTCCTTTTTTTTTCTGATAGAAGCCTGATACAGTGGGCATTTGACAATGGTTTTCGAGTGTGGTCAACAATACTAATGTATTTGTTTCACGATCAGGCAATACATGACTTGGTCGTCAGAACAAAACTATCTACGAAATGTTAAATGACAATGACGCTTGGAAAATCGAAAGCTCATGGATAACTCCATCTTCATGGACCACCATCCTTTTCAAAACAGCTGCTTGGGCATTGTTCTCAGATCCCTTCTTGAATTCTCTCAGCAAAAAAAAAAAACAGAACAGAAGGGGATTATTAAGTTGCAGTGCCCCTTCTCATGTACTGCATCGGTGACGTGTAAGGGTCCTAAACGGACACGGGGACACGGTTAGCTTTGGGTTTCAAATGCTCGTGAGAGGTCGGCTCTTTGATTTTCTAGTCTTACAGGGTGAGGTGCATTGTTTAGTCAGCAATGAATTTTTCAAATTAAGGCACCTACATCACTTGATAATGTTAGAAATTACCACTTCCAATTGTAAAGTAGCTTGACCATGAGCTTCGCCTTGCTACATGACTACCTAAAACCTTGAGCAAGTCTCTTATCAAATCTAAAGTCTAAAAGTGCGGCTCCTGAGTAAGTTTTTTTTTCTTTTCTGATGGAAGCCTGATACTGTGACATTTGGCAAAGGTTTTTCGAGGGTGGTTGGCAATAGTAACGTATTTTTTAGCATTCAAGCAATCCATGACTTATTCATCACAACATAAATATCTATGAAATGTTAAATGATAACGACGTTTGAAAAATCGAAAACTTATGGATAACTTCATCTTCATGGTCTACCATCCTTTTCAGAACAGCTGTTTTGTTACTGTTCTCAGATCCCACTGCTTGGGCACTATTCTCAGATCCCTTGTTGCATTCTTTCATGTAATTTTCCCTATGACAGGAGAGGGCATATGGATTCCCAAGAGCCCACCACCGTCTCGCTTTAGGGTGCCCAGTGGCCAGAATTGGAAAAGGATTAGTACTCTGGTCATGCCCATCTGCAATTATTAAATTGCATTATCCTTTGTTATTTTATAAAATCAGTGGTGTACGGTGGTGCGACTAAGGCCGAGGACACAATTAGTAGTGTTTTGAAATGTATGTGGAAGGTCAGCCCTTTGATCTTCTGTTCATATAAGGGTGAGGTGTAGTGGCTAGTCATCAATGAATTATTCAAACTAAGGCACCTATATCACTGAGATAATGTTAGATTACTATCCCATTGTAAATTAGCTGGACCATGGGATTCGCCTTGCCACATGACTATACCTTGAGCAAGTTTGTTCTTCTCAACTGAAAGTCTGAAAGTGCGGCCGGTAAGCAAGGTTTTGTTTGTTTATAGAGGAAGCCTGACACTGAAAGTGGAAGCCTGACACTGTCAAACTGCAGCATTTGGCAAAGGTTTATAGAGGAAGGTTTAGCAACCCATGACTTATTCATCACGGCAAAACTATCTATAGAAAATAAATAAATGACGAGGACAACTGAAAAATCAAAAAGTCATGGTTAACTTCATCTTCTTGATCTATGCATTTATTATTGTGACGTTTAGATATTTAATTGGCTGGTCTTCTTTACTTCAGTTTGCACCATCACTTGATAGTTGCTACTACTACTGTATGTACACAGATAAATGCATTCCCAGATTCATTTTCAGCACTGTTTAATGTCTGTATCCTAATCCTTTTTATATCCTTTCTTTTTTTGCAGAAAACATGTGCAATATGCTTGACCATAATGAAACCTGGTCAGGGCCATGCTCTATTCACGGCAGAGTGCTCACATACCTTTCACTTCCATTGCATATCTGCAAATGTTAAGCATGGAAGCAACAATTGCCCAGTTTGTCGCACCGAATGGAAGGAACTTCCATTCCGTGGCCCGCTGGTTGCTGCAATCCCTCAAGGAAGTGCAAGGATTAATCCTGTTAATGGGCAGCAAAATGGCGGCCACATGACACTATTGCGACCACTCCCTCGTGCTCGTTCTTCTGGCCGCCTTCATCATGTAACTTGTTTGTTGCCTGACACTGACCGAAGTGTTTTCAATGATGATGAGCCCTTGGATTTGTGTGAAGCAACCGATGACCATCAGCAAGGATGTTCAAGAACAGTAGAGATAACGACACACCCTGAGTTCACTGAAATACCAGAAAGTACTTCAGAAAGAAGCTTCACTGTTCTAATTCATCTAAAGGCACCCCTTGCTCAGAATTTGCATGTACCTGGAGATGACAGTAGCCCAAACACTGGTCGAGCCCCAGTTGATCTTATCACTGTGCTTGATGTCAGTGGTAGCATGGCTGGTACCAAACTTGCATTGCTGAAGAGGGCCATGGGGTTTGTCATTCAGAACCTTGGCTCCTCAGATCGGCTTTCTGTCATCGCCTTCTCATCATCTGCACGCAGGCTCTTCCCTCTTCGTCGGATGACCGAATCTGGTCGTAAGCAAAGCTTGCTAGCAGTCAATTCTCTGACGTCAAATGGTGGCACCAACATTGCTGAGGGTCTGAGAAAAGGCTCCAAAGTGATTGAAGAACGACAGGCCAAGAATCCAGTCTGCAGCATTATCCTTTTATCAGACGGGCAAGACACATATACAGTCTCACCAAGTACCGGTGCACACAAACCATTTACAGTCTCACCAACTGCCAGTGCACAGAAAGCATCAGCGGAGTATTGTGCGCTCTTGCCATCTACTAATGGTAGTCAGCAGGTACCAGTTCATGTGTTCGGGTTCGGTGCTGACCATGATGCAGTTTCGCTCCATTCGATCTCTCAAACCTCTGGTGGGACCTTTTCATTCATCGAGACAGAGGTTACCATCCAAGATGCATTTGCTCAATGTATTGGTGGACTTTTGAGTGTGGTCGCACAGGATTTACGTGTAAAGGTGGAGAGTGTCCACCCTGATGTGCACTTTGGTTCCATCAGATCAGGCAGCTACTCCAGCAGAATTGCAGATGATAAGAGGAATGGGTCCATTGATGTTGGTGACCTGTATGCTGAAGAGGAAAGGGATTTTCTTATGACTCTGAACGTTCCCCAAGGGTGTGGCGAAGAAACGGCACTTCTCAAAGTTGGCTGTGTCTACAAAGATCCGCTGATGAAGGAGACCATCAACATGGCTGAGGTGCAGGTGAAGATCTCCAGGCCGGCATTCGTGTCGGTGCAAACCGTGTCGATCCAGGTGGACCGGCAGAAGAACCGTCTTCATGCAGCCGAGGTGATGGCCGCAGCAAGGTTCTCCGCGGAGCGTGGCGAGCTGGCACACGCTGTCTCACTGCTCGAGGACTGCCGGAGAATGATCATGGGATCAGCGTCGGGGCAGTCCGGTGACCGGCTGTGCCAGTCGCTGGACGCCGAGCTGAAGGAGATGCAGGAGAGGATGGCGAGCCGGCAGAGGTACGAGGCGTCCGGGCGCGCCTACGTGCTGTCGGGCCTGAGCTCGCACTCGTGGCAGAGGGCGACCGCCCGCGGCGACTCCACGGACAGCGAGAGCCTGATCCAGGCCTACCAGACGACGTCGATGGTGGACATGGTGCTGCGCTCCCAGACGCTTTCCCGCTCGTCGACCCCGAAACAGACCCCGCAGATGAGGCACGCCAAGTCGTTCCCGGCGCGCCCGCAGCCTAGGTAGGTAAAGAAAAAACGTTTCCCGGCGTCGCCGTCGACCGGCGCCAAAATAAGGATCTTTAGCTGAATTTAGATTCTGTGGAAGCAGCAGTAGTGGTGTCAGTTGGATTCTTGGTTTTTGTTGGGGTGTGGGGGTGATGGGATTGGGTTGGGGGTGGTACAAATGGTGTGGTATAAGGAGATGTAAATTTGTTTTGGGGGCTGGTGGTGGTGGTGGTGGTGGGGGTGGGGGTATATGGAGGGAGTTAAGGTGAGGTAATTCTGTACTGTAGTTCGTTAGAGGGGGCAGGGGCTGGTATAAGTGTGCTGGGGGAAAATGGGTAAGGTAGGGGGGAGAGGGTGTTGTGTTGTGCTGTGTTGGTTACTTGGTGTTAGGGGGGTATACTCCAGTATTGTTGTATGTACTGCTAGCTCTCCTTTGTGTGGTGGTTGGTGATGTACATAAAGAGATGGGTATACATTTGTGAACCGAACCGAACCGAATCCAACTCTTTGGTGAACGCATGGATGCATACCTGATCTTTGTTGCAAGGCTAGTCTGATCTTGCCTATTGTCTGAACATGGTGAATTTGCAGGCTCTGAATCCTAGTGTCAGTGTTGTTATTTTTTCTTCAGAAGTTTGTCAGTTTGTTTCTCATGTGCTGATGGATGTTGGAGGCGTTGGTGGGTAGGTGGATGCTACTGATTTCGCATGCATGTCGCGTATGGAGATGAGCTGATAGAAGTACATCACATGTTTTCACATACCTCGGTGAATCTGTTGGTGGTGGCGATTGCTCGTCGTGTCTCGGTATCTGCAACGACGGCCCCCACGCGTGGCGGCGCTGGTGGATAGGCACGCCGCGGCGTCAGGTGTGGGGCGGGGCGGCGCGATTTCTCCGGCGGGTTTTGGCGACGGCGGGGAGGAGGCTGCGGTCGCCGGTGGCCGCCACCGCAACCCCGATCTGAGCTGAGGATGGACGATACTGATTTAGAACGGGCCGTGGGCCGGAGCCGTTGCAGTAGCAGGGAAGTGGGCCTGGGCTTTCTCCAGGCCACTATGGCTGGTGTACGGTGTGGATGGGGGCCCTCAGGAGGGTCACGGTCGGGCTCGGTTGGCGCGCTGACGTGAATGCCTCAACCGCAACGGTCTTCTTCTAGAGTCGCAGACTGACCGACCGTGACAGCGATGTACATACTTTGCGGCCTCAGATTCGAAACAAATTGCTAATGGCACAGGAGGCACGTATGGCTTAATCATTAGGAAAATCATTAGTAGGAAATCTGAGTTTCGCAGTGGTAATTTTTGTTTCATAGGTCGTGTCTCAAGTGCAGAGGCTCATAGCCTTGCCAAGTTTCGCCATTCTATCGGGTAGAGACATCTGGCTTGGCTAGGCCAACCCATGCTCCTATTTCTATTCCTCTATCTTTTTTAACCTTGATCAGTAAAGTTTAGCAGAATATTAAAAATAAATACCGATAAAAATATAATTCTAAAAAGAAGACAAAAATACAACAGTGCATATGGTTCCATTGTGCCCACTATAAATAGAAAAAAACTAAAAATAGTAAAAAAAACATATAGCTTCTATATTTTAGGCTAACCTAGTCGATTTGTTGTACTCATATATGATGCTAAAAGTTGACATTTGTGCCATTTTTAGTGAAAAACAGAAATCATATATCAAAATTACTTTAACATGGTCTTTTTTTATAGCACCGATTTTTTTTGCCTAGAATATCACCGATATTATTTCTTCACAAAATTTCACACATGAGTAAAACACTCAGTCATACCCTTCGCCTCCTCTCGCGTCTGCATATGCAATTGGGGTTTCTCTGCCTTCTGTCGGCGCCCCGGTCCGCCACGCCTCTGGTGGTCTTAGGGCCATGGAGGCACGATGGATCCCGACCCATACCAGCGGAAGGGTTCATGCTATTTTTTAGGTTGATTGGGTTTGTGCTCTACTCGGGAAGGCGAGGCGATTGAGGGAGTCCTGGATTAGGGGTGTCCGGATGGCCGGACTATACCTTCGGCCGGACTCCTGGACTATGAAGATACAAAATTGAAGACTTCGTCCCGTGTCCGGAAGGGACTTTCCTTGGCGTGGAAGGCAAGCTTGGCGATACGGATATGTAGATCTCCTACCATTGTAACCGACTCTATGTAACCCTAGCCCTCTCCGGTGTCTATATAAACCGGAGGGTTTTAGTCCGTAGGACGAACAACAATCATACCATAGGCTAGCTTATAGGGTTTAGCCTCTCTGATCTCATGGTAGATCTACTCTTGTACTACCCATATCATCAATATCAATCAAGCAGGACGTAGGGTTTTACCTCCATCAAGAGGGCCCGAACATGGGTAAAACATCGTGTCCCCTGCCTCCTGTTACCATCCGGCCTAGACGCACAGTTCGGAACCCCCTACCCGAGATCCGCCGGTTTTGACACCGACATTGGTGCTTTCATTGAGAGTTCCTTTGTGTCGTCACTTTTAGGCCCGATGGCTTCTCCGATCATCAACAGCGATGCGATCCAGGGTGAGACTTTTCTCCCCGGACAGATCTTCGTATCCGGCGGCTTTGCACTGCGGGCCAATTCGCTTGGTCATCTGGAGTAGATCGAAAGCTACGCCCCTGGCCATCAGGTCAGATTGGGAAGTTTGAACTACACGGCTGACATCCGCGGAGACTTGATCTTCGACGGATTCGAGCCACAGCCGAGCGCGCCGCATTGTCACGATGGGCATGATCTAGCTCTGCCGCCGAACAGTGCCCTGGAGGCCGCATCTGTGTCCGCTCCGACCCCTAGCTCGGAGCCAATCACACCAATCGGGGATGGGTGGTTAGACACCGCCTCGGGGGCTGCAATCTCTACGGCGATCAAGCCGAACACCAGCCTTGTCCTCTGCGAAGCCCGTGACTCCAAGGTGCCGGACTCCTTTCCGGACCCCGAGCCCGCCGCGCCCCAACGATCGAATCCGATTGGGCGTCGATCATGGAGTTCACCGCCGCAGACATCTTTCAACAATCGCCCTTCGGCGACATTCTGAATTCACTCAGGTCTCTCTCTTTGTCAGGAGAACCCTGGCCGGACTATGACCGGCAGGATTGGGATGTGGACGACGAAGAAATTCGATGCCCACCCACCACCCACTTCGTAGCCACTGTCGATAATTTAAATGACGTGCTCGACTTCGACTCCGAAGACATCGACGATATGGACGACGATGTAGGAGATGAACATGAACCAACGCCTATAGGGAACTGGACAGCCACCTCATCTCATGATGTATACATGGTGGACACACCCAAAGGAAGCGACAACGAGGAACACAGGGATGCAACGAGGGATCGTTCACTCGAAAAGCAATCAAAGCGGCGACGGAAGAGCCACTACAAGCCCCGCCTCGATAGAGACAGCAGCCATACAGACCCAGCCATAGAGCAGGATGAGCCGGCGGACGACGAACATGCTTTCGAGCAAGCGTCTGAACAGGGCAACTTGGATAAACAAACCGAACACCCTGTCCCCGGCGAAAACAACAGTCCGGACGACCTTACACCGGATAAACTCATGGAGCAGAAGAACCTCCACAAAAGGCTCGTCGCCACTGCGCATAGCCTGAAAAAGCAGAAGCGGAAGCTCAAAACTGCGGAAGATGCACTCAGAATCAAATGGAGCAAAGTACGTAACACCGCAGACAAATATGGCGGTAGTCGCCGCACAAAAAGCTATCCGAAGCGAAAGCTACTACCTGAATTTGACGAGGAGGCCTTAGAGCCCCCGCAGTCAAAAAATAGGAAAGCCATCCGGTCGGATGGACGACCGCATGGCCAGCATGGAGCGGCAAGCGGCGCCGCACACAAGCCGGCACGTGATCCACCAAAGGATCCGCATCAAAAAGACGGCACAGCCAGATCTATATACGGGCCAAGAAAGCAAGCTCTAGTAAGCAATGTAACACAACAAATATCCGAACATCACGACACACCCAAATACAGGGGTGCCGCACACCCCCTATGTTTCACCGATGAGGTGCTGGACCATGAATTTCCAGCGGGATTCAAGCCCATAAACATAGAGGCGTACGACGGAACAACAGACCCTAGGGTCTGGATCAAGGATTATATCCTCCACATACACATGGCCAGAGGAGATGACCTCCACACCATAAAATACTTACCCCTCAAGCTTAAAGGGCCAGCCTGGCATTGGCTCAAAAGCCTTCCCGAAGACACCATTGGAAGTTGGGAAGAGCTTGAGGATGCTTTCCAGGCAAATTTTCAAGGGACCTATGTCCGCCCTTCAGATGCAGACGATCTCAGTCACATAATTCAACAGCCCAGAGAGTCAGCCCAGAAATTCTGGAACAGATTTCTTACTAAAAAGAATCAGATAGTCGACTGTCCGGACGCCGAAGCCCTAGCAGCTTTTAAGCATAACGTTCGAGACGAATGGCTCGCCAGACACCTCTGCCAAGAAAAACCAAGAACAATGGCCGCATTAACAAGCCTCATGACCCGCTTTTGCGCAGGAGAGGACAGCTGGTTGGCAAGATGTAGCACCAGCAACCCAAGTACATCCGAAGTTAGGGATGGAAACGGAAAACCCCGACGCAGCAAGGACCAGCGCCGGAATAAGGGAAACAGCCCAAAGAGCACGGCGAACAACGCCGGATTCAAAAGCTCGCGGCAGAATCAGAGAAAGCCGCCCCTCAACGATAACAAAGACGAGCTATCCAACTTAAACGAAATCCTGGACAAGATATGTCAAATACACAGTACTCCCGGGAAGCCTGCGAACCATACCCACAGAGATTGTTGGGTTTTCAAGCAAGCCGGCAAACTCAACGCCGAACACAAGGGGCTCAACACACCAAGTGAGGACGACGACGAACCCCACAAGCAGAGCACCACGAAACAAAAGGATTTCCCACAAGAAGTCAAAATAGTAAACTTACTTCACGTGACGAACAGAACGGCGCCACCAGAGATACGCGCCATACGGCCTATCCCAAAGGAGTCTCGCCAATGGTTGTTAAAACCAATCACCTTCGACCATCAGGATTACTCTAGACGTATCCGGAACGTAGGCTGGACTGCCTTGGAATTAGATCCAATAATCGGCGGACTCCACTTTACAAATGTCATGATGGACGGCGGCAGTGGTCTAAACCTGTTATACCAGGACACAATCCGCAACATGGGGATAGACCCAACAAAAATTCGCCATAGCAAAACCTCCTTTCAAGGGGTAATGCCAGGCCCGGATGCCCGCTGTATGGGTTCTCTCTGGCTAGAAGTTATGTTCGGCTCCCCCGATAACTTCCGTCGCGAACAACTAACTTTCCACATCGCCCCATTCTCAAGTAGCTATCAAGCACTGCTGGGACGCGAAGCTTTCGCCCACTTTAACATAATACCGCATTATGCATCTCTTACGCTTAAGATGTCTGGTCCACGAGGCATCATCTCATTAAAGGGAAAACATTGAGTGTTCCTCTCGTGCGGAAGACAGTGCGGCTGCCTTGACAGCCCCACAATAAAGCGGCTTCACCAGCCAAAGCACCTAAACAGGTCGTCAAGACCACGGACATGGCTAGACGAGTCCGGCATAAACATACAATTGATAAAGGCTTAATAGCCGTATACCCCTGTACTAGGGGCTCCGCGCATATAAAACAAGAGACAATAAAGCTCAATGTTACCCATTTCAATTTATACTTTGTTTATTTAGTATACTTATGTTCGGCACGATTTTTCTTCAACTAAGTTCCTCTCTTTTTACAGATGAACACCGTGCTACGCCCGTCCAGGATACGGCACAACGGAGACACAGGCGCAGACGTGCAGCAAGGACCCGTTCTAATGATTCTTTTCAGATTAAGACCCTGCGTAAACCTTTTTTACTGTCTCTTGTTGATACACATCCCCTGGTTTCTTGGTATAACCAAGGAGGAGGCTGGCATTTTGGCATGTGGCCACGTCGAGTTTTGCGCGTACCTGGACACTAGGAGCTTATTACTAAGGGCGTTATCCCGCCCGCCCTCATAAAGACTGAATACCTTAGGGAGTGTTCGGCGTCGCGAGTTTGGCCTTATATGCATCAGCTCCGAATCATGTCTTTGGTCAAATGTTGGGTTTGCCCGGCTCCTGTGTTTTGCTGCCTTACGTTCCGCTCTATCAGCTAAGGCGGCACCAGGAGAAGTACTGCGATTGTGCCCCAGTTCGGCCAGGCGAGCACCTCAATAGAGAAAGCCGAAAACTGACTATCATGATATAGCGTGAGACTGGTCAACCACTCGATGACTTACCGGAATCTTTAGGATTCCTCCGCATTAACGAAGGGCCGTTTCCCGGCCAGGCACATACGCGCCCCGAGTTAGGGCGAGCGCAGATGCCACCAGGGGCTATATAAGTAGCCTCACTGTCAAACTCCTATGGCTAAGTGAAAGTGATAAAGCATCATAGTCCGATTGCCTAGTTCGCTGCGCTATCACCTCCTTTGTAGTACCAAGATGTTGGATCAAGTGTGAAAATGCGCCTTCTGCGAACACCCCCGCATTATGTGCGTGGGGGCTGAAGCCGACGACTGCCATCTTTCAGATTATATATACATATATGTTAAACGGCCGCACAGGAGGTATCATAATACTTGCAGGCACAAGTATAAAAAGCTTCTACAATTTATAAAAATATTGTTTTACAATAATATATGCTATTCGAATATAGTATCCTTCGAGCACTGCGTCTCTATCAAACGAGCGCCTTGCAGAACTTTCTGAAAATAGTGCTCGGCAGGTACTCGGCTTCCATCCGAGTCTGGGGATGCAACAGCGGTGGCTTCCATTTCCGCCCAGTATGTCTTGACACGGGCAAGAGCCATCTGCGCACCCTCTATGCACGCTGACCTCTTCATCGCATTGATATGCGGCGCCGCACCAAGGAACTGCTGCACCAATTTGAAATAACTTTTCGGCTCTGGCCTCTCTCGCCATAGATGACTCATGACATACTTCATGGCGAGTCCGGACAACCTATTTAGCTCGGCCCATTCGGCCAAATGATCGGCTAATGACAGTGGACGCTCTGGATTGTGGAACTGCGATCAGAAGAGCTTTTCCACTTCGCGATCTTCTTCATCTCAGAAGTGTTCGGCCGCATCTGCGGCACTCGCTGCCAAATCCAGATAGGTGTCCGCCGTATTACACATCTGGTCTAACGGAGCATGTTTAGGATCACAGAACTTCCTCCGCAGCATAAAGGGCTTTCCAACCGCGATCTCTCCGGCCTGACGCAGCTCCTCCTTCATAGCTCTCATCGCAGAGCGAGCATCCTTGGCATCGGCAACGGCCTTATTCAGGTCCGTCTGTTCCGCCCGATCTTCTTTTTCAAGAAGCTTGCAACGGTCAGCAGCGTTCTTCAGCTTCACGGCCATCTCGGCCATTTCTTCTTGCTTCGGCAGTGAGCAGCCTGTTCGGCTTTCAACTCTTCAATTGCCTTTCCGGCAGCCGCATCACTTTTCCTGGCTTGCTCCTTGGCTCGGGCAAGCTCCGCCCGAAGATTCTCCATGGCAGAAGCACCATCTGCATCAAGCGCACACATTATAAGATACTGGCATAAAGCTCCTCTTACCAGGTGCCGCCAGAGGAATTACATACCTTGTGCCTCGTCAAGCCGCTTGTTGACAAGCACGATGTCGGCATCTGCCACATCAAGTTGCCGCTTTAGCTCGGCAAATTCATCAGTCCGGCTGGCCACCGGACACTTCGCCACCTACGTATGAAGGCGGCATGTTAGACCTGGTGAGGGAGTCCTGGATTAGGGGGTGTTCGGGTAGCCGGACTATACCTTCGGCCGGACTCCTGGACTATGAAGATACAAGATTGAAGACTTCGTCCCATGTCCGGATGGGACTTTCCTTGGCGCGGAAGGCAAGCTTGGCGGTGCGGATATTCAAGATCTCCTACCATTGTAACCGACTCTGTGTAACCCTAACCCTATCCGGTGTCTATATAAACCGGAGGGTTGTAGTCCGTAGGCAATCAACTCCATACACAACAATCATACCATAGGCTAGCTTCTAAGGTTTAGCCTCCTTGATCTCGTGGTAGATCTACTCTTGTACTACCCATATCATCAATATTAATCAAGCAGGAGTAGGGTATTACCTCCATCGAGAGGGCCCGAACCTGGGTAAAACAAAGTGTCCCCTGTTTCCTGTTACCATCCGGCCTAGACGCACAGTTCGGGACCCCCTACCCGAGATCCGCCGGTTTTGACACCGACATTGGTGCTTTCATTGAGAGTTCCTCTTGAAGAAAATATACCCTAGAGGCAATAATAAAGTTATTATTTATTTCCTTATATCATGATAAATGTTTATTATTCATGCTAGAATTGTATTAACCGGAAAAATAATACATGTGTGAATACATAGACAAACAGAGTGTCACTAGTATGCCTCTACTTGACTAGCTCGTTAATCAAAGATGGTTATCTTTCCTAACCATGAACAAAGAGTTGTTATTTGATTAACGGGATCACATCATTAGGTGAATGATCTGATTGACATGACCCATTCCATTAGCTTAGCACCCGATCGTTTAGTATGTTGCTATTGCTTTCTTCATGACTTATACATGTTCCTATGACTATGAGATTATGCAACTCCCGTTTACCGGAGGAACACTTTGTGTGCTACCAAACGTCACAACGTAAATGGGTGATTATAAAGGTGCTCTACAGGTGTCTCCAAAGGTACATGTTGGGTTGGCGTATTTCGAGATTAGGATTTGTCACTCTGATTGTCGGAGAGGTATCTCTGGGCCCTCTCAGTAATACACATCACATAAGCCTTGCAAGCATTGCAACTAATGAGTTAGTTGCGAGATGAAGTATTACGGAACGAGTAAAGAGACTTTCCGGTAACGAGATTGAACTAGGTATTGAGATACCGACGATCGAATCTCGGGCAAGTAACATACCGATGACAAAGGGAACAACGTATGTTGTTATGCGGTCTGACCGATAAAGATCTTCGTAGAATATGTAGGAGCCAATATGAGCATCCAGGTTCCGCTATTGGTTATTGACCGGAGACGTGTCTCGGTCATGTCTACATTGTTCTCGAACCCGTAGGGTCCGCACGCTTAAGGTTTCGATGACAGTTATATTATGAGTTTATGAGTTTTGATGTACCGAAGTTAGTTCGGAGTCCCGGATGTAATCACGGACATGACGAGGAGTCTCGAAATGGTCGAGACATAAAGATTGATATATTGGACGACTATATTCGGACACCGGAAGTGTTCCGGGTGATTTCGGAGAAAACCGGAGAGCCGGAGGGTTACCGGAACCCTACCGGGAGAAGTAATGGGCCTTATGGGCCTTAGTGGAGAGAGAGAGGGGCAGCCAGGGTGGGCCGCGCGCCTCCTCCCCTTGGTCCGAATTGGACTAGGAGAGGGGGGGGGTGGAGCCCCCCTTTCCCTCTCCCTCCCCACTTCCTTCCCCCTCCTAGTAGGAGTCCTACTCCTACTAGGAGGAGGACTCCTCCTGGCGCGCCTATAGGGGCCGGCCGGCCTCCTCCCCTTGCTCCTTTATATACGGGGGCAGGGGGGCACCCCTAGACACACAAGTTGATCCGTGTGATCATATTCTTAGCCGTGTGCGGTGCCCCCTTCCACCATAGTCCTCGATAATATTGTAGCGGTGCTTAGGCGAAGCCCTGCGACGGTAGTACATCAAGATCGTCACCACGTCGTCGTGCTGACGGAACTCTTCCCCGACACTTTGCTGGATCGGAGTCCGAGGATCGTCATCGAGCTGAACGTGTGCTAGAACTCGGAGGTGCCGTAGTTTCGGTGCTTGATCGGTCGGGCCGTGGAGACGTACGACTACATCAACCAAACACTTCCGTTGTCGATCTACAAGGGTACATAGATCACACTCTCCCCTCTCGTTGCTATGCATCACCATGATCTTACGTGTGCGTAGGAATTTTTTTGAAATTACTACGTTCCCCAACACCTCTGTGCCGTCACAATCAGGAAGGATGCCTTCTCCCGTCTTTAAAGACGGCGCCGTTGCTAAGGGAGCCTTGGCTGTCGGCCAAACCCTCCGGCTAGGTGGTTTCCTCATGACCGCATGTTCGGCTGTTGCGCCGACGGTGACCTCTCGGGTCATCAAAAGCAACCTACACGTCAGCTCGGAGCTCGTCGAGCAGCTAGATCCAATGGAGCTCTCTTCCGTAAACGAGCTCTTGGATCGCATCGCCGCCCTGGGGGTCGCTACGGATTACGACCAGGTTGGGCTTAAACCCGATCTAAGAGAAATTAACTCTCCCCAAGTCATCCACCACGTTGCCGTGGTAGAGGCGCAGTGCGGCGACCCTTCATCTATTTTAAGGACTAGCTACATCCGAATTCCCGACTCCTCCAAGCCGGATACCCGCGGAGGGGAGGATGTAACTCAAGACCTGAGCTTAGAATCAGGCAACGGGCTAGATTCGTTGGACAACATCCAAGAATCCGAACTTCAGAGTTCGGAAACTCTTGGGCCTCCGAATCTTGGATTGGGTAAGGTTTCAGATTCAACGACACCCGCCCACCCGAACATAAGCGATCTCTCCCAAATCAAGCAGAAGCCCGAGGAAACAGTACATCATTACTGGGCCAGATTCCTCATGGTTATGAACAGGATAAAGGATTGCCGCGGGGAAGACGCAATCTCAATTTTTTGCAGTAATTGCACGGACGAGGGAATCCTTAACGCCATAAGTCGCCGTGATATTACACGCTTCGCTGACTTGGCGTCCATAGTACAAAAATATTGTGCGATGGAAAGCGCCTGGAAAACCGAAATAAAATTTTGGGATAATCCGGCCTTGAATAGTAATCCCGTCTGAACTAAGAGGGTGCATCATCATAGGACACCCGGGATAAACACCAAAAAGCCAAAACCCTCTACAGGGCATGGAACTGTACTGGAAAGGTGGCTTGATAGACCCTGTAGAATTCATAGTACAGAGGACGCGACACCAACTCACAGCCTTAGAGCATGTTGGATACTCCGGCAGGTGGCCAAAATTGGCGAGGATCTCTTAATCCTGGAGGCCGCAGAAAACCAGCCTGAGAACACCAGTACCGTTCTCATGGTCTTCGAGACTTTCGCATCAAACAATAGGCGAAAAAGAACACTCCGCAGCCTCGCCGAAGTCTATCAAGTTGCAACAATAAATCCATGGAGCGACACTGCCATTACCTTCAACGCAAGTGATGAACCTAAATTCTGAACAGCCCGAGCACCAGCCGCATTGGTCCTCAGTCCCATAGTGGACGGCTTTCGCCTCACCAAGGTGCTCATGGATGGAGGCAGCGGACTGAACCTCATTTATGAGGAAACCCTTCAAAAAATGGAAATAGACTGGAGTCGCGTCGAGCGAAGCAGCACAACCTTTAGAGGAATAATCCCCAGTCGGGAAGCGCGCTGCACAGGAAAAATCACACTAGATGTGGTGTTCGGCACGCCGGATAATTACAGGTCCGAAGAAGTCACGTTTCAAGTGGCCCCGTTTAAGAGCGGACATCACGCTTTACTGGGACGGGAAGCATTCACAATCTTCCAAGCAATACCCCATTACGGGTACATGAAGCTTAAGATGCCCGGGCCGAACGGAATTATCACCCTAGCTAGTGATCCGGAGTCCTTCAAAGGTGCATCTCCGAAGAGGAAGGGCGGAACCTTCTAGCTGAAATTAATGCCGGACTCGGTGGTCACCACGCCGCTGCTCGGTCCCTTGTTAGTAAGGCTTTCCGTACAGGCTTTTATTGGCCGACGGCCCGGGCAGACGCTCAGGACTTAGTCCAATGATGCGCTGGTTGCCAACTTTTTGCCAACCAAAGCCATATGCCACCCACCGCACTCCAAACTATAACCATCACCTGGCCTTTTGCGGTCTGGGGGCTTGACATGGTCGGACCCCTTAAAGGTGGGACCGATAGGAAAAAATACTTACTGGTCATGGTGGACAAATTCACCAAATGGATAGAAGCCAAGCCTGTTAAAACGGCCGAATCCAGACCTGTGATAGACTTCATATCCGGGGTGGTACACTGCTATGGCGTCCCCCACAGCATCATAACCGATAACGGTACAAACTTTACCGCCGACGAGGTAAAACTCTTGTGCAAAAACATGGGCATCAAGCTCGATTATGCTTCCGTCTATCACCCACAAACCAACGGCCAGGTCGAACATGCAAATGGTCTTATAATGAGCGGCATTAAACCCAGACTGGTGCGGTCCCTCAAGGAATCTAACACGCACTGGGTAGAGGAGCTCGACTCCGTGCTATGGGGGCTGCGGACCACGCCAAATCGCACCACCGGATACACACCATTTTTTATGGTGTACGGCGCAAAGGCAGTTCTGCCCTGCGACATAATTCATGACTCACCTAGAGTGCGCATGTACGAAGAAAGAGAAGCCGAGCTCGATCGGCAGGACAACTTGGACGCCCTGGAGGAGGAGCACGACGTGGCAAAAGCCCGTTCCGCATTTTATCAACAGCAGGCCCGAAGATATCAAAGCAGAGAAGTACAGGCCAAAAATTACAATGTTGGCGAACTAGTTCTACGCCTGCCGGATAAGAAAAAGGACAAACTCAAGCCCAAGTGGGAAGGTCCATTCATAATCGACCAAGTCCTGACTGGCGGGGCGTACCGCCTGCGAGATGCGTCGGATAACCGACTCGAGCCGAACCCGTGGAACGCCACCCGTCTCCGAAGATTCTACGCCTAGCGCCGGACTCTGTGTTCGTCTCCTTCCTCTGTCCATTTTTTGCATTTTTATGTCTTACATTTCTCTCCTTCCCCTCTTTTCTTTTATAGCCCTTAAAGGCTTACCTAGTGACGCGCCACTCGCGCTCATTAAACCTGGGGGCTTCTTTAACAGAAGCTTATTTATACGGGCTTCACGCCCAACACATGCATCAAACTTCCGCATGTACCTTTTTCTTCACCATTATATGCATCGATATGACTTAAGTTTTGGCCAAGCTGGGTTGCCTGGCTCCTGTGCTTACCCCTACGTTCTCGATTGTTCGGCTAGGTGGTAAAGGGAGCACCTCTGCGATTGTTACTGCCGGGTCAGCTGGATGTGTACCTCAGACTGGGTGAAGCCGAAAGCTAGTGTTCTTAAGGGAATATTCGGTCGGTGAGATAAAAGATGATCTTTTTTCTTTTTTATATGCGCCCCCAGATGCTTTTTTCTGCGTCTTTTTACGCAGTCCGGACATGCACTTTAGGGCATGCCTCCCAGCGAAAGGAACCCCTAATAGAACTATTCTCTCTGGAAGATGTTTCTTACTAACCATGTAATATAACATAACTAGTTGGGCACTTGTTTGATAAAGCACTAATGACCCCTACGCCTGGTCTCCACGCATACCACGGTTCTTATATAACTGCTATGGTATTCGGACACACTCCGAACCGTCAGGTCCCGAGGTCGAAGCGAAAAGGTCGGCAACGACAAACGATCTACAATCCGGCTAGAAGGCATTACACATGTCAATTCAAAATTACATAGTCATTCTGACTGATTGTATTCCTCTTCTATACCATCTAACAGGCTGTCTAATTTACAGTCCTGCTGGGAATACTTCGCGGCCAACTTTACTTGGCCGTATACTAAGCTCACAGGGATCTCCTTCCCGTCAGGCCCCACTGGTCCGACCTCGGCCATGTGGTTTGGGTCAGACTTCGTAAAACGGGTCTTC
Organism: Triticum urartu; assembly: GCF_056163025.1. NCBI lineage: Eukaryota > Viridiplantae > Streptophyta > Magnoliopsida > Poales > Poaceae > Triticum > Triticum urartu. Next base: position 576,983,015 of record NC_141878.1, on the reverse strand, counting down.
ACCATGGCCCAGGCTTCCCTAGCGCCTTGTCGGCAGGCCGATATCTTCCACAACCGGAAGCGCCGCCGAGCTCCCATCAGCTTCTCCGCAAGCTCTCCAAGGCCCTCGGGCATGGAGTCGGCAGGCCATAAGGCTTGGGCAACACCCCACATCGCCTACCGAATTTGCTCGTGCAGTTGCATGAGTTCGGGAAGAAGGTCACCCGTAGAACCGGGAATCTCCTCTGCAGGATGACCTGTGAGCATACCTACAGACATTACTCTGTTAGTCGACTTCTTCGCCGAACTCTTTTTTCAAAGTTAATTCAAGCACTTACTAAAAATGCCGCGTCGAAGCCGCTGATTCTCCTTCGTGGAGTCCGACAGCTGGCCACGAACATCTTTAAGTTCGACGTCCAGCTTGGTGTTGGCATCCTGAAGATCATTCTTCTCTCGCCTCACCCTTGTCAACATACTCTCACCGGCCTTTAGCTGGCGTAAGAGTTGTTGTTTGTCCGGATCGAGTCCAGCGCCATCTGCAATATGATTTATCAGATTCACACCCACACCGCACAATACTAATCTTTCGAAGTGTATCTTACCTGAGGGGGTCTCTTTGGACTCCCCTGCTGCGGCTAGTGCGGCCTCTAGTTGGGCCTTGCACTTTTCCAGCTCCTGGGACAGTACAGAATTCTTCTCTGTAAGAACCTCCATAATTAAAAGATCCTTAAATCAGTTGCTCTAACTGTTTCAAGTCTCGGGGGCTACTGGTATATACACATTTGACCAAAATTTTCTTACCCGTATGTCTTTTACATACTGCTCCGTGGCTCTGGCTAAACCATTTTGAGCGGCACGGAGGTACGCATCTCCCGAATTAAAGGCATCTAAAGCCTCTTGGGAGAAACAAGCGTCGCGTAGAACTGTCCGGCGACGCCTGTGGTTCATGGCACTCTCCACTTCAGAATTTGTGGCAGACAACCTGTCCTCATCCTCTGTCGGAGGAGCGTCTGGTACGCGCCTTGTGCTCGCCTCCGCTTCCTGGCCAGCCGTTGGAGCCTGGCTGGTGGAGGCGCGATTGGCAACCTCTCCGGATGTAGTCCGGCGAGGTCTCTTCGTTCTGAAGATAGCACGAACGTTAAATATGCCCTGATAGAATAACACTAGGCAAACAGAGGGTGCGCTATACCGTTGCGCCGGCATCTCAGTCCGGACTTCATTCCTTTTTGCCCCAGGGGCCCTGCGGCCCCTCGTTGGCTAGCCGACGCAGGTTCGGCCTCCTGCCTCGGAAAACTCTCCTGCAAAACACGGTTGTCGTCAGAAACACCGGAATACGCGAGAGTGCAATCTCTCTCAAGGGAATGAGACTCCGGTTTCTGTCACCTGGGAGGCCAGAATTAACCCTGGGTAATCAGCCATGATGGCTACCAAGGTATTGTCCTTGCTTAGCTGATGGAACACCCCGTCGATAAGATCCACCGATATGTCCGGATCCTCTTCGGAGTCCGGATTGAGGGACCGTTCTGGATCCTCGGGCTGTGGAGGGCGGCTGCTTATGTCCTTTACCTCCTGTCGCAGTTCCTGCATTGAAGTCGTTAGACTACCTATCTAACCATGGGAGTATAAAACAAACGGGCAAGTGCAATTGTTCACTTACCCAACTTGGAGGATCGTACATACTGAATCCGGCATGCGGATTGACGCGGAGGAATTCCTCCTTTTCTCCCTTATACAAAGAGGATAAGATCTTCCCTAAGGCGGCGGATGAGTCCGGCCCCTTATGACCGTAACGTGTGGCGTCATCCTCCCCGTTGAAATCCCACATGGGGTGGCTTCTATATTGAAGCGGCTGCACCCCCCGCATAATGCATGCGGCCATGACTCCAATCATGGTTAGTCCGGAATGAGCCAATAGTCTTATCCGGCCCATCAGGTAAAGGACGTCCCTGTCACTTTCTCTCTGAGAGCTCCGCGGACGCCAGCTCAAGCGTTTCTTCAATGGAGCACTGTTGAACTCAGGGAGACCGACCCGGATAGGGTCCGGTAGCGGGACGTCATCTATGTAAAACCATTCCGAAGGCCAGTCCTCGGATGCCTTCTTTGGGGTTCCGGATAGGTATCTGGTCCCGGCGATGCGCCATACTTCGGCTCCGCCCACTTGATATATAGACCCCTTTTCAGAATGGGGCACCAGGCAGAATAACCTCTTCCACAACGCGAAATGAGCCTCAACGCCTAAAAATAGCTCGCAAAGGGCGACGAAACCCGCAATGTGTAATACGGAGGCGGGCGTGAGATTGTGCAGCTGGAGGCCGTAGAACTCCAGAAGCCCGCGGAGAAATGGGTGAATTGGAAATCCCAGTCCCCTCATTAGATAAGGGACAAGGCACACCCGCTCTCCTTTAGAAGGATTGGGGGTGCTCTCCGCTTGTTTTCCGCCATTATAGGTGGCGAGACCGGCTCGGACCGGGACCATACATGCCTGAGGGAGGAAGCCCTTGGCCTGAAGTGACACTAACTTGCTGTGCGGGATGGTGCAACTCTCCCAGTCCCCGGGTTTGGGACCGGAGGGGCGAGGGGAGGAGCTGCGACGGCTGGTCATGATGGAATGGACCTTTGCTGGAAGCGCTCTGATGATAACTCGCGGAAAGGAGAAGATGTGGTTTGGACCTAAATCCCCATCCCGTTAAATAGGCGGATCGTTTATACAGCTAGGGGTGTGGATGTAAAAACACCCCGGCTTTTCGCATTTGTTTGAACACGTGGAAGACGGCCATTATTGGGTATGGAAGCCGAGGAGCACTACATTACAAAAATCGGACATTATTCCTACAGGTACACGCTTGCAATGCCGAACAACCTGCGCGCCGGACTCATCATCATTGAAGCCTGGTTCGGGAGCTACTGAGGGAGTCCTGGATTAGGGGGTGTTCGGGTAGCCGGTCTATACCTTCGGCCGGACTCCTGGACTATGAAGATACAAGATTGAAGACTTCGTCCCGTATCCGAATGGGACTTTCCTTGGCGTGGAAGGCAAGCTTGGTGGTGCGGATATTCAAGATCTCCTACCATTGTAACCGACTCTGTGTAATCCTAACCCTATCCGGTGTCTATATAAACCGGAGGGTTGTAGTCCGTAAGCAATCAACTCCACACACAACAATCATACCATAGGCTAGCTTCTAAGGTTTAGCCTCCTTGATCTCGTGGTAGATCTACTCTTGTACTACCCATATCATCAATATTAATCAAGCAGGAGTAGGGTATTACCTCCATCGAGAGGGCCCGAACCTGGGTAAAACATCGTGTCCCCTATCTCCTGTTACCATCCGGCCTAGACGCACAGTTTGGGACCCCCTACCCGAGATCCGCCGGTTTTGACACCGACACTTGGGATTATGATCCTCTGCGCGCCATCACTTTTGACAATGCACAGAGTCTCAGGGGCTACTATCTACACAGGGCGCATCTTATTTACGCGCAACTGTCCAAAAAGGGTACATTATTTCGCGTACCTCAAAACTTGTCAGTAAACTCCTGACGGCCTCGTGCAATACGCTCTCCGCGGATGAAATCCTCTCAATCACCGTACCCATCAAGGCACGGTGCTCCTCTGAGATAGATGCTCGCCCTAGCAGATCCTTCAGCTCCTCCGACCGCGCAGCAGACGGCGCGGGACTCGTCCGATGGCCCTTTTCGAAGGCCGGACGCGGAGGGCTTTGGGGGGCCATATGACTACCTTTCGGCCCCGCCGGATTCGAAGAAACCCTCCGTGATGATACCTCAGGGTCGCCCGCCTCGCAAGGCGGCACGGCAGGGGGAGGCGTTCTGCTCTCCATCATCTCCGGAAGAAGTGTTGGGGAACGTTGCAGAAAACAAAAAAATTTCTCTATGTTTCACCAAGATCTATCTATGGAGTCATCTAGCAATGAGAGGGGAGTGCATCTACATACCCTTGTAGATCGCGCGCGAAAGCGTACAAGAGAACGGGGATGAGGGAGTCGTACTCGACGTGATCCAAATCACCGGAGATCCTAGCGCCGAACGGACGGCACCTCCGCGTTCAACACACGTATGGTCAGCATGACGTCTCCTCCTTCTTGATCCAGCAAGGGGGAAGGAGAGGTTGATGAAGATCCAGCAGCACGACGGCGTGGTGGTGGATGCAGCAGTCACCGCAGCAGGGCTTCGCCGTTCTTCTGCGAGAGGGAGAGGTGTAGCAGGGGAGAGGGAGGCGCCAAGACTTCAGTTGCGGCTGCCCTCCCTCCCCCCCTTTATATAGGCCCCCTAGGGGGTGCACCGGCCCTAGGAGATGGGATCTCCTAGGGGGGGCGGCGGCCAAGGGGGTGGAGTAGCCCCCAAGGCAAGTGGAGGCGCCCCCTCCCCTAGGGTTTCCAACCCTAGGCGCATGGGGGGCCCAAGGGGGGGCACACCAGCCCACTATGGGCTGGTTCCCCTCCCCACTTCAGCCCATGGGGCCCTCCGGGATGGGTGTCCCCACCCGGTGGACCCCCGGACCCATCCGGTGGTCCCGGTACAATACCGGTGACCCCAAAACTTTCCCGATGGCCGAAACTTTCCCGATGGCCGAAACTACACTTCCTATATATAATTCTTCACCTCCGGACAATTACGGAACTCCTCGTGACGTCCAGGATCTCATCCGGGACTCCGAACAACTTTCGGATTACTGCATACTCATATCCATACAACCCTAGCGTCACCGAACCTTAAGTGTGTAGACCCTACGGGTTCGGGAGACATGTAGACATGACCGAGACGACTCTCCGGTCAATAACCAACAGCGGGATCTGGATACCCATGTTGGCTCCCACATGCTCCTCGATGATCTCATCGGATGAACCACGACGTCGAGGATTCAAGCAATCCCGTATTCAATTCCCTTTGTCAATCGGTACGTTACTTGCCCGAGATTCGATCGTCGGTATCCCAATACCTCGTTCAATCTCGTTACCGGCAAGTCACTTTACTCGTACCGTAATGCATGATCCCGTGACCAGACACTTGGTCACTTTGAGCTCATTATGATGATGCATTACCGAGTGGGCCCAGAGATACCTCTCCGTCATATGGAGTGACAAATCCCAGTCTTGATCCGTGTCAACCCAACATATACTTTCGGAGATACCCGTAGTATACCTTTATAGTCACCCAGTTACGTTGTGACGTTTGGTACACCCAAAGCACTCCTACGGTATCCGGGAGTTACAAGATCTCATGGTCTAAGGAAAAGATACTTGACATTGGAAAAACTCTAGCAAACGAACTGTACGATCTTGTGCTATGTTTAGGATTGGGTCTTGTCCATCACATCATTCTCCTAATGATGTGATCTCGTTATCAATGACATCCAATGTCCATAGTCAGGAAACCACGACTATCTGTTGATCAACGAGCTAGTCAACTAGAGGCTTACTAGGGACATGTTGGTGTCTATGTATTCACACATGTACTACGATTTCCGGATAACACAATTATAGCATGAATAAAAGACAATTATCATGAACAAGGAAATATAATAATAATCCTTTTATTATTGCCTCTAGGGCATATTTCCAACAGTCTCCCACTTGCACTAGAGTCAATAATCTAGTTACATTGTGATGAATCGAACACCAATAGAGTTCTGGTGTTGATCATGTTTTGCCCTAGGGAGAGGTTTAGTCAACGGATCTGCGACATTCAGATCCGTATGTACTTTACAAATATCTATGTCTCCATCTTGAACATTTTCACGAATGGAGTTGAAGCGACGCTTGATGTGCCTGGTCTTCTTGTGAAACCTGGGCTCCTTGGCAAGTGCAATAGCTCCAGTGTTGTCACAGAAGAGTTTGATCGGCCCCGACGCATTGGGTGTGACTCCTAGGTCGGTGATGAACTCCTTCACCCAAATTGCTTCATGCGCTGCCTCCGAGGCTGCCATGTACTCCGCTTCACATGTAGATCCCGCCACGACGCTCTGCTTGCAGCTGCACCAGCTTACTGCTCCACCATTCAACATATACACGTATCCGGTTTGTGACTTAGAGTCATCCAGATCTGTGTCGAAGCTAGTGTCGACGTAACCCTTTACGACGAGCTCTTCGTCACCTCCATAAACGAGAAACATGTCCTTAGTCCTTTTCAGGTACTTCAGGATATTCTTGACCGCTGTCCAGTGTTCCTTGCCGGGATTACTTTGGTACCTACCTACCAAACTTACGGCAAGGTTTACATCAGGTCTGGTACACAACATGGCATACATAATAGACCCTATGGCTGAGGCATAGGGGATGACACTCATCTCTTCTATATCTTCTGCCGTGGTCGGACATTGAGCTGAGCTCAATTTCACACCTTGCAACACAGGCAAGAACCCCTTCTTAGACTGATCCATATTGAACTTCTTCAATATCTTATCAAGGTATGTGCTTTGTGAAAGACCTATGAGGCATCTTGATCTATCTCTATAGATCTTGATGCCTAATATATAAGCAGCTTCTCCAAGGTCCTTCATTGAAAAACTCTTATTCAAGTAGGCCTTAATGCTGTCCAAAAGTTCTATATCATTTCCCATCAAAAGTATGTCATCTACATATAATATGAGAAATGCTACAGAGCTCCCACTCACTTTCTTGTAAACGCAGTCTTCTCCATAAGTCTGCATAAACCCAAACGCTTTGATCATCTCATCAAAGCGAATGTTCCAACTCCGAGATGCTTGCACCAGCCCATAAATCGAGCGTTGGAGCTTGCACACCTTGTCAGCATTCTTAGGATCGACAAAACCTTCCGGCTGCATCATATACAATTCTTCCTTAAGGAAACCATTAAGGAATGCCGTTTTGACGTCCATTTGCCATATCTCATAATCATAGAATGCGGCAATTGCTAACATGATTCGGACGGACTTCAGCTTCGCTACGGGTGAGAAAGTCTCATCGTAGTCAACCCCTTGAACTTGTTGATAACCCTTAGCGACAAGCCGAGCTTTATAGATGGCCACATTACCATCCGCGTCTGTCTTCTTCTTAAAGATTCATTTATTTTCTATGGCTCGCCGCTCAACGGGCAAGTCAGTCAAAGTCCATACTTCGTTTTCATACATGGATCCTATCTCGGATTTCATGGCTTCCAGCCATTTGTCGGAATCCGGGCCCGCCATCGCTTCTTCATAGTTCGAAGGTTCACCGTTGTCTAACAACATGATTTCCAAGACAGGGTTGCCGTACCACTCTGGTGCGGAACGTGTCCTTGTGGACCTACGAAGTTCAGTAGCAACTTGATCTGAAGTTTCATGATCATCATCATTAACTTCCTCTCTAGTCAGTGCAGGCACCTCAGGAACATTTTCTTGAGTTGCGCCACTTTCCGGTTCAAGAGGTAATAATTCATCAAGTTCTACTTTCCTCCCACTTACTTCTTTCAAGAGAAACTCTTTCTCTAGAAAGGATCCATTCTTGGCAACAAAGATCTTGCCTTCGGATCTGAGGTAGAAGGTATACCCAATAGTTTCTTTAGGGTATCCTATGAAGACGCATTTTTCTGACTTGGGTTCGAGCTTTTCAGGTTGAAGTTTCTTGACATAAGCATCGCATCCCCAAACTTTTAGAAACGACAGCTTAGGTTTCTTCCCAAACCATAATTCATACGGTGTCGTCTCAACGGATTTCGACAGAGCCCTATTTAAAGTGAATGCGACAGTCTCTAAAGCATAGCCCCAAAATGATAGCGGTAAATCGGTAAGAGACATCATAGATCGCACCATATCTAATAGAGTGCGATTACGACGTTCGGACACACCATTACGCTGAGGTGTTCCAGGCGGCGTGAGTTGTGAAACTATTCCATATTTTCTTAAGTGTGTGCCAAATTCGTGACTCAAGTATTCTCCCCCACGATCTGATCGCAAGAACTTGATTTTCCTATCACGTTGATTCTCAACCTCACTCTGAAATTCCTTGAACTTTTCAAAGGTCTCAGACTTGTGTTTCATTAAATAGACATACCCATATCTACTCAAGTCATCAGTGAGGGTGAGAACATAACGATAGCCACAGCGAGCCACAACACTCATTGGACCGCACACATCAGTATGTATGATTTCCAATAAGTTGGTTGCTCGCTCCATTGTTCTTGAGAACGGAGTCTTGGTCATTTTACCCATGAGGCATGGTTCACATGTGTCAAATGATTCGTAATCGAGAGACTCTAAAAGTCCATCTGCATGGAGCTTCTTCATGTGTTTGACACCTATGTGACCAAGGCGGCAGTGCCACAAGTATGTGGGACTATCATTATCAATCTTACATCTTTTGGTATTCACACTATGAATATGTGTAGCATTACGTTCCAGATTCATTAAGAATAAACCATTCACCATCGGAGCATGACCATAAAACATATCTCTCATATAAATAGAACAACCATTATTCTCGGATTTAAATGAGTAGCCATCTCGAATTAAACGAGATCCTGATACAGTGTTCATGCTCAAAGCTGGCACTAAATAACAATTATTGAGGTTTAAAACTAATCCCGTAGGTAAATGTAGAGGTAGCGTGCCGACGGCGATCACATCAACCTTGGAACCATTCCCGACGCGCATCGTCACCTCGTCCTTCGCCAGTCTCCGCTTATTCCGCAGCTCCTGCTTTGAGTTACAAATGTGAGCAACTGCACCGGTATTAAATACCCAGGAGCTACTACGAGTACTGGTAAGGTACACATCAATTACATGTATATCACATATACCTTTCGTGATGCCGGCCTTCTTGTCCGCTAAGTATTTGGGGCAGTTCCGCTTCCAGTGACCACTTTCCTTGCAATAAAAGCACTCAGTCTCGGGCTTGGGTCTATTCTTTGGCTTCTTCCCGGCAGCTTGCTTACTGGGCGCGGCAACTCCCTTGCCGTCCTTCTTGAAGTTCTTCTTACCCTTGCCTTTCTTGAACTTAGTGGTTTTATTCACCATCAACACTTGATGTTCCTTTTTGACTTCTACCTCTACTGATTTCAGCATTGCAAATACTTCAGGAATGGTCTTTTCCATCCCCTGCATATTGAAGTTCATCACAAAGCTCTTGTAGCTCGGTGGAAGCGACTGAAGGATTCTGTCAATGACCGCGTCATCCGGGAGATTAACTCCCAGCTGAGTCAAGCGGTTATGTAACCCAGACATAGTGAGTATGTGCTCACTGACAGAACTATTTTCCTCCATCTTACAGCTGAAGAACTTGTCGGAGACTTCATATCTCTCGACCCGGGCATGAGCTTGAAAAACCATTTTCAGCTCTTCGAACATCTCATATGCTCCGTGTCTCTCAAAACGCTTTTGGAGCCCCGGCTCTAAGCTGTAAAGCATGCCGCACTGAACGAGGGAGTAATCATCGGCACGTGTCTGCCAAGCGTTCATAACGTCTTGTTCTGCAGGGAGAGCAGGTGCTTCACCTAGCGGTGCTTGTAGGACATAATCTTTCTTGGCAGCTATGAGGATGATCCTCAGGTTCCGGACCCAGTCCGTATAGTTGCTGCCATCGTCTTTCATCTTGGTTTTCTCTAGGAACGCGTTGAAGTTGAGGACAACGTTGGCCATTTGATCTACAATACATGTTGTAAAGATTTTAGACTAAGTTCATGATAATTAAGTTCATATAATCAAATTATTCAATGAACTCCCACTCAGATAGACACCCCTCCAGTCATCTAAGTATAACATGATCCGAGTTAACTAGGCCATGTCCGATCATCACGTGAGACGGACTGGTCAACATCGGTGAACATCTTCATGTTGATCGTATCTTCTATACGACTCATGCTCGACCTTTCGGTCTTCTGTGTTCCGAGGCCATGTCTATACATGCTAGGCTCGTCAAGTCAACCTAAGTGTTTGCATGTGTAAATCTGTCTTACACCCGTTGTATGTGAACGTTGGAATCTATCACACCCGATCATCACGTGGTGCTTCGAAACAACGAACTGTCGCAACGGTGCACAGTTAGGGGGAACACTTTCTTGAAATTATTATGAGGGATCATCTTATTTACTACCGTCGTTCTAAGTAAACAAGATGCAAAACATGATAAACATCACATGCAATCAAATAATAGTGACATGATATGGCCAGTATCATATAGCTTCCTTTGATCTCCATCTTGGGGCTCCATGATCATCTTGTCACCGGCATGACACCATGATCTCCATCATCATGATCTCCATCATCGTGTCTCCATGAAGTTGCTCGCCAACTATTACTTCTACTACTATGGCTAACACGTTTAGCAATAAAGTAAAGTAATTTACATGGCGTTTCTCAATGACACGCAGGTCATACAAAAAATAAAGACAACTCCTATGGCTCCTGCCGGTTGTCATACTCATCGACATGCAAGTCGTGATTCCTATTACAAGAACATGATCTCATACATCACATATATATCATTCATGATTCATCACAACTTTGGCCATATCACATCACAAAACACTTGCTGCAAAAACAAGTTAGACGTCCTCTAATTGTTGTTGCAAGTTTTTTACGTGGCTGCAATAGGGTTCTAGCAAGAACGTTTTCTTACCTACGCCAAAACCACAACGTGAATTGCCAATTTCTATTTACCCTTCATAAGGACCCTGTTCATCGAACCCGATCCGACTAAAGTGGGAGAGACAGACACCCGCCAACCACCTTATGCAACTAGTGCATGTCAGTCGGTGGAACCGGTCTCACGTAAGCGTACGTGTAAGGTTGGTCCGGGCCGCTTCATCCCACGATGCCGCCGAATCAAGATAAGACTAGCAACGGCAAGCAAATTGGCAATATCGACGCCCACAACTACTTTGTGTTCTACTCGTGCATAGTAACTACGCATAGACCTAGCTCATGATGCCACTGTTGGGGAACATTGCAGAAAACAAAAAAAAAATCTCTACGTTTCACCAAGATCTATCTATGGAGTCATCTAGCAACGAGAGGGGAGTGCATCTACATACACTTGTAGATCGCGCGCGGAAGCGTTCAAGAGAACGGGGATGAGGGAGTCGTACTCGACGTGATCCAAATCACCGGAGATCCTAGCGCCGAACGGACGGCACCTCCGCGTTCAACACACGTACCGTCGGCGTGACGTCTCCTCCTTCTTGATCCAGCAAGGGGGAAGGAGAGGTTGATGAAGATCCAGCAGCACGACGGCGTGGTGGTGGATGCAGCAGTCACCGCAGCAGGGCTTCGCCGTTCTTCTACGAGAGGGAGAGGTGTAGCAGGGGAGAGGGAGGCGCCAAGACTTCAGGTGCGGCTGCCCTCCCTCCCCCCTTTATATAGGCCCCCTAGGGGGTGCGCCGGCCCTAGGAGATGGGATCTCCTAGGGGGGCGGCGGCCAAGGGGGTGGAGTAGCCCCCAAGGCAAGTGGAGGCGCCCCCTCCCCTAGGGTTCCCAACCCTAGGCGCATGGGGGGCCCAAGGGGGGGGGCGCACCAGCCCACTATGGGCTGGTTCCCCTCCCCACTTCAGCCCATGGGTCCCTCCGGGATGGGTGGCCCCACCCGGTGGACCCCCGGGACCCATCACCGGATGGTCCCGGTACAATACCGGTGACCCCGAAACTTTCCCGATGGCCGAAACTACATTTCCTATATATAATTCTTCACCTCCGGACAATTGCGGAACTCCTCGTGACGTCCAGGATCTCATCCGGGACTTTGAACAACTTTCGGATTACTGCATACTCATATCCATACAACCCTAGCGTCACCGAACCTTAAGTGTGTAGACCCTACGGGTTCGGGAGACATGTAGACATGACCGAGATGACTCTCCGGTCAATAACCAACAGCGGGATCTGGATACCCATGTTGGCTCCCACACGCTCCTCGATGATCTCATCGGATGAACCACGACGTCGAGGATTCAAGCAATCCCGTATTCAATTCCCTTTGTCAATCGGTACGTTACTTGCCCGAGATTCGATCGTCGGTATCCCAATACCTCGTTCAATCTCGTTACCGGCAAGTCACTTTACTCGTACCGTAATGCATGATCCCGTGACCAGACACTTGGTCACTTTGAGCTCATTATGATGATGCATTACCGAGTGGGCCCAGAGATACCTCTCCGTCATATGGAGTGACAAATCCCAGTCTTGATCCGTGTCAACCCAACATATACTTTCGGAGATACCCGTAGTATACCTTTATAGTCACCCAGTTACGTTGTGACGTTTGGTACACTCAAAGCACTCCTACGGTATCCGGGAGTTACACGATCTCATGGTCTAAGGAAAAGATACTTGACATTGGAAAGACTCTAGCAAACGAACTATACGATCTTGTGCTATGTTTAGGATTGGGTCTTGTCCATCACATCATTCTCCTAATGATGTGATCTCGTTATCAATGACATCCAATGTCCATAGTCAGGAAACCACGACTATCTGTTGATCAACGAGCTAGTCAACTAGAGGCTTACTAGGGACATGTTGGTGTCTATGTATTCACACATGTATTACGATTTCCGGATAACACAATTATAGAATGAATAAAAGACAATTATCATGAACAAGGAAATATAATAATAATCCTTTTATTATTGCCTCTAGGGCATATTTCCAACAAGAAGATCCCCCGAAGACGAGCTCTGCTGAGAAGGGCTAAGGTCCGAGCTACGAGGTAAATTTGCGATTACTCTTCTCAGATATAAAGCAGGGATTTCTCTCATTTCTTAAAAAGAAAACTCCTCTCTACTTACGGCTCGGTGGAGGGCTGATCCCCTTGAGGGCATAATTCGTCTGAAGTATCCCCCAGCACAGGACCCTCTGGCGAAGATTTCTTCCCCCGCTTTAAGGCCATGGTCTCCGGGTCTTCAGAGGCGGTCCTCTTCTTCCCCTGAGGAGAAAAATTTTCGATTCCTCCCTTCCGGACAACCTCCTTTGAGGAGGTTGTAGCTTCATTGTCCCCTCCCTCGCTTCCCTTTGAAGGCACAACCTCCAACATCCTGACTAGCACGGGACCCGCGCGTGGTCTCCGGGAGGGGGGCCGGACACCTGATTAGCTTTTCTTTCGCTATCCACTCCTGTTTAAAGGACAGCTCTTTTAGGGGCAATTTTATGATAGATATACGGATAGCGAGTCCGGGCACAAGGTTACTTACTTGAGTATCCGGACGATTGCAGCTCAGACCTGCGTCCTCCGTAGAATCCGGACACACTACTTGTGGTTCGAAGAACAATTTGTACATCTCCACGGGCGTCATGCCAAGAAAATGTTGGAGAACTCGTGGTCCCTCCGGGTTGAACTCCCACAGGCGGAGGGGGCGACGTTTGCAGGGTAGAACTCGGCGAATTAACATAACCTGCGTCACCACGACCAGACTGATGTCTCTTTCTAGGAGATCTCGGATGCGGCCCTGCAACAGGGGCACGTCCTTTGCCGGCCCCCAGTCCAGCCCCGTATTGACCCATGACGCCAGTCATGGCGGGGGACCCGAGCGGAAAGCAGGCAGCGCCACCCACTTGGTGCTCCTGGGAGGTGTGATATAAAACCACTCTCGTTGCCATAAGCTGGACTCCCCTGGAAAAGAGCCATCGGGCCATGGAGCACCAGCATTCTTGCTTATAAAAGCACCTCCGCACTCCGCGTGCCGTCCCTCAATCATCTTCGGCTCTACTTTGAAGGTCTTGAGCCATAGTCCGAAGTGAGGAGTAATACGGAGGAAGGCTTCACACACGACGATGAACGAGGAAATATGGAGGACGGACTCCGGAGCTAAGTCGTGAAATTCCAGCCCATAATAAAACATGAGCCCCCTCACGAAGGGATCAGTCGGGAATCCTAGCCCCCGAAGGAAGTGAGACATAAACACCACACTCTCACCAGGCTTGGGAGTGGGAATGACCTGCCCTTGAGCAGGCAGCCTATGCGAGATTTCGCTGGTCAAGAACCTGGCCTCTCTCAACTTCAGCACGTCCTCCTCCATGACGGAGGAGGGCATCCATCGGCCTCGAAGGTCGGAACCGGACATTGTCGAAGGTCCGAAGCGCCTGAAATCTGGAGCCTTGGGTGTTGGAACTTGAGGCGAAGGGCGAACTCGTTTGAGATTGAAAGAAAGGAGTAAGGCCTTGGTCTCTTTATAAGAGGTTGAATACCAAGGGCCTTCCCCATGACCGTTTGGGACTCGCCTTTGGTCAAGAAAATATACCAACGGGTACGGTTGGGTTACCCACGCCCGTATTGATGAGAATCCCAGAATAAGGGGACAAGATCTTTGCTTTAACAAGACGTGCCAAGGAAACCGCCTCGCTAAACGCGCTGAGGTGGGACGGTAAAACGATTCGAATAAAGACTTGGTCATGGTGTGATGTCACGCTACGGAATACGTCAGCAGATTAGATTTGTGTAAATGTTATTCTCTTTATGGCAATATGTGGAAACTTATTTTGCAGAGCCGGACACTACCTTTGTGTTCAAAAATCTTCTATGAAGTACTTGGAGGAGGAACCCGCCTTACAATGCCGAAGACAATCTGCGCGCCGGACTCGTCGTCATTGAAGCCTAGTTCAGGGGCTACTTAGGGAGTCCTGGATTAGGGGGTGTCCGGATGGCCGGACTATACCTTCGGCCGGACTCCTGGACTATGAAGATACAAGATCGAAGACTTCGTCCCGTGTCCGGAAGGGACTTTCCTTGGCGTGGAAGGCAAGCTTGGCGATACGGATATGTAGATCTCCTACCATTGTAACCGACTCTATGTAACCCTAGCCCTCTCCGGTGTCTATATAAACCGGAGGGTTTTAGTCCGTAGGACGAACAACAATCATACCATAGGCTAGCTTCTAGGGTTTAGCCTCTCTGATCTCGTGGTAGATCTACTCTTGTACTACCCATATCATCAATATCAATCAAGCAGGACGTAGAGTTTTACCTCCATCAAGAGGGCCCGAACCTGGGTAAAACATCGTGTCCCCTGCCTCCTGTTACCATCCGGCCTAGACGCACAGTTCGGGACCCCCTACCCGAGATTCGCCGGTTTTGACACCGACAACGGCAATGACTCCTTGAAGATGGAGTAGGATCCTCCGTGCTTAGCCCTCGTTTTGGCACTGTGCCCAGCGTCGTTGTAGTGCATATAGATTATAGAGGTGTGTCTTTGGTGGATCTCATGGGGTTCGATCGGTATTGTTCTTCGGTGGAACTTCGCGGATCCAGTCTTCCTTTATCTGTCTACAAGTTGTATCATTCCTATCTACGCTTCTCTTCATCGGTAGTGGTTGTCGTTCTGGTACGTGGTTTTGTCGGGTCTTAGTAAGACGACTCCTCGGTTGTCTATTTCGACATACGGTGAGGGAGGGGTCATGACGACACACCTTTGCCTCACGCCAGTTTTACAAATCTACATGTATTTTTTTGCTATTTCCTGGTGTTGTTTTTGTACTGCCCTGATTGATGATGAGTAAACCAAAAGTTTTGGGGAAAACACTCGACCATCTATGTTAAAAATAATTATAATTGTTTAAAAGAATTATTACTCCATCCGATCTATATTTAGTAATATTGTAACGTCTCGGACACTCCCGCCGGTGGTCGTTACTCCTGGCGGGATTTAGACTGGTCCCACAGATCAATACGTCTTTTCTGTGTACTTTGTCCTCACTCGTGCGCACCCGGAAGCAACTTTCCGGTCGGTCATCCATCCTGAAATTACTCCAAGCTGAGCACACTTAACTTTAAAGTTTTGTCCGAATGAGCTTCCGTAAAAGAAGGAATTCCTTATTGATATTAGTAGTCTACCATCCCTAATTAGCCAGGCTGTCACATACACCCCCACTCAGAGGAAACGACGTCCTCGTCAGGCCGCAGGAACGTTCCCTCTTGACACATACGTCTGTGCATCCAGTCTGGTACATGTGTCATGCTGTGTGCCACGACGGATCACAAACGTCATGAACAACATGACCGCGCACCTGTCCACAAACATCCATATAACCGCGAGGGATTGGCTCTGATACCACTCTTGCAAACATACCAATATGCGCTTATACCCCAAGTCGTGCCTCGACACGTATGGAGTATAATCGCATATTGGGTGTTACAAGTATGGACTGGAGGGAGTATCATTTTTTTATCTGTATTCTTAATAGATCTAGTGGAACATTGTTCCGCGTCTTGCACACACTTATATTAGAAGACAGAGGGGAAAAGATAGCGACTCTTACATACGCACCGATATTGATGCACTTGCCCTTTAGGGATTAACACGGCGGCTTAGTGTTTACCACGGCAAGTTATGTCTGGCTTCGATGAGAGAGTGGTGGTGACGGCGCGTCTTTCACTTGCTCCGGTGTTTATAGTCATCGAAGTAATGCTACACCCACGAAAACTTACATGAACACTTTACATAAAGGCTGATGTGTAGGTAATTAATTGGATCCGGGTTGGTAATTGGGGCCCATCCCAGTTGATTAGTTAGGGATGAAAAGTTGCGTAGCCTTTTAGTAGGAGGTATGCAGGTCTAGCACTTTCGTAGTCATCGTTAGGTGGTATAGGAACCTGCATATATTTTTTGTCAGTTCTCATTTCCGTTCTTCTGTCATGAGAGATGAATAGACGATGACCAAGTGAAAAGTTCTTAAAAAACATCCAACCATAAACATTAAAGTCATAATTGTTTGAATTTTTCTACTACTCCCTCCGCTCATTTTTATAAGACATTTTAGACATTTGAGACAACACCTAAAACAGTTCAATTTCAGCTGTCTTAAAGCGACTTACAAAAGTGAACAGAGGAAGTATCATTTTTTGTGCAGTACTCTGCACGAACAAAAAAGAAAAAAAAAACAGTTGCTCATAGCGCCACTAGAGAGGTCAAGATAGCCACCGGTGTCACGCACATTGCGACACCAGCATCCGGAGACCAGTCTGGTTTCGCTGATCATTGTATTTTTCGTGTAGTAGCCTGTTGCCGGTGCCGCTCCTCCACCTACTACGAGAGAGTAGTACGAGCACTACTAGTCTACGGCTAGCAGCGCAAGCGGCCACGTCTCACACACATGATCATCGTCACCGCCCATCACCTCCTCGGACCATCATCGCTGGTAGGACTTGGATGGATCCATCTTTTATATTGATAAAAAATCATGGCGTCTCCGTCGGTGCACAGCCACGGCGACGGACTTGAGAAAGCGAGCAGAAAAGGCGCGGCATCCGCCGGTGCGCTCCTCCTGCCCTCCCTGGGTCTGGGTGGGAGCTGAAGTCAAGATCCCTTCCCTTCCCGGAAAAGGCACCGGAGACAGCGGCAAGTGGCAGCGGAACCTCGTTCCGATCCGACGGGCAGACGCGTCGACAGATCCCGCTCCAACCTTCCGTTGCTGGGTGCATTTCTGGGTTCAGACTTGAGACTTCTCGCATCGTATTCGTGCAGGTGGGTTCCCGTAAGTGGCCAGCTAAGATTTGGATCCGGTGCCTGTCGGTCTGCCGTCGCCTTGCGCTGCTGCTGCTAGCCTGCTACGCTATTCCTGCACTGCACCCCCCTCCCCCGTCCGTGTTCCTTTCGCTGCCGGGCGGTGGTGGCCGGCTCTGGCTGTCGACCAGAATAAGGCTACCTCCACCGCGCGACCCTATCCTGTCCGTTCCTATCTGTTTGGAGTAAAACGAACGAATAGCGCAGCCCAGCGCACGGCCTTAAACGGACAAATGTCCGGATTCCGTCCGTTCTCGACCTATCCCCGGCCAAACTTGCGCTCGGTCTAGGGTGAAACGGACGCGCGCGGACGGCTTGGACGCACGCCCTTGTCCCCCCCTGGTTCGCCTGTCGGGGACACTAGCAGTCCCTCCGCTCCCAACACTTCCACCCTCTCTCTCTCGCCCCGCCCCGTCGCCGGCGCCGCCGCTATTCTCCGGCTGCCTCCTCACCGCGCAGCCTCCGGTCGTCCCTACCAAACCACTTCTCGACATGGCCGCCACCACGCCCGTGCTGTGGCCGTAGTTTTGGCCGTCGACGTCTTTGCCGGGCGCAGAGGGGACATAACCGCCGGCGACGCACACGACGTCCTCGGCAGCTCCCGACGAGAGCTCCACAGCGGCCAGTAGCCGGCCGGCAACCACCCCTGCTGCGTCAAGGTGATCATCGCGGCCTCTTCGCCACCACGCCCGCAAGGTGTTCGGCATTTTGCCCACAAAGGTATGGACAGTGGAGACGAGTTTTTCTTCCATCACTTTCTTTGTTCATCGGACGATTCGTCGTCGGATGATGAAGATATTGTGGTGGCTGCACTGGTCGTTCACGACCACATTCAACGGCAGCTTCCTCGGTACAGGGGGTCACTCCCTGGCCGTGCTCCCAACCTGAACCGCAACAGGGAGAGAGGGCACGCCCTGCTCTATGCCGATTACTTTGCCAACACCCCGCTCTTCAAGCCGGATAAATTCCGTCGCCGTTTTCGAATGGCAAGGCATGTGTTCAATCGTATCCGAGAGGGAGTGGTTGCTCATGATCCATACTTCGAGTGCAAGACGGATGCCCTTGGCAAGCTTGGATTCTCCTCTTACCAGAAATGCACCGCGGCCATCCGCATGCTTGCATATGGAATTCCAGGCGATCTGGTGGATGAGTATGTGCGTATGAGTGAGACAACATGTCTGATGTCAATGTACAAGTTTTGCCAGGCTGTGATCGAGATGTTTGGCCCAGAGTACTTGAGGCAGCCAACTGCCGCTGATACAGAGAGATTGTTGGTGACCAACGCAGCTGGAGGCTTTCCAGGCATGCTTGGCAGCATAGATTGTATGTACTGGGAGTGGAAGAACTGTCCATTTGCTTGGCAGAGCCAGTACAAAGGGCATGTCAAGGCGTGCACTGTCATATTAGAAACGGTGGCATCACAGGATCTTTGGATATGGCATTCTTTCTTCGGCATGGCAGGTTCTCACAATGATATCAACGTGCTGCAGCGTTCTCCAGTCTTCGCGAGGCTTGCAGAAGGCCACTCCCCACCTGTCAACTTTGAGATCAACGACCACCATTACAACAAGGGATACTATCTAACAGATGGTATATATCCTCAGTGGTCAACTTTTATGAAGACAATCTCGAAACCCCAAGGTGAGAAGAGAAAGAGATTTGCCCAAATGCAAGAGAGTGTTAGAAAAGATGTGGAACGTGCTTTTGGTGTGCTTCAATCCCGGTAGGGTATCGTTCGAAACCCTGCACTGTCATGGGATGAAAGGAAGCTTTGGGAGGTGATGACTGTTTGTGTGATCATGCACAACATGATCGTCGAGGACGAGCGTGATGAGAGTATCTTCGACCAAGGATTTGACTATCAAGGTGAAAATATTGAGCCCCTGCACCAAGACCCGGCCACATTTGAACAATTTGCTCAATTCCATCATGAGATGCGTGATTGACACTCTCATTTGAATCTTCAAAATGACTTGGTCGAGCACGTGTGGGATCACATTGACAACCAATAGATGTAGAGAGAATTCCTTATTTGGCCCTTTCTTAAATTTTGATTCCCTATTTGGCCCAAAATAAAATTTTCCACCCTATTTGTCACCTAAAGTAATTTATGTTTCTTATATGGCACTTCCGTCCATTTTAGACACTAACGGTGTTAAGTCTGAGGTGAAAAGACCATATTGTCCCTGGTGCATTGTGTAACTATCATGAATGTAATAATAAAAAGAAAAAATCCACTCATGTTTTATGGATGTTCAACGGATGTTGTGCATGTATATGCATAGCTAGTTTTTTTTTTGCGGATAAACTTGCATAGTTAGTTAGGCATCTTCAGCCGCGTCCCAGGAAGGCCTCCCCAGGCGATTTTTTCACGCCGGCGCAAAAAAAAGGGCCCAGTCGCGCCCCAGGAGCCCGATTTTCGCCGGCCTGGGCCGAAAACAGCGCCGGCGGACCCAGGCCGAACCCGGCACGCTGGGGGGCGCCCGGGGGCGTCGGGGCGAACTGTTTTGTCGCGAAACAGCTGCGGGCCCGTCGCGTCAGCGACACGGCGCCTCGTCTTCCCCCAACGGCCTCGGTTCCCGCGGGGAATCAATGCCAAGGCTGCCGCCGGTCAGCCTTGCCATTGATTCCTCATGGGCGGCGCGTCACGGGACGGCGCGCCGATGCCTCCCCTCTCTCACACGCGTACACACGGGTGCGGCACAGCTATATAGCCGGTGGCCTGCACTCGCCTGTGCCCACACCAGCCCCGCCCCCGCCGTCGCCCAGCTCCTCCCTCTCCCTACCTCTCTCGAGCGCCGCCGCCCAGCCCCTCCCTCTATCTCTCTACCTCTTCCGAGCCCGTCGCCATGGCGGAACGCTTCCCCGGAGACGAGGCGGCGGCCAACGGCTTCGGCCGCCGTTCGCTCCGCGAACAGGAGTCCTGGCTCCTGTTTCAAGCGAACATCCCAGCGCCGCCGGACATGCGCGCCGGGCCGACGGGGTGGAGGCTCAGCGCCGGAGGAGTGCCCATTCCCCCGTTGCCCGACGTCGTGGCAAAGCCGAAGTACTTCGCCGAAGAAGTCGAGGTCGTGCGCGCCTCCCTCACCGACGCCCAACTCTCCCTCCACCAGTACGCCGCCGACAACCACGCGGCTTGGGCGGCGTATTTCGAGCGCCGCCAGCAGCAGCGCTTGGCGTCCATCAACGGCGCGCCGGTGGTTGGTGGCCGGCAGAACAGCGAGGGGCGCCACCTGTGGTGGGGCGTTCCCGGCCGCACACTCGAGGGCGTGCTGACGTACCTCGAGGGCGGCAACGACCCACCGTTGGCGTACCCGGCGAGGGCGGCCGCCCCGGCGCAGCACCGACGCGCCGGGCCATGGGCGCCAAGGAGGTTCAGGTCCTCCTCCTCTTATTCCTCCTCCCGATCTTCATCGCACTCCTCCGGCACTCCGGCCCTGCTCGGCGTCAAGGCCGAGCCCGCGGCGGAGACGCTGCTCGGTCGGCGCACTCGCAGCGCCGGCATCGTCATCAACGAGGGCGGCCGGCGTGCCTACTCGTCGGCTCCTCCTCCGCGTTTCGTCAAGCCAAAGACGGAGCCGGGGCTCGCGCCAGTGAAGAAGGAGCCGGCCGCGCCGGTGACAACGAAGCTCGACGACGACGACACGACCCTGGAATGGGCGCGCAAGGACTCCATAGCGATGGAGAAGGAGCGCCAGTGTGTCGCCCTGCTTCGCTTCGCGGAGCGTCGACGCGGCCGCGACGAAGGCGGAGTCGTCGTCATCTGCGACAGCGACGACGACGACGACGACGACGATGCGCCACCACCAGTCCGCCATGGCGCCGCCGGGCAGGGGTCCAGCTGGGGCGCCCGCGTCAAGGAGGAGAAGGCCGACGACGACGATGGCGGCGACGGCGGCGACTTCAGCCAGTTTTTCCTTTAGATTAGTTTATTATGTATATGTGCTATGTAATGAAAATCCGCGAACTTCGCCGAAATGTGCCGAAATTTATCGTGTTTGGCCGAATTTTATCGTGTTTAAGCCGAATTTCGCCGAACTTCTTTTATTTTAAAACATGCCTGGGGACGGCCCTGGGGCCGGCGGCTGGGGACCAACTCGCCCCCAGGCCTAATTTTTGCGCCGGCTCACCCCAAACAGCGATTTTAGACGTTCCCTGGAAGGCCAGCGGCTGGAGATGCCCTTAGTCGGCAATATCGATCAATCAGCGGCTGGTAGTTTATAGTATACGTACATACATAGCATAACTAGCCTAACCTCAAGATCGATCCAGCAGGCTGCTAGCTTCGGTAGCTAGCTTGCTACGTGTGTGCGTGTTGTCTCCTAAAAGAATCGATCAAGCACGGCTTGTGTATTTACACATTTCGCCGGAATCTCAACAGACCACTAAGGCCACGGGACATGCACGCACACACCCGCACGCACCATGGTGACCACGGGCGTACACACGTCATCGCGGCCTCAACGCTGCGGGCCATCCACTATGCAGCCGCACTCGCACGTAATTAACTAATCAAAATATTGAAGCATACATATACAATATGCACAGTATTAGTTGAACATCCCTAAAACATGGATGAGCTGATTGCTTTTTTACTACATCCAGAATGGTTACACAATACATTAGGGGCAAAACGGTCTTTTCACCTCACACTTAACACCGCTAGTGTCTAAAATGAACGGAAGTGTCATATAAGGAACAAAAATTACTTTAGGTGTCAAATAGAGAAGAAAATTTATTTTGGGCCAAATAAGAAACCAAACTTTAAAAAAGGGCCAAATAAGGAATTCTCTCATAGATGTATTGGTCCATTTTATGTTTAGTCAAGACAATTTCGATTTGGTTATAAAAATATTTTATTAAAGACATTTCAATTGGGTTGTAAAACTATTTTAATTTTCAGACAAATATTTGGGTTGTAAACTAGTTTTGATAAAAATTTGAGCATTTTTGGCCCTGACGGACAGGATAGGGCAAAAGGATGCGTCCGCGCGATGGGCGCACGACCACCGCATCCCAGGACACGCCCGGACACAACCCCAAATCGCTAGGCAAACGCTCTGAATCCGGATAAAATGGACGTCCGTTTGGGGTCGCGCGATGAAGTTGGCCTAAACCTGTGGTAGTTTGTTTGTTACCGAGAAGGTAGTACTCCTGTACTCGTGAAACTTCTGGCACGTCCCTAAAAAAATGAGAGAAACTTCTGGTACTGTTTTTTTTTCTTCTGCTTTGCGATTCGTTAGTAGTACATGATGACACCATGGCACCGTCTTACATGGCGGGTCGATTTACACAATTTAGTAAATCGGAAATGCCGAGTACCTGACGTCAGTCACGTGCACATGATAAATTGAACGTTTTACGATGACAATTGTAGTGAAACAAAGATGGTAAAATCAGCTGGCGCACATGGAGATTTTCTTTGGAAAATAAACTGAATCACGAAGTTACCATACTTGCCAACTAAACTTGTCGTAGAAAACGCTCGATTTGACATGCTCAAATTCTGACTGTTGCGGCGTTATCAGATTCTAATAAATACGGTATGTATATAAGATCCGAATTATGGAATGCAGTAATATTTTTCTGAGAAAGTATACACACCCATTTTCTGCGTGCCTGTCCTTTCTCTTTCGCAGGTCCCGACTACGGACACGAGACAGAGAGAAAAATGCTATTTCTACGGACACCAGATTAGATTTTTTTTGTTAGAAGAGAAGCGCGCAACTGATCACGCGTCGGCGTCGCCAACCCGCTGGCTGGTTCACCCATTGTTTGAACTAAACCCCCCAAAAAAATGCTTAATTAGCCGAGCACCAGCAGAGCAGCCAGCAGCAAAGGGGAAAGGAAAGGGAAGCAGCACAAAAGAAACGAGATTATTGTTCTCCCTCCCCTCCCTCGCACCCGCCTACCCTCCGTAGCCAGCCAGCGACAACTCAGGGAGACGAGACGAGACGAGAGGAAAGCGCCCCCGCCCGCCCCCCATTCCTCGCTCCCTCCCTTCCGCCTCGCGCCCGCGCGTGGAATCCCCTTTGACTCGCAGCTTCCCCCGCCGACGCCCGCCAGCCGCGCCTGCCGGCGGGTCGACCAGCGGCAGTCCGATCCGCCGCCGCTCGTCCCGCCTCCTCACCCAGGTTCGTCCCGCGCACGTCCCGAGCTCCTATCGCTGCTGCTGCTGCCTGCGATGGCCCGCCGGATCCGCGCTTGCTGCCGCTCGGGGCCGGGGAATGACCGGATCTCCTGCCGGGGGACCGGGGCTCTGTCGGCGGCGCCCGCTAGATCTGGGGCGGGCGCGCCGTACGGACGCACGCACGCACGCCGCGGCGGGTTTTCGAATTCACGCGGATCTCCTGCCCGTTCCTGCTGTTGGAGCCGCGCCCGCTTTTCGTGCCGGATTCTGCCTACTCTGTTTGGCTGTTAGGATCGTTTGTTCTTTTGAGCTTGCTTCTCGGCGATGCTAAGCCTGTACAATCGGAGTTGAAATGGTAGCGGTAGGTGGCAGCTTGGATCTCACCAGCAATGGATTGTGCAGGTCTCCTACCGAGGAGGAGGAGGAGGAGGAGCAGGAGGAGGGGAGGCTGACACCCGGGTGCGCGCAGGGGGCTAGCTAGATTCGGAAGGGCGCCATGAAGAAAGTGTTCGACCAGACGGTCCGGGACCTGTACGTGACCTCCATGCCATCTGTCTGTTCATTCGAGCGAGAGTTGTTCGTTTGCCAATAATAGTATTTATTCGTTCCTGTCTTTCTCCTTGCAGGAAACGCGGGGTGAATAAAAAGGTCCTCAAGGTGCCTGGCACGGAACAGAAGGTGAGGAGATCCCAGGCCCTCTTTCATGCACAAAAGCACAAGCATGCCTTAAGCATGCTGTTGCCAAATTCGCCTGATTGCTCACTGCATACATCCAGTTGCTACGAAGCATAATCTTAAGATGAGACTGCTCTTGTATTAATCCGTTCCACGCAAACTGACCTGAAACAGATTCTCGACGCCACAAGCAACGAGCCGTGGGGCCCCCATGGATCCCTCCTGGCGGAGATCGCCCAAGCAACACATAACTAGTACGCCTTCTGCTATCCGGTTGCCGCTTTGCCGGACAGGGCCCTGTTTTCTTGCTTCTAATGTGCTTATCGTGTTTGCAGTCATGAGTATCAGATGATAATGAATATCGTGTGGAAGAGGGTCAGCGATACTGGTAAAAATTGGCGGCATGTGTACAAGGTATGCTCTTCTCTACAAACGCGAGTGGATGGGGAAACTAATCTTGATAATGCGTTGGACAGTTTAATCTGATGCTGTGTTTTGCTCTTTTGTAGGGATTGATTGTCCTGGATTACCTGGTAGCACATGGAACCGAGCGAGTTATTGATGACATAAGGGAGCATTCTTATCAGATATCGGTAATGCTATCAATCCTCTACTTCCTGCTTCAAGAGCCACACAGGCATCTCATCTTATGTTCCTCATCATGCTTGCTTGATGCTCTAAAAAATATAATCGGAATTGCAGGCACTAGCTGATTTCCAGTATATCGATTCTAGTGGGAGAGATCAAGGTAGCAATGTACGACGGAAATCCCAGAGCCTCGTTAGTTTAGTTAATGATAAGGAAAGGATACTGGAAGTTAGGCAGAAAGCACTTGCTACCAGGGACAAGTGAGTGTAACTTTGTACTATGTTTGCTTCAAATATCTGATCGGCACACACTGTGTCGTAGACATGTTTCTTGTGCTGATTAGTTTTCTGCGTTCCTTTATAGGTATCGGAGTGCATTTGCCACGAGTGGACCACACAGGAGTCCTGGTGGATATGACAATGACCGTGATCGCTACGAAGGAGGTAGATATGATAACAGGAATGGCTATGGGAGGGAACGAGATGGGTATAGAGATGATGACAGATACAGTGGCGCTGGAGATACCCCCAATAGGGATGGAGATCGTTATTCTAGGGATTCTAATGAACGCAACAGGGAAGATGAATACAGAGGAAGTAATAGCAACCCTGAGTATGCAGAAGGATCAGGCCGCAGGAGCTACGGGGATGAGGAGGCTTATTCATCCCGGTCCGTTTCATCGCTTGTTTCGATCTAACATTCTTAAGCGCTGATTATAGGAGGGTCAACAGATGATTTTCAAGATTGTTTTTGTGTATTACTAATATATTGCCATTTATGTTAAACATCCTCCTGTTTCTGTTACAGTGGTCGTGGCAGCAACGCTGATGCGCCTACTCAGGATGAGAGGTAAAAATGTAGTGTTGTTGAGTTCTTACCTTTTAGCTTGTCCTTCCGGAGCTAGCTGTCTTAAGTTCTACCTGCTTTAACAGGCCTATTGAGCGGAAGGCTTCTAACCAGCAGATTGCTTCACCACCAAACTACGAAGATGTCACAGGAGATACCCAGGACAATCATCATGATGAAAGGTGATGATTCTATCCTACAATTTATAATCTGTAGATAGAATAATGACATCGGGAATCTGAGCCATCCATCCATTTCAGAAATGGAGGGAGTGTGCCTGCTGTTGCACCAAAGGTGTCTTCTCCATCTGTTCCTAGAACAAGCTTTCCCCCAGCCCCAGGGCAGGTGAATGGTGTTCATGATAAGCCTGTCGAGGTTGTAGCTGCACAACCACCTGCTCCTGCTGCACAACCACCTGCGCCTGTTGAACCGAATGGTTTTGATGAGTTTGATCCACGTGGATCAGTACCAGGTATAGTTTGTACTCTTTTAGCAGTCATTGCTCATGACTAAACCAAAGTTATGGAAAATAGCAATGTTTTTTTGTTCTATTTCTTTATAAACTGTACAAGAAGAACAGTTGCATGGAAGAATTTTGACTAACTGGCATGTTGCTGTTATAAATTTCTTTTGATGATTACTAAATACTAATTTCTTTCTTATGTCTATCCTTTCAGATGCTTCACCTCCGGTGAATACCTCACCGATAATGAATAGCTTTGAGATGGATTTGTTTGGGTCAGATCCTATTGGCGCCCTGGCTTTGGTTTCTGTGCCTCAGCCGACTGACGTCCCAAGTGTCGAGCCATCAGCAAGTTCAGGTTTTGAAACGGATAGTTTTATGGGCATGCCACCTGCTTCTAATGGATTCAGTGAGGTATGAATCTGTAGAACTTACTGCCATTTGCATAAATTAGCGCTGATGATAATGGGGAGAAGATACAATTTACACCGGACTGCTTCTTAAATTCTAGTGTCACTAGTTTACTTAAAGTAATTTAAACTGCCTTACAATTCCTTGAAATTTGACATACTGGATAAGTTGAGCACTAGTAAGGTAAAAATATTACTTAGCATAGTTGTTAAAATGTATTTATCCTTTGTGCATCTGGAGTAATGTTGGCTAAATTTCGGTCAGTATAACTTTTCTGAATTAAACGTGAAGTGACTTCCTTTTGTGATGGAATGACTGTTGTGTTCTGTTTTAATATGGTCATTATAGCCCACGCAAGCAGAGATTCAGCCTTTTCTCTTGTATTTAAATATTGTAGGCAATTGATGCTTCAAATCCTTTTGGAGATCCTACTCCTTTCAAGGCAGTTCAAGAAGAGAATCATGCAGCTTCTCAGACAAATGCGACCCCTGCTGGTTCATTCCAGGCCACAGGACCTGGTGCAGATGTAAATCCTTTCCAGCCTGCTTCATCCACTAGCTTTGGTTTTGAAGATACTCTCGGCGGTCTCAGTTTTGCATCCAATGCTGCACCTGGGCAACAGGATATTTTCGGAAGCACCACCTCCTTACCTTCGGGGGTTTCACATGCAAATCCGTCCCAACAGGCACCCCCAGCTTATGTTCCCTCCCAGGCATCTCAGCCTATTACTCATGCTCCTCAAGCAGTGGCACCCAATACTCATGCTGCTCCCATGTTTGCTCAGCCACAAGCATATCCTGCAGCCATGAACCCATCATCATTTTCTCAGGCTGCTGCGCCATCATTTGCTCCTCCACAGCCACCTCAACATGCTGCACCATCATTTGCTCCTCCACAGCCACCTCAACATGCTGCACCATCATTTGCTCCTCCACAGCCACCTCAACATGCAGCTCCAAATCTACCATCAGGCCCATCAAACTTTTATATGCAACCGGCTTCACAGAATGGAGCACCACCATCCTATGTTCCTCCACAGTCTTCTCATCTCCCACCTCAACACGCATCTCAGCAAAGCTTCCTCCCACAAACTGCTGCACCAGCACCACAGGCACCATCAATATCTCGAGGGGCATCTCAGCCTTTTGGTGCCCCAAATTCAGTGCCATCTGGTGCCAGCACTCCTCTGCAGTCAAGTTTATCAGCTCCCCCAGAAACACTAATTTCAGCTTTGCAAGTTAGTCAGACCCAGCCAGTGAAGAAATTTGAGCCCAAATCTACAGTTTGGTCTGATACATTGACCCGGGGTCTCGTTGATTTCAACATTTCTGGTGGTAAGTGGCTTTTGTCTATGCGCCTGCAATGTCCTCATTCTGTTTTTGTGTGTTTTGACCTAATTGTATGTTGTTTTTTTACAGCAAAAACCAATCCACACGCAGATATTGGAGTGGACTTCGATTCAATCAACCGCAAGGATAAAAGACAAGACAAGAAGATCTCTCAAGCACCTGTAGTATCTACGATCACCATGGGCAAGGCCATGGGCTCTGGCTCTGGCATTGGCCGAGCTGGTGCGAGTGCCGTTGCACCTCCTTCCAACCCAATGGGTGCGGGGCGGGGTGTCGGTATTGGTGGTGCTGGTTATGGTGGCGGAATGGGAATGAACCGGCCAATGGGGATGGGAATGGGAATGGGAATGAACCAACAACCCATGGGAGTGGGGATGGGGATGAACCAGCAACCGATGGGGATGAACCAACAACCCATGGGAATGGGCATGGGGATGAACCAACAACAGATGGGAATGGGAATGGGGATGAACCAACAACAGATGGGAATGGGGATGGGGATGGGCATGAACCCGGGGATGATGCGGCCTCCTCAGATGGGGATGGCTCCCGGCGGCATGCCTGGCGCCGGGTACAACCAGATGGGTGCTGGATATGGCGGCCAGCAGCCATACGGCGGGTACAGGTGAGATTACACAGCGGTGGATCGAACAGCGAGGGTTTGAGAAAACAGTTTAGCAGGCTTTCGGATTTTGCTCACCTGGGTTTCCCTTATGTATGATTTCTTTTGTTGGGGGGGTATAATTTTTATCACTATTCTTTTTCCTATCCATCCCATGTTGGATATACTGTATCTACTGAAATGTATCGACATGGCACTGCCACAACTGCCGCGTTGTGTTTGGATGCAAAGCCACATGATATTACAAGCTTGGTTGGTTGTAGTTGTATAATTCTCTATAGGCTACTCTTGTCACCAAACATATGTTATTTGTTTCAGCGTTCTTGCTGGATAGGCAATAAAAGGATGTACTACCATTTTGTCGAATTTTTGTTTTTGTTCGCGCCATTTGAGCAACATTTGTTATCATAGATAGATTGGTTCTTGATCAAACAAGACTAGAAACTTGCGGAAAGAAGAGTGGTAAAAATCTAGAGTTTTGAGAGGCCGGATGTGCAGCAGTTCCTGAAGGCATCCATGTCGCGGCGGAAGAGGGAAACGTAGGCGTCCACGCTGCCGCTGCCGGCGGAAGACGCCACGAGGAAGGCCACGCCCTCCACCGGCACGTAGCTGGGCATGAAGAGGAAGGGCCGGCCACCCCCCAGGTCCAGGTCATAGAACGGCAGCCGCACCCAGCTGTTCACCTCGACGTTCGGGCTCAGCACCATGTCCGCCGCGTCGGCCGTCGGCACCAGCCGCTCCTCCTCCACGGCCCCGGAGCAGGCGAAGTCGATGAAGGATCTGTAGTAGGTGTCGTCGACCCGCGCAACCGCCCGGCCGATGAGCTCCGCCGCGTGGCGCAGCGGCATGTCCACGAGCTCTCGCGCGGTGGCCGTCGGCCGCGCCCAGAGCACCACGTTGCCGGTGTACCCGTCCGGCACCGGCGGCCTCATCCGCCTTCGCCCGTCCACTCCGATGAGCAGGGCGGTGGCGTCGCCCCCGTCGAACCCGCGCGCCCGCGTCACGCACCGCCACAGATGCGCCAGCACGCACTGCACCGTGCTCGTGCTGTGCCGCGCCCCGGCCGACGACGCCTGCGCCTTCAGCTTCGCGATGCGCTCCGCGCTGAAGTGCACCCTCTCTACCACCACCTCCTCCTCCTCGCCGCCGCCACCGCCGGCGTCGTCGTCCTTGCGGGCGTCGTATGGCTTGAACTCGGCGCGGCGGTGCTCGTGCTCGATCTTAGGCGGGCTGCGCGGCGGGAAGAACGACGTCCGGTCGTGCACCGGGGCGGGGTCGACGGGGGCGCCGCGCGTGGCCTGGCCCCACGCGAGGATGAAGTTGCAGAACCCGCGGCCGTCGGCGACGGTGTGGTGCACGGTCAGGCCGACGACGAGCGACCCGCACGCGAACCGCGTGGCCTGGACCAGCATCAGCTCGTCGCCGCCGCTCGGGTGCAGGCTCAGCGCCGCGCGAGTGGGCCGCAGCGGCATGACGCTGCCGAGCGCCACGCCGGCCGTCGCCTCGACGAACCGCGCGCCGGCGTCGTTGAGGAGGATGGCGCGGCGGCTGCCGTCGGCGTCCCGGGCGAGACGCCCGGCGAACTCGCGGTACTCGACGAGGGCCCTGGCGAGCCCGGCCTCGAGGACGCCGTTGGGCGGGGCCGGCGGGTGGAAGGCGTAGATGACGGAGACCTGCGTGTCCAAGTTGGCCTTGTCGAACACTGAGAGCGGGACGACGTTCGTCGTGAACGGAGGAGCCACCGGGCGGTGGCCGCCATAGTCAGGCTTGATGGACTTGGATGACTGCACCGTGATCTTCATACGGCAAGCTAAGAAAAATGTTGCACGCATGTACGCGAGCAAGATGGGGATGAACAAAACTAGCGCGAACGTGACATCTCTCTATATATCCCAGCAATTTGCACGAACACACGCAAATATAACGAGGCAACTGATCTCATCGAGTTTCGAACTTTTTTGTCCAAACAAATAAAATAATGAAAATAGGTATTCAGAACCTTTTTTGGTCGAACAAAAAATTGAAAGTGTCTAGAAAAAATGGATTTTTTTCTCTAAAATGAACACTACCACACTGACCATTCTCCGAAAGTTGCGAACTCTTTGTCCAAACAAATAAAACAATAAAAATACGTATTCAAAACCTTTTTTTGTCAAATTTTGAAGAAAAAATTAAAGTGTCCAAAAAAATTGATTTTTTTTCTTCTAAAACGAACACTACCATGCTGATCATTCAGAGAAAGTTTCAAGTTTTTTTTGCCAAACATATATTAAAAAAAATACAAAGACAATAGACGTTCAACCCCTGTTTTGGTCAACTTGCCAGCTGATATGGACACTGACTGGAAGGGTCAACTGATCAAGACCAGTAAAACTGACCAGAAACCGGTTTGAGGGGAGACAGGGTTGAAAGTTGCTCGGTTTTGAAAGTTGACGGTTGTAATTTAGAATGTAATAAAGTTTAGAGTTGTTTCTTAGACATTTGTGTCAACTCAGGATTGAAATATGGACATCTCCCAACTTTCAAAACCGGGCATATTTGTAAACTTACTTTCTAAAGGCATATATTTAGTTACTGCTTTTGGTAATCATAACAATATAAGATTACTATTATCAACTTCCTTAATATGTCCATAATACTCATGACTAAAAATTATTCCAATCTAATTTCACCTCATATACCCTAATACCCCCTCCGTTCCTAAATATAAATCCTTTTAGAGATTTCACTATGATTATATACAGATGTATATAGATATATTTTAGAGTGTAGATTCACTCATTTTGCTCCGTATGTGGTCCCTTATTGGAATCTCTAAAAAGACTTCTATTTAGGAACGAAGGGGGTAGAATCCAATAACTGTACTACACACCATATTTTCAACAAGAGAGTAATATATTAATATTAATATCAAGAGAATAAAAATTGAGAGAAGTCCATATTTCAGGCGTTCCCCAATCCAAATTTGTGTCCTTTTTGAATAGTCTCAACTTCTTCAAGGTCTCCACTAGGCCTTGATATTGCATCCTTTGTTTTTCCTATGATATCAGGCGCTCATAAGCCTACGGAATTGAAAAGGACATGCTACTCAATCATGTGTTTTTCCCGTCCCTGTGTTTTGAGTCATGTGAATCAATGTCTAAAAGTTTTGATTTTTTTTTTTGAAATTTCTAACCTAACTCTCTCAATGTTTTCAACCATATATTGTGGTTATGGTAGTCGGCTTTTCTTCAGTGTGTCCGTGAGTTTGCCTTGGCCGCCTGTTGCTATGAAGTCGAAGCTGCGGTGCGGGGGCCCGATGGCGTACGATGACTGGCGATAGGTGGCCCGTTCGGCAATCTCCCGTGATGCCAGCCTCGTCTAGTTTCTCTGTAGTTCTTAGCCGGAGTCGGAGCTGCGTTGCCCTTTTGTGGGTGGAGGGCGATCCACCATGTAAGCGTAGTGTTGTTTTGCATCTAGTAGAGTTGTCGTTTTTCTCCTATTTCTTTGATCTTTGGATCCTCCCCATATTGTTGTTCCACTGCTTTCTACTAATTGAACCTAGTAATTTGCTGGATCTTTCAAAATAAAAAACAATATAACAAACTTCTTTTTTGAGGGAACAATATAACAAACTTTGCATGCAAAGGAATGTCATGGCTCACCTGCATAGTTGCATCCTACGAAAACAATTCAATGGATGTGACCAAACTCAGACATGATAATTTTTTTGTAAGATTAACGCAAGCTGGGAGTATCAAAGATATTTTTTTAAACAATGCTGCGCCAATGATAAGAATCTTGCTAATATCCATCCTTTGTCAGCATGAATGTAGTCTAAAAGGTGACTTCAAAATAACATAAGCTATTGCATACAGGCGATAGAGTTTCCTCTGCCTCCCGTCACCGTCACCGCCCCCGCCTATCTACCTTGTCTCCAGACTCTAGTGGCATTAGGCCCATGGAGGCACGGTATATCCCAGCCCCTGCTGATAAGGGGGGCTTCATTTTTAGGTGTTTTTTTTTGAGTTTGACTAGGGTTTGTGTCCTAGAAAGTAAGGCGGTGGCGACACCCTGAAGATGGAGTAAGGTTCTCCCCGCCCAGCCCCATTCTGATGGCGTGTCTAGCGTCATTGGAGGGTGTGTGGAGGCGTGTCTCCAGCGGATCTTGCGGAATTTGTTCTGTGTTTATCTTTGATTGATCCGGTTGGTTCTGGTTTTCGTTCGTCTATATTCATGTATTTACATGTTGAATGTTTTCGATTTACGCTTCTCATCATCGAGAACGGTTGCTGTTCTGCAGCACTGGTCGTATGGGGTCTTAGCACGATGACTTTCTGATTGTCAACAACAAGGTTTGCCCGGCTCTAGTGAAGGAGGGGCAGTGACGGCAGTGCGCCTTCGGCTCGCTACAGCGCTTATAGTCGTCGCTAGGTGGTCTATGAACCCGAATATAATTTCTTTTACCTCTGGTGTTCTTTATACCATCTTGATGTTTCATGACTTGATTAAAAGTTTTCGTGCGTAAAAAGGAAAGTGATCTAAGAGCATCTCCAACGGCCGTAACAAAAATTTCGCGCCCAATAAAAGTTTTAGCGCGTCACTACCAGATGCCCAAAAACACGTGCCCCAAAAGTAGACAGTGCAAATTGTGAAGCGCGCGCAATCCGGAGTCCAAAATATGCTGCGCGATAGCGTTTTTCAGCGCGCGTCCTAAATCTTTTAGCGCTACAGCATCTGCTGGAACTATTCGGCGCCAAAAAAACAAAATTTTAGTGTGCAAAGCTCTTTTTGGACGCCTGTTATAGATGCTCTAAAGGCTTACAACCTCGCTAGGTGGTCTACCGACACAATGAGAGCGTTTTGGCAACTTGTAACAATAATGAGGGTGAGAGTATCCAAGGCAATTTTTCAGAACAACGCTGCACTGATTAAAAGATAAGGCTTACTACGGATAAAGGGTTTGGCAACTTGACAACTTGACAACGAAGAGGGTGAGAGTGTTTTCCTATTTTTCTTAGGGCAAGCACAAAGCTTTATTACGAAACATTCTGGGCTTCATCGGCCAATACAACATTAGCTACAATAGCTGAAACATCATCATCTAAGACAAGATCCTCTCCATCAGGGAGTGATGAACCTAGTTGCGCTAGGTAGTGGCGCAGGCATGTTTGCATCACGCTTACAATGAAGAAAGTCACACATAGTGAACCAAAGTTTGGCCTCCCCAATATCCTGTGCTTCCTTGGAGAAATCAGCAGCAAATGGACCAGACACATTGAAGGCGCGCCCTGCCCTGACAGCCACAATCTGGCCATCAGAATCTTGCTCCTGAGCTCACATGTACCGTACCAGCCAACCAAGCGGCCTGTCAAAATTACCAACAAAAAATTGCAATCAATTCAAATAATTAATGTAGCAAAAAGACTAACAAGATTTGACATTCATGATGGTCCGTCAAAATTCGCTGCTCTAATTTGAAGCTTTTTGGAGCTCCGATCTTGCATACAAAAGCTATTATTTCCTCACGAAATTTCACACGCAGCTATTTTTTTTTAGAAAAGGAGAATGACCCTCGGTCTCTGCATCTAGGCGATGCATACGGCCACATTTTACACGCAGCTATAGGACACCCAAACATGTTGTTGCTAAGCATTTTTTTTCTATTGTTTTCGAACTTACCGTTCATCCATCCAGATGCACGTGAGCTCGGTGACACAAAGGATACGTGTCGTCTAACCACGCAGGGAGGGAGGCGGCACGTGCCAGACCCGGGAGGGAAACGTCGACCGCTAGCTCGAGCACCACCGTTTTTGGTTTTGGTTCAAATGGCCACCAATCTCTCACGTCACTGCATGTCTGCATCTGCATGATCTCCAGCTCCACGCCCGTCCAGGCGGTGCCGCTGTAGCCGTGCGTCCGGGGACACGCATTCATGGCCATATGCATCTTTCTGATATAGAGGTCGGGGAATTCCTCTTTTTCGAAAAAAAAAATCTTGCCCGCGCGTCCAACTGCGGCCGTCGTCCGCTGAATGCTACGCGCATGATCGTCCAACAGACAAAGCCGAGCTTCAAGCCCGCTGCGCTGCGCCCAGGAGAAGAGAAACTGCCAAAGCGGGAGCTCAGCACTAGCAGCAGTAACAACCAACCAAAACCAAGCAGCCAACCATGTCATACGGCCAACAATTCAAGATACGCGAGGTGCCCCCGATCGTGCAGGAGCTGGTGGCCGGCGGCGTGCAGGAGCCGCCGGGCCAGTACGTGGTCCCCGAGCAAGACCGTCCGGCCGCGGCGGCGGTCTCGGAGATACCCGAGCCCATCCCCGTCGTCGACCTCAGCCGGCTGTCCGCCAACAGCGCCGACGAGCTCGCCAAGCTGCAGTCCGCCTTGCAGAACTGGGACCTCTTCCTGGTAAATTTATTCTCAAACTTCTTTCGGTTTTCTTGTCGTCGTGTGATGTGATGAAGTGGTCATTTCGATCTTTCTCCAGGCCGTTGGACATGGAATGGAGCCTGGCTTTCTTGCCGAGGTGACGAAGGCTGTGAGGGAGTTCTTCAAGCTCCCGCTAGAAGAGAAACAGAAGTACTCGAACATTGTCGACGGTGAGAAGATGAGCTCGGATGGGTACGGCAACGACATGGTCGTCGTGGAACATCAGGTCCTTGACTGGAACGACCGGCTCAGCCTCCTGGTGGAACCCGAGTCGGAGAGAGCCTATGCACTGTGGCCAACGCAGCCACCTTCTTTCAGGTCCGTGCCCTCTAGGTTTTTGCCATGATCTGTTCAGTGGAGTTGGAAACTCCGACCTGTTGGCATTGAGATTCACCGAAAAACAGCGTAAGTAGTTTCATTTTTAGGTTTCCACTGGAATCAACATATACTACATATCTTCATTAATTCAGAAATACATATCCTTCCAAAAAACGTGCTGCTAGATCTTTTAATCTTTATTTAATACACTTATGCATACAGAATATCAAGATTCTAGTATAATGTCATAATAAATCTTAGACTTGTCATGAAACCTATACAACCAGTTATGCATGTAAACGGCAATAATCCGCTTATGACTTCACCCAAGCATACAAGGACAGATGTAATGAAAGAAGGAAAAAGTAGCTCCGCAACTCGCCCAATTACAACTCGTCTTACTATCTGATCTTTCTAGAAGTATTTTGGGCCTCTAAGCACTTTCTTGCTTGGCACTACTCCAATGAATGAACTTCGATTCGGACTGTGCCGGGACCCCATTGGCTGCATTTCAAGAAGTAATATGGCTGAGAAATTATCTTCTCTGTCTCGATGTGACTAAGCATGCCTATGAGACAATGGTCAAATATGTCCTTGCTTTATTATCAACTTTTGAGTTTTTCTTACAAGTTGAACAATAAAAAAGACGCCAGGTCATTACATATCAATATAGATTGATGAGTATATTTTCAAATTGCAATCCATGATAAAAACCCTAAACTGACGAGTAACCGATTCAATACATTTCTCTTATCATCCATAGTATATTGTGTTGCGCAGAGACATTCTATGCGAGTACACGGTCCGATGCAGACTGGTGGCAAACCTTATGCTGCAAAACCTAGCCAAGCTTCTCAATTTACAGGAGGAATACTTGACAACCATGCTCGGTGAGAAGTCCTTAACCCAAGCTATAATCAACTACTACCCTCGGTGCCCCAAGCCGGACCATGTCTTGGGCCTTAAGCCCCATACCGATGCTTCGATGATCACGGTCAACTTCATTGATGATGATGTTAGCGGGCTCCAGCTCCAGAAGAATGACATATGGTACAACGTGCCCATCGTCCCAAACGCATTGGTTGTGAACATAGGGGATGTAATGGAGGTAACTTTATTGTGTCCGTTGGTAGTTGGCTATATAGTTTGTAACTTTGTATGATCCCGTCTTGTACATTGTCAAGCTAAGATATATATGCATCTCTCTGTTTCATCCTAGTGCATGTATGCAGGTAGTGAGCAACGGGTTGTTCAAAAGCCTAGTGCATAGGGTCGTGACCAATGCGGAGAAAGAGCGCTTGTCGTTGGTGATGTTCTACACGTTGGACCCAGAGGCGGAGATTGAGCCGGTTCCAGAGCTGGTGGATGACAAGAGACCTAGACGGTACGGGAAGATGAAGAGCAAGGACTACCTAGCGAAATTCTTTGACACTTATGCAACAGGGAAACTAGCCATCGACTCCATGAAGATCTGAATTAGGATTCCAATGCGAATAAGTTTGGAGAGGGTATGCTCGTGTATGTGAGCGACTTCAATTATACTGTGTAAAAAAGAAAGTTCAGTGAGTACTATGGTCATGTTTCTTCCAATGACCAGTTTGTAACGAGTTAATAAATGGGCTTGGCCCATGAAGAATTTCTGAAATTTCTAATGTAAATCTCAAAAGGGCCATGTGTAAATGGTGAGTGGAGGCGTAATCTTTAGTCGCACCCCGAAAGTGGAGGAGGTGTGAGACCAACCTAAATAGTGGAGTCTTCCGCGTCTCCACTAAGTGATGGGTATGAGGATGGCAAGAGAACACCACACGCGTGCGCTTGCCTTGCCTGGCCTAGGCTAGGGCCAGGGTGCAGGGCGCGGGCGTGTGACATGCGTGTGAATGGTCCACCGAAATCCAGTCCATAGACTTGCAGGAGCGCGGATTACTTTTGCCATTTTATTTTTTTGATGTTTTGACAGCCAATTTTAGGATCACGGATTCCTTTTGCCATTTTATTTTTTGATGTCTTAACCGACAAGTTCATTGTTTTCTTGTTCGGTAAGTTTACGATTTGTAAACCAAGCCATTTTGAGATCATGATCGCGACCCGATATAGGGTCGGTTCTCCTATATATACGACTTACCATCCACGACCAAAGACACACCGGAAAAAACGAGGGTTTTGCCTCATCTTGCAACTTGCGCTGCCACTGTAATCTACTCCATGGTGAATGTCGGTGAGCATTGGCGAGCGGGTCTCCGGAACCTCTCGCCCTTGTGATTCTACACCGGAAGAGGGAGAATTAGGGTTTGGGAAAGCGCTTCACGCAATTACTCAAGTTTGCCATCACAGGTTGTCTTCCATCCAGGTTGTCTTCACGCGATTACTCGTATTTGTTCGCTGTTTTCCAAGTTCTTTTGGATTTCTTTCAACATCCACGTTCCTGAACAAGTAGAACAAGAGCGAGAAGAGAAAGAAACATAAAAGGTGCGAGATGAAGAAGAACATCACGAACACTTGGTGAGGATTAAGAAGCCAATGGGAAAGAACAAGGCGTCCGGGGAGAAGGGATGAGATAGGTGGGAGGATGGGGACCAGATGCATTGAATAGATGTAGTTGGCCATTGTTCATTGAGGTGGATAGGCTCTGGCTGCTACACATGACAGAACTTCTGACCAGTGGGAACAGAACCGTGTGGAATTAAAGACTGATATACGCCAAAGCAAATGAGAATACGAGATGATAAAGTTTGCAGTACAGTGTGGTTAATATAGTGGTTGAGGATCCCAAGACACATGAACAGATATGACTCGAGTGGGCAGCGTCGCTGACGGTGTCCTGGACTAGGGGGTACTCACCACGTCATCTCCCGATCTGTTGGGGTGGGCCGAGGACCCCCATGGCCGTATACTCATGGGCCAGTTCGGACAACTGCCGCATACATGGAAGATTTTACAAGACTTGGTGATCAATACAAGGACTCCTCCCCACCGGCGTATTCGGCTAGGACTCTTGTTATCCTAGGCCTCTGGTGCATTATATAAACCGAGGCCAGACTAGTCGATAGATATATACAGACAATCATACCATAGGCTAGCTTCTAGGGTTTAGCCTTTCCGATCTCGTGGTAGATCAACTCTTGTAATACTCATATCATCAAGAATAAATCAAGCAGGATGTAGGGTTTTACCTCCATCAAGAGGTCCCGAACCTGGGTAAAACTTCATGTCCCCTGCCTCCTATTAAGATCCGCCTTAGAAGCACAGTTCGGGACCCCCTACCCGAGATCCGCCGGTTTTGACACCGACATTGGTGCTTTCATTGAGAGTTCCGCTGTGTGATCGACAAAGGGATCGATGGCTCGTCTGCGGATTAACTGCGACGTCGACATCTTCATCACCGGCTCGCCTGGTCACCTTGGCTCGACCGAGGACTGTGCCCTACCTCCGATCATCATGTTCGGATGAGGGCCTGCATCAACATCAACTCTGATCTCTATCAAGATCATGGAGGAATCATCCAGGGAGCCCGGGGGCTCAACGTCAACATTGCCCTCGGGCGACCGTACTGTTTTTCTAGACAACGAACTTGTATCCGCCGCCACCGCCTCCTCGAGCGTCGGTTTGACGATTGCTCCAGTGGAATAGTGCAGAATTACTTCTACAACAGCCATGCAAAATTTCCTCGAGTTCCGATGGAGGAATCTCTGACAATCTATGATATACCGGAGCCCTGTCAAATCTGGACGGGAATCTGGACGAGTTTAGGGCGTGGTCTCCAGAGCCCAGCTCATAGATCCTTTGAAAGATCCAACCGTTCATCTACTGCGGAATTCTCATATCTACCACCCCTCCAAATTTCAGCTCGATCCGACGGTTCAAACTCCGGGAACCTTCCGATGAGTGGACCAATTTTAGGATTCATTTTCTGCGCGAATACGGATCTGACCCGAATTCATGTTTCTTTATGAACGTGATATTGGACAACCTTTTTAGAGGAATTCTCTTCTAGGGTATTGTGCGTCGTTTTTAAACACATGCCCGTAAAATTTTAAGCCTCCTCTGAGGTCATCTTCATCATCGTGCTGGTGTCAAACTAGTCCGGCAATATTGCT
Organism: Triticum urartu; assembly: GCF_056163025.1. NCBI lineage: Eukaryota > Viridiplantae > Streptophyta > Magnoliopsida > Poales > Poaceae > Triticum > Triticum urartu. Next base: position 576,943,686 of record NC_141878.1, on the reverse strand, counting down.
CCAAGGCTGCCGACCTGCGCTAGACACGTCGTCACTTTGTTGAGCCGAGCTCAACTTCTTCGGATCATCATCTCGGCAAGCCGAACAAGAGTCCGGGATCGTGAAGGATAAATCATCACCAACATCGCCGCCCCACGGATTACACGGAGCGGGCATACCGGCATCGTCGCACGGTCGCTTCATCAAGCCGGCATCGACCACGTCATGACCTGCATCGGCAGGGCCGCACTATTGCTTCTTCAAGCCGGTGTCCATCACGCCGACCTACTTCGACTCATCAGCTGACATCGAGGCTTCGACATCTCGGCTGGATCGGGGGTTTCGCCATCTCTTCATCAACCTACTCTGGACACTTCGGCGTCACTAGCCGACTAGCTCCGTCACGTTAGCTGGACCGAGGGCTTTGCCTCGGCGAGCCAACCTTTGACAGCATTGCCATGCCGTCGTTTTATCGCCCATCAGGCAATGGGTGTGCGGATCGAGTCCCAATTTTGGGAATCACCTTCCTTCGGAACGCTACAATAAATAAATCAGGTGCTATTAATCCCAGTATTTTTTGCTTGTTTGGGTTCATTTTTTCCAAGGAATTATTACTCTGGCTTGTACATCATATGTACACAGGTCTATCAAATGGTGGCCGCATTAACGACGGTCGCATGGTGGTTCGGTCAGTCTCCGTACATAGTCCGGCGAATGCCGCATCCGGAACTCGGACCGACCTGTGAATTCAGGCTTTGCCACGCCTTTATCGCATCACGCCGACGCCCTGCATCGACATTGACTTCGGCGCCAGGCCATATTTCTTTTATTATTCACTTTGCATAAATTATTTATTATGCAACATTTTTTCAATTATTATTACTATTATCTTCGATTTGCACTATTTTTTGTGCACAGGAAAATGATCCGGGGACTTCGGCATCATTCTGCCGGTCCGCATTGACCGTGCTATGTCACCACTTCGGCGTGTCGACCTCTCCGCTCCGCCACCTCGGGACAGGCTTGAGGGATGGAACCTTGTCCCGCATCAAGCTCGGACCACGTTATCAATGTCGAACACATTAACCAGCTAAGTCGCTTTCATGCTCAAAGTTTTAATTTTTAACTTGTGTTCGGCTCGACCTAGCATTATACTTTTTTGGAAAAAAGTTGCTTGTAAAAATTTCCTTGTCCAAACTTTGTTTGTGACACACATATTCAAATACTCCGTTTATTTGGGGGCTTCCTTTATGAAGTTTTTCCTCTTGCATATGATTATACTTGTACGGCTTCGTTCCTTATTCGTGTATTACGCCACAATATGCACCATATTGACTTAAGCGATTTGCAAGCTGGGTTGCCTGGCTCCTGTGCTTACCCCTACGTTCCCGATTGTTCGGCTAGGGAGTAAAGGGAGCACCTCTGCGATTGTCACGACCGGTTCCTTCGAGCTCTGACCTCAGACTGGGTGAAGCCGAAAGCTAGCGCTCCTATTGTTTTCAATCATGGTCGGCACACAACGGAACCCATGAGTACAAAAAATCTATTGCACAAGTCTCATAGTAATAATGAGCACCGAAGAAAGGTATCGGTGGGGGTACTATTTTCTTCAAAGATGCTTCTTACAGTTCGTCTGTAATATAGCATAAGTTCCCTGAGCACGCTTTGTCTGTTACAGCCTTATGGCCCGGTTGCCTGGTTATCAGAAACACTGTCGATATTCTCGATAGGTGGAGTACATAACACTTTTCGGTCATTGACCGAAGAAGGAGAAGTCGACGGTCGGTTAAGACGCGTTTAAAGTTTGGTTGAACAAAGATATGATATAAGTACTTCGGTACATACAATCATTATACATAAAACCTTTTACCCAAGTCACTTGGGGGCTCTTAAAATTTATATGAGCTATTTTATAGTAAATGTGTTTTCTTCTTGGTCGTTGCAAAGTCTTTTTCTATCGCTCCTTTTTCGACGTGAGTGTGTGGTCAATAGCCAGATAACCCATTTTCTCTCTAGTGACCGCTCGAGTTTAGTTCGCTAAACCGGTCTAACGAGAAGCACTCCGCCTTCGGGATAGGAGGCTGCAGCCGTAGGCTGACCCGCTTGAAGTCTTGAGATCGCATGTGTAATGTTAAAGCATGACAGAAGCACTCTTTTTTTCTAAGACCAATTTTTGGATTGGCACCGAACACTTGATCTTGTTCGGACGTCAAGTTTTTTACTGACGTTTTTTGGGTTTCCAAGCTTATGGCAGTTTAAAACTATTTGTGTGTTTTCAGCACAAGTCTCGCAGTGCAGTGCCGGACACCTTTATAGATTCGGCAAAAACATTCTCGGATCTCACTATATATGCATTGGTTTCGAATTGTGTCTTCGGTCAATAGTTGGGTTGCCCGGCTCCTGCGCTTGCCTCCTATGTTCCGCTTTGTTCGGCTAGGTGTGCAAAGGGAGAACCACTGCGATTGTGCTTCCAGCTCACATGGTTAAGCACCTCAGTGGAGAAAGCCGAAAAGTGACTGTCACAATAAGCGTAAACTGGTCAGAAATCCGATGACAGTGTTAAATGACGGGCCATTCATAACAATGGCCGAAGTGTTTACGGCTTGACCTCGACTGTCGCCGAACACTACCGGGGGCTATTAACTGGTCTCCCAAACTAAATCCTCGATATTTTGCTCTTACATTAGAGCTGAGGTTTCATGATCATGCTTAGCATGACAACCCAAAGAAAGGAACCGATAGATGGATTATTTTCTTTGAAAGACATTTTTTATGTTAAACAATAATATAACATATCTCTTTGCGTACCTTTGTTTATAAAACCGTATGGCCAGATTGCCTTGTTTGTCGTAAATCTTTGCCCTCATAAAGGCTTTATAAAGTAGGACAAACACTCATCGGCTACGGGCCGAGGAGGTGGAAGCCGATGGTCGGTCAACAAAGTTTTGTACAATGCGGATCCGAGCATTAATGACGTAAAGTACTTGGATACATAGAGTCATTACACATAATTTGTGATTTTACTATGGATATTGATCCTTAATTCGGCCACCCGTGCCCGCATTAAGGCTCGGGGGCTACTGGGCTTCGGGCTTATTATTTACAAATATTAAAGGGGCACATCGATCCCCCGATCTGGTGTTGCCACCCGACCAGTGTCTCGGGGGCTACTGCATTGCCTATCCAATGCAGAAAATTTTAAGTGCAATACAGTTTCCGAGGAGATTTTGATCCTCAGGTTGGTCGGCCGCACCCAACCTGAGTCTCGAGGACTGAGCACGCCGCTTTTTGTGTCCCGAAGTATCCTGCCGAGCTAGGACTTGATCCTCAGGCCGATTTTACAAATCAACCTGAGTCTCAGCGGCTACTGGGATCAGCGGTCTTACGTCATCCTTCAAGTGCATCTCGGGTTTTAAACCGATATACACCTTGTGGGCTACTGGCTATATATCTCGGCAGAGAATAAATTGCACCAATAAAAAATATTGACAAAAAATCGGCCCACAGTCGGGGTGGTGCACCACCTCGGAAGCAGTCCGGCATAAAGCTCGGGCCCTAGTGGCTAGCTCCATAGAGGGCATTTCCAGCATTAAGCTCGGCTAAACTCTTTCAACTTTTTTGGACCAAGATGATCTATGACATCTTGGATATAGTCCGGCGTTGGAGCTTGGACACAGTCCGACGTTGGAGCTCGGATACATTTCGGCGTTGGAGCTCGGAAGCAGTCCGACATTAGTGCTCGGCTGCAAAAGATACCTCGAATGCTATCCAGCGTTAGAGCTCGGACGCAAGAGGACACTGCCTCCCGGGAACAACTTCAAACCCGAGGTGTGGCATAAAAATAACAAGGCATTGATAAAGGCCGGAAACTTAAAGGGGCTCCTCGGATACCCGACGTATAAACTTGTCGAATGCATTTCGGTGATCCTCAAGATCGAAGATGAGAAGATTTGTTGAACCAGTTTTCAAGACAGACAACCGAAGATGAAGAATAGTTCGGAAGAATCGAGGAGCGTCTCTAACTTGAAGACCGGTTCAGGGGGCTACTGACGGTGTCCTGGACTAGGGGGTACTCACCACGTCATCTCCCGATCTGTTGGATTGGGCCGAGGACCCCCATGGCCGTATACTGATGGGCCAGTTCGGACAACTGCCGCATACATGGAAGATTCTACAAGACTTGGTGATCAAGACAAGGACTCCTCCCCACCGGCGTATTCGGCTAGGACTCTTGTTATCCTAGGCCTCTGGTGCATTACATAAACCGAGGCCAGGCTAGTCGATAGATATATACAGACAATCATAGCATATGCTAGCTTCTAGGGTTTAGCCTTTCCGATCTCGTGGTAGATCAACTCTTGTAATACTCATATCATCAAGAATAAATCAAGCAGGACGTAGGGTTTTACCTCCATCAAGAGGGCCCGAACCTGAGTAAAACTTCGTGTCCCCTACCTCCTGTTACCATCCGCTTTAGACGCACAGTTCGGGACCCCCTACCCGAGATTCACCGGTTTTGACACCGACAATCGCCGTGTGCTCCTATGCAATTTCGGCAACTAGCTATACTATTAACCATACTCTCATATAGTCTTGCCGTCATGCTCGCCGGTCCCTGGCAATAGGACCCCGCCCACGCTACCCATGCGGCTGGTTCTTCGCAAGTCAAATGGGAATTGAGAAAATAACTCTCTATTGAAAGTTCAACAAAAAACAGTCCCACTTTAACTTCTTTTTCAAAAGAAAACCCCCACAGAAATAAGAATTGTTCTTGTGGTGACGCTATGCAACCTTATCCACTTTTATCCACTTTAACTAAATATGATCATTTTCCTCGGCATCAACCACTTTAGTTGAACTTGGCAACCTGAGTCCCACGCATAATTGCGTTATGAAAATTTTACCATTTTGACTGGGGAAATGACAATCGTGCTCAACGGCATCGTCTCCAGCATTGCAATTTGTGAGCTTGAAGCCATATTATTTGACATTTAACCTCTTCTATTTAGCAAGTGCGGTGAGCGTGGGCTATGGCCTGCCAAGTGTTTCATGTGTTCGACACTTCGACTGCACAAATGCATGCATGCATGCGGGCGGATGAACAGGGTGCTGGTGACATGCAAAGTCGTGGGTTCCCATTGGGATGGCCTCCAATTCAAGCCGTTCACCTACAACGGTGGAAGAGCCGCGATTCACGGCCCAGTTTACAAGCTTCTAATTGGTGAGATGATCCACACGTACCAAAGAATATGCCGTTGGTGTTGAGCTTAGAGCATCTAGTGCCAGACTTTGCAAATCCGACCGCTCAAACATTCACGGATACTGACCGGAGACGCCTCAAATTAATTCCTTTGTATCCGCCTCTCACATATTTCATCCTCTAAATTCATACAAAACATGTAAAAGGAATCCTACATACTACATCTACGTACTACCCTAACTACTCTTCGTCGTCGGAGATGTCCACAACGAGGGCACCGACTGAACGGGCTGGTAGGAGGGCTCTGGCTCATCCTCCTCCTGCTCGACCTCATTCATGTAGGCGAACATCTCCGCCTCCTCCGCGTCCTTTTGCGCCTCCATCTCCTGCCCGCGATGGCGTCTTGCCTCCGTAGCCGACTCCGACCGGAGGGAATCGAGGATGGCTCCTGCTCCGCCTGCAGACCCCCCTCGCCAGTGTTCCCCACATTTTCCTCCTTCGGCTCATCCCGCTCCTTCTCAAAGTCCTCCTCCTCCACCTCCTTCTCCGGTTCCACTTCATCCGGAGGTAGCCCCGCGGCGATCCAGGCTTCGCGCCTGGCCTGGATCTACTCAAGGAGCTTGAGCCGACACTCCAGCGTCAGAAAGGGCTCGCTCCTCACCCGGCGACGTGGGGGCATGGCTACTAATCGGACGGGTGGAGCGGAAAGTGGCGGCGGCGGACATGAGGAGAAAAATGTGAATGGATGATAGGGTTTCAGTGCCACCGTTCGACCTAAATAGCCGGGCAATGCACTACGCGGCTCGCTGGAGCTGCGCCACGCCTCGCCACCGGTCCGACGGAGGAGACGAGCTTCAGACCGGCGGGTTTGAGGGCGTTTCCGCGTGGGACCCCGCCGTCAGATCGATGTGGCAGGCGTGCCCATATTCGCCCCATATTTGGGCTCAATATGAGGGTGCTGGTCAGCCCAGGAGTTTGAGGCCCGTTTAAGGCGTCCGTCTGGGTCGAGAAAACATGACCTGTCAGTGAACGGGAGGCCCGCCCTGGCGCTATGAGGCGGGTTTAAGATGTCCGGCCGTAGATGCTCTTGCACGTTGGAACCGACGGAGATGAACCACGGATCTTCATTCCCCCGCTAAAATTCGAGGGTTTTTCTTACACAGCATGCGTGGGGTTGGTGTGGATAAGTTCGACACCAAAATGGCCGGCGCTCAGGAAAATTGTCAGATTTAGTTGACACTTCAAACTACGATTATTCTTTGCTGAACTGTCAAAAATAAGGGCCACGCGACCCACGCGGCTGCCCCTTCCCACCCGCAGTAACCGCACAACATGTCTCCAGCAATCAAGACATGTTTTCCCTTTTCCGCAGCCAAAGCGGAGCTTCAAGCGATCAAACCCACATGCTTTATACAGTTACATGATAAACCATTTTGTTGGGTCCTCTCACCCTCGTCACTGCTTCGAGTTTTCCCAGCTAAGAAAACGATGGGTTCCGTTCGAGTCGTAAGCATGGTTCTCGCTTGGGTGAGAAACAACAAAATTGACCCTCTTTTGAAAGTTCAGCAAGGAATAATCCAAGTTCGAAGTTTCAACCAAAGCTGACCATTTTGTTGAGCACCAGACATTTTGGCGTTGGAGCTTAACCACACCAACTCCACGCATACTGTGTAAGAAAAACCTTTGAATTTCAGCTTCCATATTGCTATGTCGCGGCTCTTCCATATTGCTGCACCTGCACGGTTGTAGTTCAACGGCTTGAAATTGAATTGGACGCCATCGCAAAGGGAACCCACGTCTTTGGATGTCACAAGCAGCTTGTTCATCTGCATGCATCCATTTGTGCAGTCAGCTACATGAAACACCCAGGCCATAGCGCATGCTCACCGCACTCGCTAAGTAGAAGAGATTACACGCCAAATAATATGGCTTTGAGCTCACAAAATCTCAGTGTCGCAGACGATGCCGTCGAGGCGTTGAGCCATGGATTGTCGTTTCTATGCGTGCCGCTCATGTTGCCAAGTTCAACGCTGAAGTGGTTGGTGTTGAGCAAGAGGACGGATTAGTTCAAGTGGAAAAGATACACATTTTTTAAAAATCTTATGAATTTTCAACATATCTTCCCGTTTTAAAAAAATGTTCATAAATTTAAATAATGTTCATTTTTTATTAAAAAAACTGGTGTTTTAAAAAAGGTAATGTTCTGTATAAAAGATACACATTTTCTAAAAATCTTATGATTTCTCAACACATGTTCCCGTTAAAAAATATATTCACAAATTCAAATAATGTTCATGTTTTTATAAAAAAGATGGTGTTTTTCAGAAAATGTTTGCGAATTTTAAAAGATGTTTCCTTTCAGATTTTGTTCGTGTTTTTTGAAAGTGTACATAATTTTTTTAAAACTGTTCAGGGTTTAAAAAAATTGTTCATGTTTCCTTGAATATTCAGAAACTTCATACCTTAAAATCCCCTCGATTGAAAGGATTGAAGGAAGAGTAGATTGAAGAACTCATGGACCTTCTCTGCCGTACGACTCAATCAATGAATGAAAAAATTGCGGAGTGATTCCTTCACATGCGGCGAAACCCAGAAGCTAAATGTTCCTTTTTCGTGTGCACACAGGGTTTTGGTTGCACATATAATTCTCACTAAATTTAAATGCATACTATTTTATCCCCCGTTGCAACGCACGGGCATATATGCTAGTATCTTATAAAACACGTTGCGAGAAAGCAACGGTAGGTTGAACTTTTCTTCCGTTTGAACAGTTTACAGATAAGAATATAGATTCTCAGTCATAAACCCTTGGTACTTTAGTACAACCTATTGAAAATGTTGTATGATAACTTGTTCATTGATGATATGGATAAATTTACCAACACAGTTACATACAAGTTGTTGCAGATGCTCTTACTTGTAGGTTGGTGCATCTTAAGGGCCCCTTTGGTTTGCATGATCCTAAAAAATGTAAGAATAGGAATAACCCATGAATTTGTTCGGAATGGATGCGCAAACCAACGGATTAGAAAACATTGGAATTTTGTAAGCATAGACCTTTGATTCACAGGTTTACCAAAACATTGGAATGGATGTGCAGCATCCAGCCATCGTCGTCCTCCACCCTTGCTCCCTTCCTCGTTCGGCGTTGTAAATTTTATCGTCGAGTAGTCCCCCATCGCCGACATGGGCGATGCCTTGGCGGATTCTGGGGGGGGGGGGGGAGTTCAGTTGCAAAGCGCATAGACATTGCCGGAAGGAGCGGCGAAGGAAACTGTGCGAGCAGAAACTGCAGCGAAGGAAGCCGCGGACAAGGAGGTTGTCCACATCGAGATGGACGCGACCGCTCCGGTCCGGCCTTCCGCCTGATGTCCTTCAAATGCACATGGTGTTATAGCAATTTCGTGATAAGTAAAGTATCAAATCCACAAGGAGCGAAAAGGATGACATTATCAGCCCCGTAACTACGTTGTTACCTACACAGTTTCGTACATACCCAAACAAGAGTTTAGAAATAGTTTAGTTCTATTTGTTGCTGGGAAAACAAATAATGAGAGCTTCTTATCTAAGCTACAAACAGAAAGGTAAAAACAAGAAATAAAAAAGATACTAAACTAAATTGGGCAGTGCTTCAGTAGTAAGGTGTTGTCAAGGGTTCTGGAGTCATCACCACAAGTATGATATGCGCAACATATGCGGGAGCATAGTTCTAGGTCTGCATCACATATCCACTTTAATATGATTATGTGTGGGCAAAGCCAAATAAAGATATGTGCGTACATGCAGTGGCCACGTATCACGTCCACCACCATCATTGTTTCTGTTAGGAAACGTTGCATGGAAAACAAAAAAAAATTATACGCACACGCAATGATCTATTCATGGAGATGCATAACAACGAGGGGGAGAGTGTGTCTACATACCCTCGTAGACCGTAAGTGAAAGTGTTTCTCAACGCAGTTGATGTAGTCGAACTTTCTTCGCAATCCACCGATCGAGTACCGAACGCACGGCACCTCCGAGTTCTACACACGTTCAACTCGGTGACGTCCCTCGCCTTCTTGATCCAGCAAGTTGTCAAGGTAGTAGATGAGTTCCGTCAGCACGACGGCGTGATGACGATGATGGTAATGTGATCCTCGCAGGACTTCGCCTAAGCACTACGAAGATATGACTGTGGGAGTAAACGATGAAGGAGAACGCCACACACGGCTAACAATTGTCTGGGGTGTGCTAGGGACGCCCCTCCCCCCCGACACACACACACACACACAGATATATATATATATATATATATATATATATATATATATATATATATATATATATATATATATAGGTGGGAGGGAGAGGGGAGGCAGCCAAGGAGGCGCCCAAGTAGGCCAAATCCTACTTGGGGCCTTCCTATGGCCGGCGCCCACCTTTCCTTATCTGCCGGAGGGGGAAGGAAAGAGGGGAAGGGGCCTCCCCCTTCCTTCCCTCCTCCCTCTCTTTCCTTCTCCTCTGGTTCGCCCCATATGGGGGGCGCACCAGTCCCTGGTGGCTGGTGCGTTTCCCCTCTTGGCCCATTAGACCCATATCTTTTGCCAGGGGTACCCGGAACCCCTTCCGGTGACCCGATATGTACATGGTACCGTCTGGAACACTTCCGGTGTCCGAATACTATCGTCCTATACATCAATCTTTACCTATCGACCATTTCGAGACTCCTTGTCATGTCTGTGATCTCATCCGGGACTCCGAACAAGCGTCACCAAATCACATAACTCATATAATACAACATCGTCATCGAACTTTAAGCGTGCGGACCCTACGGGTTCGAGAACTATGTAGACATGACCGATACATGAAAGTGTGTTATATCGACTAGAGGGGGGGGGGTGAATAGGCGATTTTTATGAAATTCTTCATTGAGAAATTTGCCGGTGAGGAAATTCCTTAGCGAAGAACTACTAGCAGCGGAATAAGTACTCAAAAGTAAACATAACAGAACACAAACATAGTCATCATGATGAAATGAAGACAGGCACAGAGTACAGGAAGCGTAAGCACATGATAACATAGGATGAAGACAAACAGACTGAATAAATTAAACTGAGGAAATTGAGAAAGTCTTCAATCAAAGTCTTCAAACACAGATATGAACAAACACACAACACAGTTATGAGGAAATGGAAGAGTTGAGGGAATAGAACCAGTAAGCTTGGTGAAGACAATGATTTGGTAGACCAGTTCCAACTGCCGTCTCAGTTGTACGTCTGGTTGGAGCGGCTGAGTATTTAAACTCGAGGACACACAGTCCCGGACACCCAGTCCTGAACACGCAGCCCAGGACACCAAGTTCTCACCGTATTCTCCTTGAACTAAGGTCACACAGACCTCGTCCAATCACTCGTGGTAAGTCTTCAGGTGACTTCTGAACCTTCACAAACTTGGTCACTCGGCGATCCACAATTCCTCTTGGATGCTCTAGACCATGACGCCTAACCGTCTGGAAGAAGCACAGTCTTCAAAGGTAACAAGCGTCGGATCCACGCAGGATCAATCTCTTCAGTGATGCTCAATCACTTGTGTTTTTCCTCACTTGATGATTTTCGCTCAAAGTCCTCGGAGGATGGGTTGCTCTCAAATGACAAGTGTCAGTTTCTCTCGGAGCAGCCAACCAGCTAGTGGTTGTAGGGGGCGGCTATTTATAGCCTAGGGAGCAGCCCGGCATGATAAGACATAAATGCCCTTCAGTGATATGACCGTTAGGTGGATAGATATTTTGGGACAGCTGGCGCATAGCACAACAATGGTCGGAATTTTGAGTAGCAAAATCCTTAGGGCTATCATGTTCCTCACTGTGTAGGCAATCCGCACTGGCGAATTCCTAACTCCTAAGTCAGAACAAATTCCTCAGAGACCAGAAGAACTTCGTCTCTGTCACTGAAGAATATGACTGGACTGTATGAGATTTCCAATGGCTTCACTCGAAGGGATTGGTAGGTATAGGATTTGGAGTTGAGCATCACATGGAAATTTTTCCTTAGTATTTCCTCGACCCCCTTTAATAGTACGGTGTTTCCTATGAGTCAAGAAAGAGAAAATGAAACTACGAAAACAAAAGTCTTCACGCTTCATGTTCCTCCAATGAATACCAAGTCTTCAAGGTCACACCAATTTCTTCACTTTCAAAGTCTTCAGAAATCCAAAGTCTTCAGTCGAAGAACTTCATTTTTAGGGGTCAACTTTCTCTGTAAATATCAAACTCCTCATAGAGTTATAGACCTGTGTACACTCACAAACGCATTAGTCCCTTAACCTATAAGTCTTCAATACACCAAAATCACTAAGGGGCACTAGATGCACTTACAATCTCCCCCTTTTTGGTGATTGATGACAATATAGGTTAAGTTTTCAACCGGGATAAACATATGAAGTGTAAATACTGATATTGAGGAATTTGATTGCAAGATATAGAAGAACCCCCCCTGAAGATGTGCATAGTGAGGAATTTGCTTTTGAAGCAATGCACACTTGAAGAGTTGAATCATGGAGATCTCCCCCTATATCTTGTAATTCATACACGCATTTGACATATAACAGTGAAGAATTTGAAATGCATGATGAAATATGGTGACTGATGTAATTTAGCATGCGTGCATTATCATATATGAGGAATAAGCATGCAGAAAAACATATCAAAAGTATCAGAGCACCATCGGGTTTAAGTTTACAACTCGATCCAATAAAGTCTCAGAAGAACGAGAGTTGTAACTTAAAAAAATGCCCATATAGAAAGACCCACTTGAAGACTAACTCAAAATTCTCCCCATTTCAAATGACCAAAAGGATCAAATATGAGGACTAACGCCCCTGAAGAATATCAAGTTGATGAAGGAGCGCCAATGTTGTTGGGGTCGTTTATCATAGTAGGGCCTGCCGCAGTGTCGTCCAAGTCTTCATTCTCATCAGTGTCGCACGATGAAGAATATGAGCTGGCCACCAAGGAAGGAACCTTGACCTTTCTTGAATTTCTTCGGTGGAGGTGCATACCAGTCAAAATCTTCCTTGAGACCCATTTTCTTCAGATCTTCTTCACCATACAGATGTGACAGTATTGCCCAGGTGCGACCGAAGACTTCATGGAGGTAGTAATGGTTTTTCTTCACTACATTGTGTGTAGCAGTCATGTTGTGAAGAAATGAACCAAACTGACGCTTAACCCATTTATGATTTCGATCCACCTTCTGGTGAAGACTAAGAAGAAGCTCACGATCAATCATCACACGAGGAGCAGTGGCTTGAGGAGTAGACTTGGGTGCATTGGCAGAGTCATGTGTGGCAGAGTCATCATTCGTGGAATAAGAGGCAGCTTAGCGAAACTGTCCATCCAATGGACGAATGCCTTCATCTATAACAGCTGGTGCGTTGCCCTTTTCATCAACTGAGGAATAGGTCTGCTTGAGGAGTTCAATCGGGGGCAAGTAGCTGAGGTGATTCTGAAAATCAGCTTTGTAGTTGAGTGAAGACCTTGTCCTGAGAAATCTCATAATCCAAGGTGCATAAGGCTTCAGCTCAAACCGAGACAGTGCAACATTTGCCAGAGTCCTCATGAAGAAATCGTGATAATTGACACGAATGCCATGAATGATATTGAATATCAGATTCTTCACGATGCCAACAATTTCCTCATTAGATGAGTCGTGGCCTTTGATAGGACTCATTGTCCTCGTAAGAATACGATAGATAGTTCTGGGCACATAAAGTAATTCCTTCATGAGGAATTTGGTTCGTGGGGCCTGACCTGGCTTCAAAGGTTTCATCAGAACCTGCATGTAGTGATTTGTAAGCTTAGGTTCATTGTAGATGCAACGAGCTTCTTCAAGGGGAGGACTGAGTGGTAAGGAACGAAGCAATTCAGTAGCTGGTGCTGTGTAGTGAGTGTTCTCAGACATCCAGTCTAGCACCCATGAATTCACATCTTCAGAATCTCCTGTGATGTGCAACATCGCATAAAATTGAAGAATCAGTTCTTCATTCCAATCACAGATGTCAGAGCAAAAGTTTAACAATCCAGCGTCGTGAAGAACACTAAGGACTGTCACGAAACACGACAGAGATTCCATATCCACGTGAGGAATGTGCTCATGGTAGAAGATTTTCTATTTGTTGAACAACACCGAGGAATAGAAATTTGCTTGACTAGCAGTCCAGAAACGCCTCTTCCTTATACGAGCAGAATCATATGGGTTGTAGTCTTCAAAGAATACGTGCTCGCTGAAGAAATCATCAGCCTTGAACTTTTGTTCGCGTGAGAATGAATCCTTTGGCTTGGGCAGAGGAGTGTTAGTGAGTTGCATCACGACCTCAGGAATCGCAATCTCAGGTTCTTCAGGCTGAGGAATTTCTGGTTCCTCTTCAGTGGCAGTCTGTGTCTTCAGATGTTCAGCAGCAGCAGTTTCTTCAGCACTAGTGGCTGGAATTTTCTCACGTACAGATGAAGTGGGGTGAGTTTCTTCAGAGCTCATTTGAACAGTTTGTGCAGGGGACTGAGGTATTTGCTGCAACGGTGTGAACATTGGAGAGTTTGGATGCTGACTATCCCAGAATTCATCACTCATCACTGGTGTGGAGCAGCCAATGTCCACATCTTCACCTTCCATTTCTTCAACGCCAGCCTCTTCAGCTGTGAACTGAGGCATATGCGAGGACATAACAGGTGTTGAAGGGACTGTATCCACTTCAATTTCTTCATCAATCTGCTCTGACGAAGCAGCAGAATGATTTTCTTCATCAGATCCGCTAGGGATCTCATATTCTTCACCAAAAGGAACAAGGTCCTTTGATGGCACGGTTGAGATCGGAACAACATCAATGGGATTAGCAAATGAACTGGTCAAAGGCTTCATCTTCTTTGGAGCTGAAGAATCTAAAGTAGCTGATGCTTTCCTTTTCTTCACTGCTGCACGCTCTGCAGCCTTGGTCTTTTTCACATCTGATGCAGATGGAAGGATCGGAGTTGGTGTTGGCGCAAGAGGAGAAGAGGAATCTAGTTGATTTTCTTCAGGCACAACTGATGCAGTTGCCCTGATTTCTTTAGTTTCTTCAGGCGCACCACTAGTGGATGCGCTGGCAATTTCTTCAGCGGCCGGAATGCATTCATCAGTCCTGGAACTCACATTTTCTTCAGCAGCCTGATTTTCATCAGCGGTGCTGGCATGTTCTTCAGTCGGTTGAGCAAATGCTTCAGCCTGAGGAATTTCCTGTTGCGTTGGGGCAGCAACATTGGAAGTGAAGTCATCAGCAAGTCTTACAAAATGAACCTTGGCTCCAAGCCAATCAGCGCGGTATGCATCAAATTCATCACTGAGTTTCTGGATCTCAGTTTGAATAGCGACAAGTTCTTCAGTTGTCATAGAGACAACGTTTTTCTTCAGATAGCGCTCCTTCTTGTACTGCGCTTTCTTGATCTGCATGGCCTTCTCAAATTTCCATTTTTCTTCTTGAATGAAGTGGGTCAGCATGTGACTTTGGCCAGGAGTCAGCTTGAAATCAGGCATGGGAGTGTTGGGGTCCCTATGCCAAACATCAATGTATTCGAGGATCAACTTGGGATCCAAAAGCAGTGGCACATCTGTTCCCTTGGCTCTAGCGGCCCTGACTTGCCTATCTCTGATGATTTCAGCAAGTTCATCATCATCAGCTTCGTCTTCTTCAGACGACACTTGGAAGGCGACCTGCTTCTTCTGAGGACGAGGGCGAGGACCTCGTCCAGCAGTGACCTTTGTCTTCAATAGAGAGGGTCCCGTTGAGGAATTTGGTGCAACTGAGGAACTAGCTGAAGCCCCTGAGGCAATTGAGACGCCCGTGGTCCTTTGACACGTGGTGAGATGCACAGGTGCAGAGGACTTTGTCGAAGCGGCCGAAGACTTTGGCGGAGGAGCTGAGGACTTTTGAGGAGCAGGAGCATCATGAGGAATTGGCCGTGAGGGCTTTGAGGATTCTGGCCGTGAGGGCATTGCTGGGGAACTTGGCCTTGAGGGCACTGTTGGTGAAGCACTTGGCTTGCGCGCATGCTTCTTTGACATAGCCTTCTTCGGCTTGACAGCAGAGGCCTCAACAGAGGCAGCAGCAGCAGCAGAGTCTTTATTGAATTTCCTCACTGCTTCTCTGGCTTGCTTAGCCAACTTGGCTTGGCGCTTGGCCCATTCATCAGGATAGTCCTCACCGCGCTTGAGGCTGGTGGGATCTGCTTCTTGGCCAGGTGCCAATGGAGGTCTTGGGCATGGAGGATTGAGTGTGAATTTCTTCATGTACTTGGGAGTAACATACCTGTACTCCCTCCACTCTCTTGCCCATCTCCTTTCTATCCTCTGTATGCGCACCTTGCGCTGATTTTGTCCTCTTTTCCAAACTTGACCTCATCAGAGTGCAGTAATCCTTGTATATGTCATCAGGGATTTCAAAAGCTATGTTGACCTTAGCCCTCTTTCCTCCTTTCTGTGGCTTCTTACCGTCAGCCATTTTCTTCAGTTGAGGAATTTGAACAATTGAATTTTCTGAATAAGTATGCAACTTTTCTTCGAGGAACGCTGCAAATGAGTTAATTTGATGAGAACCTAGTGATTCAGCAACTGACATGAGTACCTGTGAACAGAGTATAGTTGCGAGGAATTTGGAGAGGTCATATGCGTTCTCAGAAGGTTTTATAAGGAACAAGTTTGAGGAATTTGACCAGATGAGTCTTGAAGAATTTCACTAAGCGTTCTTTGTCTTAGGTTCCAGAGATGTGTAGATCAAAAATCCACACTTTTGAGGAATCTTGAAGAAAAACATAGCTTAGAGAAACGAATCAAGAACATATGATATGAGAGGTGTTTTAGTGTGTGAAGATATGAAGAAAAACACCTTTGAAGATTTTGTAGATAATCATTCGAATCAACGAGGGTAGTAAAAGTAACTTTTAATTACCCTGGATGAAGAACACGAGAACAGTGAGGTGGAGAGGTGAAGTTCATCTGTGTAGATCTTCCACGCCCTAACTCAGCGGAGGAAGACGGCTATGGCGGTGGCGGAGTGAAGATTTCCGCGGCCAGCGCGAGTACGGTGGCGATGAGGTCGAGGCAGTGAAGCTCTTCCTCACCGGCGACGATGAAGTAGCGGTGGCGCTAGGGTTTGAGAATCTCGAGCTGGAGAGAGGTCGAGCGGAGTAAAGTAAGTGAGGAAGGGGAAGAGGGGTATTTATAGCCATGATGAAAAACTGTTCGCCCGAAGAAATTGGACGAACGTGCCCCTGACCCTTCTCATTCGCTTGACATGTGTCACCCACGTACTGAGAGGTGGAGATCGTGTGCGATCGTGGGTGAAAGGATAAGTGTATCGTGGGATGCGGAACGGTTTGAGCGGCAAAGTCGAAAATTTAGATAAGATAGGTTTTAAAGTTCCGTTCGCAATTTCTTCAGCTGACAAGGACACAGTGAAGATTTTGAACGAGTTTCAAATAGAACGCACATGAAGAATTTGTGAACAGATTGGGTTGAGTATAGCATAGAGGGGAAGGGTCCGATCACATTCACTTAGCAGAAAACCAACTTGAAGAAATAGCAATAAGTGAATGCTGTAGAGGACATAAACTCACATATATATAGCCAATGAAGAAAAACGACGGAAACAGTGAAGACAATGCAAAGTTGAAGAATATGAACAACTGAGGAAATTCAACTTTTGATGGTGGCGTGACCCACCGTATAAGAATGATGGTTTCAGACACCGCATACAATTATCGTAGGGTTCTCAGAATCAATTCTTTGTTAATTTCTTCACACTTAGAGTGTTATTCTTCATTGATTGAAGAAAAACGTTTCTTCTTGTGTTGTACATCTAAGTCATCAATTTTTCATAAGTGTTAGGATGAGTGTCCTTTTCAAAGAACATTCGAAGATTCTAGGATATTTAGCTCACACCGCAACTTGCTAAATCTCTTCTCATCCAAGGGCTTTTTGAAGATATCGGCTAGCTGTTCTTCAGTCTTCACATGCTTAATAGAAATGTCGCCCTTCAACACATGATCACGAAGAAAATGATGATGAATCTGAATGTGCTTAGTCTTCGAGTGCTGAACTGGGTTGTGAGAAATCTTGATGGCACTCTCATTGTCACAAAAGAGAGGCACATTCTTCATGTTGACGCCGTAGTCCTTGAGAGTTTGCTTCATCCATAGCAATTGAGCACAGCAAGAACCAGCGGCAATGTACTCAGCTTCAGCAGTAGATAGTGATACGCAGTTCTGTTTCTTCGAGGACCAACAGACCAAAGATGGTTCGAGGAAATGACATGTACCAGATGTTGACTTGCGGTCCACACGATCACCAGCATAGTCAGAGTCAGAATATCTAATGAGATCAAAAGCCGAGCCCTTGGGGTACCATAATCCAAGTGTTGGTGTGTGAGCTAGATATCGAAGAATATACTTCACAGCCTTATGGTGTGATTCCTTCGGTGTAGCTTGAAATCGGGCACACATGAAAACACTAAGCATTATATCTGGCCTAGATGCACATAAGTACAATAAAGATCCAATCATGGAGCGGTATACCTTATGATCGAAGTCGATACCATTTTCATCAGTGCACAAATGGCCATTTGTGGGCATAGGAATTTTGACGCCTTTGCAATCTTTCATGCCGAATTTCCTCAGTACATCCTTGAGGAATATCTCCTGAGATATGAATATGCCATTGCGTTGTTGACGAATTTGAAGACCTAAGAAGAATTTCAACTCTCCCATCATACACATTTGATATTCTTCACTCATCATATAGGCAAATTCATCACTATAACATTTGTTAGTACAACCAAAGATAATATCATCAACATATATTTGGCACACAAACAATTCACCATCATAAGATTTAGTGAAAAGAGTAGGGTCGAGTGAACCGGGTTTGAAGCCTTTCTTCATGAAGAATTCCTTCAAGGTATCATACCACGCCCGTGGGGCCTGCTTGAGGCCATAGAAGGCCTTGTTGAGTCTGAAGACTTTGTCAGGATTCTTTGGATCTTCAAAACCTGGGGGTTGAGCAACATATACTTCTTCCTCAAGCTTACCATTGAGGAATGCACTTTTCACATCCATTTGATATAAAGTGATATCATGATGGTTAGCATAAGCAAGTAATATGAGAATAGCCTCAAGTCTAGCAACAGGTGCAAAAGTTTCATCGAAATCAATTCCTTCAACCTATGTGTAGCCTTGAGCTACGAGCCGTGCCTTATTCCTCACAGATGTCTTCTACACAACCTTCTTCTTGTAGAAGTTGTTGGGCCTCCAAGTGCAGAGGTTTGTAGGATAGTAGCAAATTTCCCTCAAGTGGATGACCTAAGGTTTATCAATCCGTAGGAGGCATAGGATGAAGATGGTCTCTCTCAAGCAACCCTGCAACCAAATAACCGAAGGAAATATGCCCTAGAGGCAATAATAAAGTTATTATTTATTTCCTTATTTCATGATAAATGTTTATTATTCATGCTAGAATTGTATTAACCGGAAACATAATACATGTGTGAATACATAGACAAACAGAGTGTCACTAGTATGCCTCTACTAGACTAGCTCATTAATCAAAGATGGTTACGTTTCCTAACCATAGACAAAGGATTTGTTATTTGATTAACGGGATCACATCATTAGTTGAATGATCTGATTGACATGACCCATTCCATTAGCTTAGCACCCGATCGTTTAGTATGTTGCTATTGCTTTCTTCATGACTTATACATGTTCCTATGACTATGAGATTATGCAACTCTCGTTTGCCGGAGGAACACTTTGGGTGCTGCCAAACGTCACAACGTAACTGGGTGATTATAAAGGAGCATTACAGGTGTCTCCAAAGGTAGATGTTGGGTTGGCGTATTTCGAGATTAGGATTTGTCACTCCGATTGTCGGAGAGGTATCTCTGGGCCCTCTCGGTAATGCACATCACATAAGCCTTGCAAGCATTACAACTAATATGTTAGTTGTGAGATGATGTATTACGGAACGAGTAAAGAGACTTGCCAGTAACGAGATTGAACTAGGTATTGGATACCGACGATCGAATCTCGGGCAAGTAACATACCGATGACAAAGGGAACAACGTATGTTGTTATGCGATCTGACCGATAAAGATCTTCGTAGAATATGTAGGAGCCAATATGGGCATCCAGGTCTATTGGTTATTGACCGGAGACCTGTCTCGGTCATGTCTACATTGTTCTCGAACCGTAGGGTCCGCACGCTTAAAGTTACGATGATAGTTATTATGAGTTTATGCATTTTGATGTACCGAAGTTAGTTCGGAGTCCCGGATGTGATCACGGACATGACGAGGAGTCTTGGAATGGTCGAGATATAAATATTGATATATTGGAAGCCTATGTTTGGATATCGGAAGTGTTCCGGGTGAAATCGGGATTTTACCGGAGTACTGGGAGGTTACCGGAACCCCCCGGGAGCTATATGGGCCTTAATGGGCTTTAGTGGAAAGGAGAAGGGGCAGCCCAAGATGGGCCGCGCGCCTCCCCCTCCCTTGTCCTATTAGGACAAGGAGAGGTGGCCGGCCCCCCTCTCTCTCTTTCCCCCTCAGCGAATCCTATTCCAACTAGGATTGGGGGGGGGATCCTACTCCCAGAGGGAGTAGGACTCCTCCTGCGCCCACCTCCTGGCCGGCCGCACCCCTCCCCTTGGCTCCTTTATATACGGAGGCAAGGGGGCACCCTAGGAGACACAAGTTGATCCTCGTGATCGTTCCTTAGCCGTGTGCGGTGCCCCCTGCCACCATATTCCACCTCGGTCATATCATTGTAGTGCTTAGGCGAAGCCCTGCATCGGTAGAACATCATCATCGTCACCACGCCGTTGTGCTGACGGAACTCATCCCCGAAGCTTTGCTGGATCGGAGCCCGGGGAGCGTCATCGAGCTGTACGTGTGCTAAGAACTCGGAGGTGCCGGAGTAACGGTGCTTGGATCGGTCGGATCGGGAAGAAGACGTACGACTACTTCCTCTACGTTGTGTCAACGCTTCCGTTGCGATCTACAAGGGTACGTAGATCATACTCTCCCCTCTCGTTGCTATGCATCACCATGATCTTGCGTGTGCGTAGGAAAATTTTGAAATTACTACGTTCCCCAACAGTGGTATCAGAGCCTAGGTTTTATGGTTTGATGTTATTTGCACGAGTAGAACACAAGTGAGTTGTGGGCGATATAAGTCATACTGCCTACCAGCATGTCATACTTTGGTTCGGCGGTATTGTTGGATGAGACGACTCGGACCAACATTACGCGTACGCTTACGCGAGACTGGTTCCCCCGACGTGCTTTGCACATAGGTGGCTTGCGGGCGACAGTCTCCCCAACTTTAGTTGAACCAAGTGTGGCTACGCCCGGTCCTTGCGAAGGTTAAAACGGAGTCAAATTGACAAACTATCGTTGTGGTTTTGATGCGTAGGTGAGATTGGTTCTTGCTTAAGCCCGTAGCAGCCACGTAAAACTTGCAACAACAAAGTAGAGTACGTCTAACTTGTTTTTGCAGGGCATGTTGTGATGTGATATGGTCAAGACATGATGCTAAATTTTATTGTATGAGATGATCATGTTTTGTAACCGAGTTATCGGCAACTGGCAGGAGCCATATGGTTGTCGCTTTATTGTATGCAATGCAATCGCGATGTAATGCTTTACTTTATTACTAAGCGGTAGTGATAGTCGTGGAAGCATAAGATTGGCGAGACGACAATGATGCTACGATGGAGATCAAGGTGTCGCGCCGGTGACGATGGTGATCCTGACGGTGCTTCGGAGATGGAGATCACAGGCACAAGATGATGATGGCCATATCATATCACTTATATTGATTGCATGTGATGTTTATCCTTTATGCATCTTATCTTTCTTTGTTTGACGGTAGCATTATAAGATGATCTCTCACTAAATTATCAAGAAGTGTTCTCCCCGAGTATGCACCGTTGCCAAAGTTCGTCGTGCCCAGACACCACGTGATGATCGGGTGTGATAAGCTCTACGTCCATCTACAACGGGTGCAAGCCAGTTTTGCACACGCAGAATACTCAGGTTATACTTGACGAGCCTAGCATATGCAGATATGGCCTCGGAACACGGAGACCGAAAGGTCGAGCGTGAATCATATAGTAGATATGATCAACATAACGATGTTCACCATTGAAAACTACTCCATCTCACGTGATGATCGGTTATGGTTTAGTTGATTTGGATCACGCGATCACTTAGAAGATTAGAGGGATGTCTATCTAAGTGGGAGTTCTTAAGTAATATGATTAATTGAACTTAAATTTATCATGAACTTAGTCCCTGATAGTATCTTGCTTGTTTATGTTGATTGTAGATAGATGGCTCGTGCTGTTGTTCCGTTGAATTTTAATGCATTCCTTGAGAAAGCAAAGTTGAAAGATGATGGTAGCAATTACACGGACTGGGTCCGTAACTTGAGGATTATCCTCATTGCTGCACAGAAGAATTACGTCCTGGAAGCACCGCTGGGTGCCAGGCCTGCTGCTGGAGCAACACCAGATGTTATGAACGTCTGGCAGAGCAAAGCTGATGACTACTCGATAGTTCAGTGTGCCATGCTTTACGGCTTAGAATCGGGACTTCAATGACATTTTGAACGTCATGGAGCATATGAGATGTTTCAGGAGTTGAAGTTAATATTTCAAGCAAATGCCCGGATTGAGAGATATGAAGTCTCCAATAAGTTCTATAGCTGCAAGATGGAGGAGAATAGTTCTGTCAGTGAGCATATACTCAAAATGTCTGGGTATAATAATCACTTGATTCAATTGGGAGTTAATCTCCTAGATGATTGCGTCATTGACAAAATTCTCCAATCACTGCCACCAAGCTACAAGAGCTTTGTGATGAACTATAATATGCAAGGGATGAACAAGACTATTCCCGAGCTCTTCGCAATGCTGAAAGCTGCGGAGGTAGAAATCAAGAAGGAGCATCAAGTGTTGATGGTCAACAAGACCACTAGTTTCAAGAAGGGCAAAGGGAAGAAGAAGGGGAACTTCAAGAAGAACAGCAAACAAGTTGCTGCTCAAGAGAAGAAACCCAAGTCTGGACCTAAGCCTGAAACTGAGTGCTTCTACTGCAAGCAGATTGGTCACTGGAAGCGGAACTACCCCAAATATTTGGTGGATAAGAAGGATGGCAAGGTGAACAAGGTATATGTGATATACATGTTATTGATGTGTACCTTACTAGAGCTCGCAGTAGCACCTGGGTATTTGATACTGGTTCTGTTGCTAATATTTGCAACTCGAAACAGGGACTATGGATTAAGCGAACACTGGCAAAGGACGAGGTGACGATGCGCGTGGGAAATGGTTCCAAAGTCGATGTGATCGCGGTCGGCACGCTACCTCTACATCTACCTTCAGGATTAGTATTAGACCTAAATAATTGTTATTTGGTGCCTGCGTTGAGCATGAACATTATATCTGGATCTTGTTTGATGCGAGACGGTTATTCATTTAAATCAGAGAATAATGGTTGTTCTATTTATATGAGTAATATCTTTTATGGTCATGCACCTTTGAAGAGTGGTCTATTTTTGATGAATCTCGATAGTAGTGATACACATATTCATAATGTTGAAGCCAAAAGATGCAGAGTTGATAGTGATAGTGCAACTTATTTGTGGCACTGCCGTTTAGGTCATATCGGTGTAAAGCGCATGAAGAAACTCCATACTGATGGGCTTTTGGAACCACTTGATTATGAATCACTTGGTACTTGCGAACCGTGCCTCATGGGCAAGATGACTAAAACACCGTTCTCCGGTACTATGGAGAGAGCAACAGATTTGTTGGAAATCATACATACAGATGTATGTGGTCCGATGAATATTGAGGCTCGTGGCGGATATCATTATTTTCTCACCTTCACAGATGATTTAAGAAGATATGGGTATATCTACTTAATGAAACATAAGTCTGAAACATTTGAAAAGTTCAAAGAATTTTAGAGTGAAGTTGAAAATCATCGTAACAAGAAAATAAAGTTTCTACAATCTGATCGTGGAGGAGAATATTTGAGTTACGAGTTTGGTGTACATTTGAAAAATTGTGGAATAGTTTCGCAACTCACGCCACCCGGAACACCACAGCGTAATGGTGTGTCCGAATGTCGTAATCGTACTTTATTAGATATGGTGCGATCTATGATGTCTCTTACAGATTTACCGCTATCGTTTTGGGGTTATGCTCTAGAGACGGCCGCATTCACGTTAAATAGGGCACCATCAAAATCCGTTGAGACGACGCCTTATGAACTGTGGTTTGGCAAGAAACTAAAGTTGTCGTTCCTTAAAGTTTGGGGCTGCGATGCTTATGTGAAAAAGCTTCAATCTGATAAGCTCGAACCCAAATCGGAGAAATGTGTCTTCATAGGATACCCAAAGGAAACTGTTGGGTACACCTTCTATCACAGATCCGAAGGCAAGACATTCGTTGCTAGAAATGGGTCCTTTCTAGAGATAGATCAAGACGCTTAATTGGACTTTCACAAAGCACATACCTTGACAAAGTTTTGAAGAAGTTCAAAATGGATCAAGCAAAGAAAGGGTTCTTGCCTGTGTTACAAGGTGTGAAGTTGAGTAAGACTCAATGCCCGACCACTGCAGAAGATAGAGAGAAAATGAAAGATGTTCCCTATGCTTCATCCATAGGCTCTATCATGTATGCAATGCTGTGTACCAGACCTGATGTGTGCCTTGCTATAAGTCTAGCAGGGAGGTACCAAAGTAATCCAGGAGTGGATCACTGGACAGCGGTCAAGAACATCCTGAAATACCTAAAAAGGACTAAGGATATGTTTCTCGTTTATGGAGGTGACAAAGAGCTCATCGTAAATGGTTACATTGATGCAAGCTTTGACACTGATCTGGACGATTCTAAATCGCAAACCGGATATGTGTTTACATTAAACGGTGGAGCTGTCAGTTGGTGCAGTTCTAAACAAAGCGTCGTGGCGGGATCTACGTGTGAAGCGGAATACATAGCTGCTTCGGAAGCAGCAAATGAAGGAGTCTGGATGAAGGAGTTCATATCCGATCTAGGTGTCATACCTAGTGCATCGGGTCCAATGAAAATCTTTTGTGACAATACTGGTGCAATTGCCTTGGCAAAGGAATCCAGATTTCACAAGAGAACCAAGCACATCAAGAGACGCTTCAATTCCATCCGGGATCTAGTCCAGGTGGGAGACATAGAGATTTGCAAGACACATACCGATCTGAATGTAGCAGACTTGACTAAGCCTCTTCCACGAGCAAAACATGATCAGCACCAAGACTCCATGGGTGTTAGAATCATTACCGTGTAATCTAGATTATTGACTCTAGTGCAAGTGGGAGACTGAAGGAAATATGCCCTAGAGGCAATAATAAAGTTATTATTTATTTCCTTATTTCATGATAAATGTTTATTATTCATGCTAGAATTGTATTAACCGGAAACATAATACATGTGTGAATACATAGACAAACAGAGTGTCACTAGTATGCCTCTACTAGACTAGCTCGTTAATCAAAGATGGTTACGTTTCCTAACCATAGACAAAGGATTTGTTATTTGATTAACGGGATCACATCATTAGTTGAATGATCTGATTGACATGACCCATTCCATTAGCTTAGCACCCGATCGTTTAATATGTTGCTATTGCTTTCTTCATGACTTATACATGTTCCTATGACTATGAGATTATGCAACTCTCGTTTGCCGGAGGAACACTTTGGGTGCTGCCAAACGTCACAACGTAACTGGGTGATTATAAAGGAGCATTACAGGTGTCTCCAAAGGTAGATGTTGGGTTGGCGTATTTCGAGATTAGGATTTGTCACTCCGATTGTCGGAGAGGTATCTCTGGGCCCTCTCGGTAATGCACATCACATAAGCCTTGCAAGCATTACAACTAATATGTTAGTTGTGAGATGATGTATTACGGAACGAGTAAAGAGACTTGCCGGTAACGAGATTGAACTAGGTATTGGATACCGACGATCGAATCTCGGGCAAGTAACATACCGATGACAAAGGGAACAACGTATGTTGTTATGCGATCTGACCGATAAAGATCTTCGTAGAATATGTAGGAGCCAATATGGGCATCCAGGTCTATTGGTTATTGACCGGAGACGTGTCTCGGTCATGTCTACATTGTTCTCGAACCGTAGGGTCCGCACGCTTAAAGTTACGATGATAGTTATTATGAGTTTATGCATTTTGATGTACCGAAGTTAGTTCGGAGTCCCGGATGTGATCGCGGACATGACGAGGAGTCTCGGAATGGTCGAGATATAAAGATTGATATATTGGAAGCCTATGTTTGGATATCGGAAGTGTTCCGGGTGAAATCGGGATTTTACCGGAGTACTGGGAGGTTACCGGAACCCCCCGGGAGCTATATGGGCCTTAATGGGCTTTAGTGGAAAGGAGAAGGGGCAGCCCAAGATGGGCCGCGCGCCTCCCCCTCCCTTGTCCTATTAGGACAAGGAGAGGTGGCCGGCCCCCCTCTCTCTCTTTCCCCCTCAGCGAATCCTATTCCAACTAGGATTGGGGGGGGGGGGGAATCCTACTCCGAGAGGGAGTAGGACTCCTCCTGCGCCCACCTCCTGGCCGGCGCACCCCTCCCCTTGGCTCCTTTATATACGGAGGCAAGGGGGCACCCTAGGAGACACAAGTTGATCCTCGTGATCGTTCCTTAGCTGTGTGCGGTGCCCCCTGCCACCATATTCCACCTCGGTCATATCGTTGTAGTGCTTAGGCGAAGCCCTGTGTCGGTAGAACATCATCATCGTCACCACGCCATTGTGCTGACGGAACTCATCCCCGAAGCTTTGCTGGATCGGAGCCCGGGGAGCGTCATCGAGCTGTACGTGTGCTAAGAACTCGGAGGTGCCGGAGTAACGGTGCTTGGATCGGTCGGATCGGGAAGAAGACGTACGACTACTTCCTCTACGTTGTGTCAACGCTTCCGTTGCGATCTACAAGGGTACGTAGATCATACTCTCCCCTCTCGTTGCTATGCATCACCATGATCTTGCGTGTGCGTAGTAAAATTTTGAAATTACTACGTTCCCCAACAATAACAAAGAGTCTCTTGTGTCCCCAACACACCCAATACAATGGTAAATTGTATAGGTGCACTAGTTCGGTGAAGAGATGGTGATACAAGTGCAATATGGATAGTAGATAATAGTATTTGTAATCTGAAATTATAAAAACAGCAAGGTAACTAATGATAAAAGTGAGCGTAAACGGTATTGCAATGCGTGGAAATAAGGCCTAGGGTTTATACTTTGGCTAGTGCAAGTTACCTCAACAATAATATCATAATTGGATCACATAACTATCCCTCAACATGCAACCAAGAGTCACTCCAAAGTCACTAATAGCGGAGAACGAACGAAGAGATTATGGTAGG